>NW_006408685.1:6020762-6034365 GCF_000296735.1 Chrysochloris asiatica
TTCTATGGTGATGCTTTTCGCTATTCCTTTCTCTCCCCCTCCAGTGTCTATTTTATAATATAATGCAAGGAAAACCAAGATTCAAAAGACAGCCAGGCATCTTAATATTGTTCCCCCCTTTTCCACATGCTCCCAGGTTGTGCATATATCATTATTTACCTCTGTCTCACTTAGCCCATTGTTGTTGTTGTTGTTAAGTGCTGTCTAGTCGGCTTCGACCCATAGCGACCCTGTACAGGGTTTCCGAGGGTGTAAATCTTTACAGGAGTAGAAAGCCTGATCTTTCTCCCGCAGAGCAGCTGGTAATTTCGAACCGCTGACCTTAAGGTTCGCAGCCCGATTCGTAACCACTACGCTACCAGAGCCCATTGAGACCTGTCTAATTGTTCTCCCATCTGCTTTGTTCTTCCATTCCCCTCTCCCTACTTGTATATTGCCCCCTCCCTAGCACCCAAACTATCCTGTGTCTAATCCCTGCCCTGTGCTCCACCTTCCCCTCCCTCCCCTCACCCACCCCCAACATCCCAAATGGCAGTGTTTTTTATGATGGGCTCTTATCCTAATCTTTGTATCTTGAGGTTTTATCTACTTATGCATGCAATACAACTATAATGTCTCATTTATAGGACACTACATAGTTGTTTTTGGAGTCCTGATGTGGCGCTGTGGCTTAATGCGCCAGACTGCAAAGCAATTTGAACTGCAAGGTCAGCGGTTCGGGCTCACCAGTCACTCCTTGAGAACCCTATACAGGGTCGCTATGGGTCGCAACTGATTCGACGACACTTAACAACAACAACTTAGTTGTTTTACATATAGGTAATAGTCTTAGAAATACAGGGGAAGGTAGAAGTCAGTAAAGGTCAATATCTGGCCATCACATGTTAATGACTCATTTTCTAGTAAATAAATTCTTGAATTAGCACCATTGGACTATAAGCCTGCTGATCATCATTGTCCATAACATAGTGAACATATGCACATTTTAAAGAGTCAATAACTCTCACTAGACCCTTTAAAAGGTTGAATTCTGTGACCCTAATATAATTAAAAAGTAGTTTTCTATGCAGTGCTGTAGTTTTTTGACAATTAGAACACAGATTGTTAAATAAGACGTTTGGGACTCTGTTGAGTGAAAGTGGTTCCCTAAGTGATTAACGTATAATTTGATTGCATATAATTTTATTTTAAATAACTTACTTCAGAGAATCTGGTACAAGTTATCTGAAAATAGATGTCTAAGTGGTAGTTTCAAAGGATATACTGGGTTGCCAAAGTTTAGACACTGCAAATGAAATCATACAGGTTTCTTATGACATTGTTGAAATAGCAATACCCTGAAAACTAATCTTCTCCTTACTCTTCTGGACCTAGGTTTTATTATAAAATGTTGCATTATCATAGTTATGAATCATTAAAATACAGCTTTGCATAGGAAAAAAATGTTAAGGAAGTTTTTAACAAACTTTTTTTTTTAAAGTTTTTATTGTGAATTGAGTGATAGTTTACATGGGAGAATATAAACTTAAAATTTATCCTATCGTGAACCCTACCTAGAGAAGCAGTGATGCCGGGATGGAGGCAGATATGATGACATGGGGGAATGGAGCGGCTGGGGACTTTGGACCCGGAGAGGGAGAGGGGCTGTGTGAGGATGACGGGGGGGTGGGGCAGGCTTGCAGGGTATACCATTTGGTTGATGGATGATGCATGGAGGGGATTGTAACCATGGTAAGGAAACGATATATGACGGGATCAATGTGAAGCTCATGTCCTCCCATGTAAGTGATCACATAATTCACAATAAAGCATTAATTTTTTTTAATTCATCCTATCGTATTTTGTTTCATTGCAATTATTACAATACCCTCCATGCATCATCATTCAACAGCATTTGCTTAGATTCCTTCTGTTTGTTTGTTTGTTTGTTTGTATATACACCAAAGCACTAAGGACTATATAACCTGCAATCCTGCCACATTGCCGCCAGCACACAGACCCTCTCCCTCCTTGGGTCCATAGACCCCAGACATTGCATCTCTACATGTCATCGTCTCTGCTTCCACCTGTGGCGTCACTGCTTCTCTGGGTAGGGTCCCCCACTCCATTCTTCTCCCTTGATGGTCCCAGGGACCTCTGCTCCTGGACTGAAAAGTTAATCACTCCCCTCCTTTTGCTACAAAACGTCTACCTTTACATTTCCAACCCTCACAGTCAGTCCTGATAACAATTATTCACTATTGTACCACAAGAGACCTATCCCCACCTCCTTTCATCAAACCTGGCCAGACAGATTGGATACTACTCAGTGGAGATTCTAGCTTCCTCCACACCTTCTGGATCTAGGCTCCCTCTTGAAAACATGTAAGCCAGTCACTTCCTGCCTTTGCAGCTCCCCCATTTTGGGTAGCCAATGTCCAAATTGCCCATCCCTGTCTACTCTGTGTATGGAGGGGGTGGGAATGATCCTCGATGTAAAGATTTATTCCATCCTTTGAGCTACTGCATCCATAGGTGTAGGTCAAGTTCATCAAATTGTATCAGATTACTCTTTTTTTATACTTCTTTCTACTTCTAGTAGAGCTCTGATCATCCAGTCATTGAAGCCAGGTCAAGTGGATCTGCAAGTGTGGGTGTTCTTGTGCATATGCCCTCTCTTCTAATCAGCTGGATGCTTCACTCTCCACTCTAGTCCTCCTGTGGCTATGTCACTGACTCTTGGCCCAAGGCTCCCCAAGTCTTGCCACACTGCTGGCCAACCAGGTCTCCACCTGGGTTCAAAGGAGTCTATTGAACATTGTAGGGATTAGCTTACAGCTTCATTGCTGTTTTACCCTCACTTCCCCTTATCGGTGACAAACATGGTCACCAATCAGAGAGCATGTCTGCTCGTATATTCACATTGAGTCTTAGTCTTGGAAGGGGGTTTGCCCTGAGGGGACCCAACCACTTGCTATGATGTCTCCTGGGTGAGCAACTTGCTTGTTCTTGTAGTAATCAGTCTGACTGCCGGTACTGTTTTGTATTTTTCCTGTCAGTCTTTCTTTCAAGAAGTATCTTCTGTTCTTCTAGCAGCTCCAGACTGGTCTGCTTGTCCTTTCAAGGGGAAATGTCCCACCTCAGAAGATTCTGGATGGGGTTCAGGATTCTACCTATTGTCTTATGTAACGCCGAGCCTCTGCAGGAAGCATCATACTCTGAGCACGTTGTAGCTCCATTTTAGATATTCCAATCAGTTATGGGCAGAAGACGGACTTACAAGATTTTTATGGTGATATTTCTGGCTATTTCTTTCTCTCCCCTTCAAGTGTCTATTTTATAAAGGTAAGCCAGGGAAACAAAATTCAAAAGGCAGCCAAGCATCTTAACATCATCCCCCTCCCCTTTTGCCCATTCCAACCATGTCTCAATCCCTGTATCCCAGAGCCCTGTTGTTCCAAGGATGTACATACAGCATTATTTACCTCTGACCCACTTAGCCCATGCAAACCTGCCTAATTATTTACCCATCCACCTTGTTCTTCAATTCCCCTCCTCTGTCTTGTGTATTGCCCCACGCTAGCACCCAAATTGTCCTGTGTCTATTCTTTACCATGTGTTCCACTTTAGGCTCCCTCTCTTCACCCCACCCCCACATCCTAGTAACCAGCAAATAATCACACCTCCCCTTTAGTACGGGTTCGTTTCTTAGTCTTTTATAGTAGTGGTCCTATGCAGTATTTCTCCTTTTGTAACTGACTAATTTCACTCAGCATAATGTCTTTAAGGTTCATCCATCTTATGTGGTGGTTTGCAGCTACCTTGTTATTCTTCAAGGTAGCATAAAATTCCATTGTGTGTATGTACTACAGTTTGTTTATCCATTCTTCAGTTGATGGGCACTTAGGCTGTCTCCATATTTTTGCTATTGTTAATAGTGCTGCTATGATCATTGGTGTGCATATATCTACTCATGTTATGGGTAAATACCAAGTAGAGGAATTCCTGGATCATAAGGTATTTCAATTTCCAACCTTCTGAGGAAGTGCCACATGGCTCTCCAGAGAAGTTGGGCCATTTTGCAATCCCATCAGCAATGCAGGAGCATCCCAGGCTCTCCACATCCTCACAAGCATTCATTAGCCTCTACTTTGTTGATCTTTGCTGTTATTGCAGGTGTGAGATGATATCTCATTGTTGTTTTGATTTGCATCTCTCTAATGGCTAGTGATCGTGAACATTTCTTCATATGTTTGTTGGTTGCTCTGATCTTCTCTTTGGTGAAGTGTCTGTTCATGTCCTGTACTCATTTTTTAATTGGGTAGTTGTCTTTTTCGTGTAGAGGTGTTGCTGTTGTTGTTTTGATGTAAATGTTTATGGGAGCAGAAAGCCTCATCTTTCTTCCGCGGAACAGCTGGTAGTTTCGAGCTGCTGACTGTGAGGTTCCCAGCCCGATTCATAACCACTATGCTACCAGAGCTCCTTGTAGAGGTGTTGTAGTTTCCTATGTATTTTAGAAATTAGTCCATTGTCTGATGTGTCTGATGTGTCACTGCAAAAAATGTTTTCCCATTCTGTGGGTTCCCTTTTTACTCATCTGGTGAAGTTTTTTGATACACATACGTTTTTAATTTTTAGTATGTCCCAATTATCTCTTTTCTCTACTTTTTCTTGTGTGGTAGTCTGTGTATCCCTTGAATTAGTGCCCTCACATTTGTGCCTATTTTTTCATTGATGGCCTTCATAATTCTGGGATTCACATTTACGTCTTTAATACATGCTAAGTTTTTTTGTTTTTGTTTTTGTTTTTAATATGCTGTGAGATAAAGGTCTTATTTCAGTCTTTTGAATTTCGCTTTCCAGTTCTGCTAGCACCATCTGTTGAAGAGACTATCCCCTCCCCATGCGATATATTTAGGTGTTTTGTCAAAAATCAATTGGCTGTATGTGGATGGATTAATTTATGGATTCTCAATTCTGTTCCACTGATCCATGTATCTTTCATTGTACCAGTACTAAGCTGTTTTGACCACTCTTGTTGTTGTTCTTGTTAAGTGCCTTCGAGTCAGTTCCAACCCATAGCGACCCTGAACAGGGTGCCTTGTAATAAATTTTTAAGTCAGGGAGTAAGAGGTTTCTAACCTTATTCATCTTCTTAATCAGTGCTTTACTTATCCTGGGTCTCTTTTCTTTCCATATAAAGCTTGTCATTGTTTTTTCCATCTCTTTCAAGAATGTTGTTGGAATCTGGATTGGGATTGCATTATATATAAATTGCTTTGGGCAGTATTGATATTTTCACAATGTTAAATCTTCCTATCCAGGAGCATGGTACATTCTTCCATTTTTGTAAGTCTCTTTTGGTTTCTTCCAAGTAGTGTTTTGTAGTTTTCTTTGTTATTCTGGTTACATTTCTTCCTAGATTTTTCATCCTTTGGGTGCCTATTGTAAATGGTATTGCTTTCCTAATGTCCTTTTCAGCGCTGTCATTTTTGGTATAGAGGAATACAACTGATTTTTGTATGTTGATCTTTTATCCTGCCACTGTGCTGAAACTTCCAATGAGATCTAGTAGCTTTTTTACTGAGTCTTTGGGGTTTTCTATGTATAGGATCATATCATATGCAAATAAGAGAGTTTCACTTCTTCTTTGCCAATTTTGATGCATTAATTTCCTGTCTTTCCGTATAGCTCTTGCTAAGACTTCCAGCACAATACTGAATAGCAGTGGTGACAAAGGGTATCCTTTTGTGGTTCCTGTTCACAGTGGGAAAGCTTTCAGTTTCTCTCCATTGAGAGTAATGTAGGCTGCTGGTTTTGTATATATACTCTTAATGATGTTGACGAATTTCCCTTCAATTCCAACTTTGTTGTGTGTTTTTAGCAGGAGTAGTTGTTGGATTTTGTCAAATACCTTTTTTGCATCAATCAATAAGATCATGTAGTTATTTTCTTTTTTCTTATTTATATGGTGGATAACATTGATCATTTTTTTAATGTTGAACCAATCTTGCATCCCTGATATGAATCCCACTTGATCATGATGTATCATTATTTTGACGTGCCACTGTATTCTGTTGACGAGGATTTTGCTGAGAATTTTTGTATCTACATTCATGAGGGATATTGGTCTATAATTTTCTTTCTTAGTGATGTCCTTCCCTGGTGTTGGTATGAGGGTTATGCTTGCTTCATGAAATGTATTATAAACTTTTCCATCCTCCTTTACATTCTGGAATAATTTTAGAACTGGTGACAGCTCTTCCCTGAATGTTTGGCCGAACTCACCAGTGAAGTGTCTGGTCCTGGACTTCTCTTGCTTGGGGATTTTTTGATGACCTGATCAATTTCTTCTTTTGTTATGGGTCTGTTCAAGTTTTCTAATTCACTCTGTGTACGTTTAGGTAGCTCATGTTTTTCTAAAAAAGTATTAATCTCTTCTAAGTTTTCAAATTTGATGGAGTGCAACCTTCCATAGTGTTCTGTTATTATCCTTTTGATAACACACATTAGAAACCAAGTGGTTTCTAATGTGTGTTATTTGCATCTTCTCCCTCTTTTCTTTTGTTAGGTTTGCCATTGGTCTGTCAATTTTGTTAATCCTTTCCAAGAACCAGCTGCTTGTCCTGTTGATTCTTTCTATAGTTTTCCTGTTTTCTATCTCACTTATTTCAGCTTTAATCTTCATTATTTCTTTTCTTTTGTTGACTGTAAGTTATTTCCCTTGGTCTGTTTCTAATTGTTGTAGATGCTGTGTTAATGTGTTAACTGTGGTTGTTTCTTCTTTTTGGATGTGTGCATTTATTGCAATAAATTGTCCTTTCAGCACCACTTTTGCTGTATCCCAAAGATTTTGGTATGTTGTGTTTTCATTCTCATTTTTTTTTTTTTTTTAGGAACTTTTTGAGTTCAGGTTTAATTTCCTCTACTACTCAGTCGCTTTTTAGCAGGGTGTTATTCAATTTTATTTCTTTGGTCTTCCTATTGTTGATTTCTAATTTGATAGCATTGTGGTGTGAGAAGATACTTTGTAGTATTTTGATATTTGTAAATTTATGGATGCATGTTTTGTGGCCTAAAACATAGTCTAGCCTGGAGAATGTTCCATGTGCACTGGAAAAGAATGTATTGTGCTGTTATTGGGTTGAATGCTCTGTGCACATCTATGTGGTCCAGTTGGCTGATTGTTTTTAATTCTTCAGTGTCTTTGACAAATTTCTTTCTGCTTGTTCTATCCATTTTTGAAATTGGTGTATTAAAATCACCGACGATTATTGTTGATTCATCTATTCCTTTCTGCAAACCTATTACAGTTTGCTTTATATATTTTGGAGATCTTTCATTGGGAGCATAGATATTTATTATGGTTATGTCTCTTGTTCAATTGTCCATTTAATCATGAGATAATGGCCATCCTTATCTATTATGGTGAGTTTTGCCTTAAAGTTTACTTTATCAGAGATTAGTACTGCCACTCCTGTTCATTTTTTTATTGCAATTAGCTTGGTATATATTTTTTCCATGCTTTGGCTTTTAATCTGTTTTTGTCTCTGTGTGTAAAATGTGTCTCTTGTAGACAGCATATTGAAGGATCTTGTTTTCTTATCCATTCTGCCACCCTCCATCTCTTAACTCGAGCATTTAATCCATTTACATGTAGTGTAATTTTGATAGATATGGATTAATTGCTGCTATTGTGTTTGTATTTTTGTGGTGTTGCTGTTTTCATTGTTGTGTGTCTTCTTTTGCTGATTTCATGCTTTTTGTGTTCTTTCTTGTGAGTTTCCTCATAATTTTAATGTTTCCATGTTCTTCTTGGATTTTCATTTTCTTGGTATGTTGTGAAGTGTTTATTGTCTTTGAGGTTACCTTATATTCCATTAATTTTCCCCCTATTTATTGCAATCTATTTTGTCCTGTAATCTACCTGACATTCCCACCATCTGGATCTCTGTTTCTACATGTTTACCTTCTTTTATATTGGAATTGTTTTGATCATAGACCCACTTCCCAGATTCTCTGATTTTGTTCTTATAGTTTTCTTGAGTTCTCAACTTTTTCTTCTATTGATTTAGTTCTGGAAGTTGCTGACACAAATGTCAATCTCTGGTTGTTGTCTGTTCTTGTTGGTTGTCAGTTCACAGAACTCCCTATAGGATGTTTTGTAGCACAGGGTTGGCTTTGGAAAAATCCCTTAGCTTCTGTTTATCCTGGAATGCTTTGATTACACCGTCATATTTAATTGATAGTTTTGCTGGATAAAAGATTCTTGGTTGACAGCTTTTGTCCTTTCAGAGTTTTATATACATATCCCCATTGCCTTCTTGCTTGGATGGTTTCTGCTTAGAGCTCCAAGCTTAATATGGCTTGCTTGCCTTTGTATGTAACACTTCTGTGTTCCTTAGCTGCTTTTTTTTTTTAACCAGAAAGTATTTGATTTTTTTTATAAGCCTGCTTCCCCCCCACACCACGCCAGTCATCAGCACACAGCCCCTCCACCCCCAGTCATCAACACACAGCCCCTCTTCCTCCCTGGGTCCTGAGTCCCCAGGGAGTCCCCATCTCTCCACGCCATCATCTCTGCCTCCATCTTGGGGATCACTGCCTCTCTGTGTAGGGTTCTGCTCTCAGCTCTTCTCCCTACTTGGTTCCAGGGACCCCCTGCTCCATGCCTGCCAAGTCAATGACTCCCCTCGTTGCCACAAAATGCCCACTTATACATTTATCCCTAGCTTCTTTGAGGATTGTCTCCTTCTATTTGATTTTTGGAGAGCTTGATTATGATATGTCTCAGTGATTTTCTTTTGGGGTCTATCCTTCCTGGGGTTAACTAATTTTCTTGAATGTTTTTCTTTTTACTTTTCAGGATGTTAGTGAAATCTTCTTCCAGCAGTTCTTCAAATATTTCCTCTATGGACTTATGTGATTCTTCCTGTTCTGGAATGCCAGTAATTCTTAAGTTATTCATCTTCACGTTGTCCACAATGCAGCTTAGACCTTCTTCAGATTTTTTTTAGTTTTTTTTTTTTTTTCTGTTTGCTCTTCTATCTTAGTGGTATTGAGAGATTTGTCTTCCAGATCACTTGTTCTGCGTTCCATGTCTTCTATCCCATTCCTTTGCCCTTTTCTGTATTGTCTATTTCTGATATTCTATTGATTGTTTGGACCTGTTTCTGTAGTTTTTGAAATGTTTCCAATGCTGTATCTATCTTATTTAATTTTTCCTGTAGTGCTTTCCTGACTTCTTCCTTATTTTTCTCAATTCCATTGTAAAGTGTTTTGAAACATTTTATGATCATTTTTCTGAACTCCTTCTCAGGTATTTCCAAGGCTTGCCTTCCTTCCAGAATGTAGTCCAGGGTTAACTCTAGGTCACTGGTCTCAGAAATTTTTTCTTGTTTCTGGATATGTGCTGATAGGGTCATCTGCTTTTGCTTCTTGGACATGTTTAGTGTTTATCTGTGGCCTTAGTATTTAATTGCATGTGTGTTTTGGTATTTTTGTGCTTTCTGATTGCCTCCAGGTAGATGTTAACAGGATGTGGGTTTCCCTTTTCATTCTTCTTATTGCTTAACTCAGAATAATTTTCACAGGTGTTGTCTGCCTCCCTGGTGTATGGCAGTTGGTATTGGTTCTTGCCTGGATTTTGGTGTTTCATAGAATGTGACTGTAACTTGACTATATTGCAACAGTCTCTTTCTCTTCTTGGGTAATATAAGGAGAGAAAGAGTCACCAAAAGTAAAACAGGGAGCATAATACAGTGAAACAGCAACAACAAAAAACAAAACAAGGGCTTCTGGTATGGCAGGACAGTCAGGGAAGTAAGGCAGAGACAGACTTTGGAGAAAAACAAGTGGGATCTCACAAAGGAAACATTTGTGTACTAGTCCCACAGATTTTAAACTATCATAAAGTCTCCTGAACTTGCATTTTTGAGAAATTGCCCTACTAAGGATCAGAAAGGACGCATATTTTGGGACTCTTGCCTGCGGGACCACGGGTCGCTCCTGCGACTGCAGAGTTTAGAGGGCGGGGCCAGGGCCGGCCCATTCGGAAAGCGGTGTCTCCATCGGGGGTGGGTGGGAAAGAAAAGCAAGAGGCAACATAGCTTCCCCCTGCCCCAGGTCTCCCCACCCTGGCTTGAGAACCCAATAAAAATTGGCAGGATGCAGCTCACCCATGCACGGAGAGTGTGAGAAAGTCGGCGGCAGCTTTTTGACATCATCCATCATCTCCTATCTGTCGCTGCTTCTAAGCCCCATGCCCCCACTCCTAGCTAGCAGTGGTGATCCTCCAGTGGCTGTTCTGGTGGGACAGGGACCAGAAAAAGTTAACCAAAGCCACATATCTGCTCCAATGTGGTGATATATGTCCATGCATTTATGTTACTTCTGCTTTTAGTCCTTTTGATTACACATCCCTCCTGAAGGTGGGAACTTATCCTCCCTAAGTTCCATAAGAAGCAGCAGCAATTGTGGCCATATAACCAAGCTACAACATAATACTCCACCACGTAGAAAAGACCCAACAACATCTGCTACGCATTACAGAAAAAAAGGGAAGCCCATCTCCTGATCACATTAATAATAATAATAATAATAATAACAAAACAATAGCCATGACCAATAAGAAACAATCAACTTTATTGAAGCATATCCTAAAACAGAAGAGTGGAGCTGACGCAAATGAACTGCAAACAGACAAAGGCTTTATAGAGGAGAAGGAGTGGGTTTTGGATATGCCTGAGAGAAATTCAAAAGAATGATATGGAAACAAATTCAAACAATCAGAAAAGGGGTTGAGGAAAATAAGGAAGAAGTAAAAAAAATTCTCCAGGAACAATCAAATAGGATTCACACAGCATTGGAAACAATTCAAAACCTGCAAAAAGATGTCCAAGTGATCAATAATAAGATATCAGAAATAGACAATAGGCTGAAAGGGGAAAGGAGAAAACTAGAAGAGATGGAAGCCAGAACTAGCGAGCTGGAAGACAAATCTCTCAATACTGCCAAGGTAGAAGAGCAAGCAGCTAAATGGATAAAACAATCTGAAGAGAGTCTAAGATTCATGCTGGATAACATGAAGAGAAATAATGTAACAATTATTGGCATTCCGGAACAAGAAGAAACAGAGAAACCCACAGAAGGGATTACTGAAGATCTTCTGGAAGAAAATTTCCCTAACATCTTGAAAGATGAGAAGATAAACATTCCAAGAAATCCAGCGTACTCCAGGAAGGATAGACCCCAAAAGAAAATCTCCAAGACATATAATAATCAAGCTCTTGAAAATCAAAGACAAGGAAAGAATATTAAAAGCAGCCAGGGAGAAGAGAAATATAACCTACAAAGGCAAGCAAATATGATTAAGCTCTGACTATTCAGAACAAACCATGCATGCGAGAAGGCAATGGGGAGATATATATAAAGCTCTGCAAAAACAAAAACAAAAAAAAAAAAAAAACAAAAAACAAAAAACCGTCAACCAAGAATCGTCTATCCAGCAAAACTATCAATCAAATATGATGGTTTGATCAAAACATTCCAGGATAAATAGAATTTGAGAGAGTTTCTCAAAACCAACCCAGCACTTCAAAACATCCTAAAGGGAGTTCTGTGCACAGAGAACCAACAAGAACAGACAACAAACAGAGATTGGCAAGTTTGGCAACACCAACTAGAACACAGCCAACAGATAGCAGAGTCCTGAACAGAATGAGACTACAATGACAAAATCAAAAGAACAGGGAGATCAACTGAAGGCCAAAAACATATAAATGTCAAAGAAAGGACAAACGCAGCAATGGAAGCCCAGGCGATGAGGATGCCAGGTAAATGACAGGTTACAATGGAGTATCCTAAATGCAGAGAAAACTTAGTAGACTACAAGGTAACCCCAAAGAAAGCTAACACTCCACAACATATCATAAAAACGAATTCCCAAGGAGAACAAGTGAACAAAGAAACTCATAGGAAACCGACCAAAAACAACTCAAAAGACATAAAACCAACACAAGAAATAAATCAGAACCAAAGAACGATCAGCACCACCAAAAAAGTAACATAATGATAACAATCAATTTGTACTTATCGATAATTACATTGAATGTCAATGGATTGAATGCACCACTGAAGAGACAAAGAGTGGCAAAATGGATAAAAAAACAAGATCCATCAATATGCTGCCTGCAAGAGACACACCTTACATACAAAGACAAAAGCAGATTAAAAGTTAAAGGATGGAAGAAAATTTACTAAGCCAATTAAAACACTAGACAAGCATGGGTCGCTATATTAATCTCCGACAAAGTAAAGTTTAAGATGTGAACCAGCATAAGAGACAAAGAAGGACACTATCGCATGATCAAATGGTCAATCGAGCAAGACGACATAACTATAATAAACATATATGCTCCCAATGAAAAAGCACCAAGATACATGAAGCAAACCTTAATGTAATTGAAGAAGGAAATAGATAAATCCACAATTATAGTGAGAGATTTCAACACACCACTCTTGAAAATGGATAGAACAACCAGAAAGAAACTTGACAATGCTGCACAGGAACTTAACAACACAATCAATCAACTTGACCTTATAGATGTATACAGAGCATTCTATCCAAAAACAGCACAATACACATTCCTCTCCAGTACACATGGAACATTTTCCAGAATCGACCACGTGTTAGGTCACAAAGCAAGCCTCCATAAATTCACAAACATCAAAATTCTACAGAGCATCTTCTCAGACCACAATGCCATAAAACTAGAAATCAACAATAAGAAGACCAAATCAATAAAATCGAAGACATGGAAACTGAATAACACCATGCTGAAAAGCGACTGAGTAAAAGAAGAAATTAAATGTGAATTCACAAAGTTTCTGGAAATAAACAAGAATGAAAACACAACATATCAAAATCTTTAGGACACTGCGAAAGCAGTCCTGAGAGGACAATTTATTGCAATAAACACACACATCCAAAAAAGAGGAGAGCCAAAATCAACACATTAACACAGCATCTTGAACAATTAGAGGCAGACCAGCAGAGGGAGCCTACAGTCACCAAAAGAAGGGAAATAATAAAGATAAAAGCAGAAATAAATGAGATGGAAAACCAAAAACCATAGAAAGAATCAACAAGACAAGAAGCTGGTTCTTTGAAAAGATTAATAAAATTGACAAGACATTGGCAAAACTGACAAAAGAAAAGAGGGAGAGGACACAAATAAATCGTATTAGAAACCACACAGGGGAAGTCACAACAGAACCAAACGAAATAAAAAAGATAATAACAGAATACTACGAAGTGCTGTACTCCAACATATTTGAAAATTTGGACAAGATGGATACATTTCTAGAAAAACACGACCTACCTAAACTTACTCGGACTGAAGTAGAAAATTTGAACAAACACATAACAAAAGAAGAAACTGATCATCAAAAAACTCCTGACCAACAAAAGTCCAGGCCCAGATGGCTTTATGGCAGAGTTCTACCAAACATTAAGAGAAGAACTGTCACCAATTCTACTGAAATTATTCCAGAACATAGAAGAGGATGGAAAATTCCCTAATACTTTCTATGAAGCAAGCATAACCCTCATACCAAAACCAGG
>NW_006408685.1:6035160-6035778 GCF_000296735.1 Chrysochloris asiatica
CAATCCCAATCCAGATTCCAACAACATTCTTCAAAGAGATGGAAAACACAATTAGTAATTTTATATGGAAAGGAAAGAGACCTAGGATAAGCAAAAACACTGCTTAAAAGGAAGAACAAGGTTGGAGGTCTCTCACTCCCCGATTTCAAACTTTACTATATGGCTACGGTGGTCAAAACAATGAAAAAGACACTGATCAATGGAATAGAATTGAGAATCCAGATGTTAACCCAACTACTTACAGCCAAATGATTTTCGACAGTGCCTAGGCACATTGCACGGGGAAGAGACAGTCTCTTTAACAAATGATGCTAGCAGAACTGGAAAGCGATATGTAAAAGACTGAGACAAGACATTTGCCTCATACCCTATACAAAAATGAACTCAACATGGATTAAAGATCTAAATGTGAATCCTAAAATTATGAAGATGATCAATGAAAACATAGGGAAGAGCATGAGGGCACTAATTAAGGGAATATTCAGACTGCCACACATTTTGAAAAATACACAAACAAAAATACACAAAATAGAAGAGTGGGACATACTAAAAATTAAAAACTTGTGTGCATCAAAAGACTTCACCAAGAGAGTAAAAAGGGAACCCACAGACTGGGAA
>NW_006408685.1:6035943-6037755 GCF_000296735.1 Chrysochloris asiatica
GTTGAGGACAATATATGCTGGCGGGGATGTGGAGAGACTGGGACACTCCTGCATTGCTGGTGGGACTGCAAAATGGTCCAACCTCTTTGGAAAGCAATATGGCGCTTCCTCAGAAGGTTGAAAATAGAAATACCATTCAACCCAGCAATTCCTCTACTTGGTATTTACCCACAAGACAAACGAGCCACAACACCGGAAGATATATGCACACCAATGTTCATAGCTGCACTATTTACAATAGCAAAAAGATGGAGTCAGCCAAAGTGCCCATCAAGTGAAGAATGGATAAACAAGCTGTGATTCATACACACAATGGAGTATTATGCTACCTTGAAAAATAACAAGGAAGCTGCATGCCACTTCCTAACATGTATGAACCTTAAGCACATTATGTTGACTGAAATTAGTCAGTCACAAAAGGAAAAATACTGCACAAGACCACTAATGTAAAAAACTAAGAAAAAAACCCATACTAATCCACTAAAGTGGATTCTTAGTTGGTTGCTAGGATGTAGGGGTAGGGATAGGGGTAGAAGGGGAAGGTAGAGTACAGGGCAGGGATTAGACACAGGATAATTTGGGTATTGGGTAGGGGGCAATATACAAGTAGGGAGAGGGGAATGGGAGAACAATTAGACAGGTATGAATGGGCTAAATGGGACAATGATGTAGGCACAGCTTTGGAACAACAGGCCTCTGGAATACAGAGACTGAGACATGGATGGAATGGGGAGAAGGGGAGAATAATGTTAAGATGCTTGGCTGTCTTTTGAATCATGATTTTCCTTGCAATATATTACAAAACAGACACTGGAGGAGGGCAGAAAGGAATAACCAGAAATATCAACATGGAAAGCTTGTAAGCCCATCTTCTGCCTGTAACTGATTGGAATACCTAAAATGGGGCTACAATGTGTCCAGTGAAGGAGGTTTCCTGAGGAACCTCTGCATTACATGGGAGTATATGTGGAAGCCTGAACCACATCCAGACCTTCAGAGATGGGAAAGTTTCCACTGGAAAGGACAAGCAGACCAGCCGGGAGCAGCTAGAAAACCAGAAGAAACTTCTTGAAAGAAAGACCTACAGGAAAAATGCAAAACAGTAAGGGCATTCCGACTGTTACCACAAGAACATGCAGGTTGCTTGCCCAGGAGACATCAAGGCAAGTGGTCGGGTCCTCTCAGTGCAAATTATCTTCCAAGACTAAGATGCAAGGGAAATATACGCTTTGATTGGCAACCATGCACGTCACTCAGAAGGGGAAGTGACCGAAGAACATCAACGAAGTGGCGAGCTATGCCCTACATTGTTCAGCAAACTACTGTGAACCCTGGTGGAGACCTGGTCGGCCAGCAGTGAGGCAAGACCTGGGGACTCAAGAACTCAGAGCCAATGACACAGCCACAGAGGACTAGAATGGAGAGTGGGACGGCCAGCCAATGAAAAGAGGTTGCACAGACACAAGAACACCCACACACTCAGATGATACCCAGTTGACCTGGCTTCAATGACTGGATAAACAGAGCTCAACCCGAAGAAGAAAGAAGATGAAAAAAGCATCATCTGATACAATTTGATAAACATGACCTACACTTATAAATACAGTAACTCAAAAGAGGAAACAAATCCCTGCTGCAAGAACTATTCCCACCCCCTCCACACAAAGGGTAGACAGGGATGGGCAACTTGTACATTGGCTACCCAAAATGGGGGGAGGGATACAAAGGTAAGAAGTGACTGGCTTACAAGCTTTCAAGAGGGAACCTAGATCCAAAGGGCATGGAGGAAGGTAGAGTCTCCAGTGAATGGTA
>NW_006408685.1:6051214-6082418 GCF_000296735.1 Chrysochloris asiatica
CTATAAGCCTTCAAACTTTTTAAATATTCCTACCTATGTGGTTCAGAGTTTTAGAGCTCTGCCCTGAACCTGCTTTGCCTGGTATTCTGTGGTATTGCCGATAACGAACTTCACTGCACCTCTACCCTATCCGTCATCAAGCCCCATCTGTGTCTATTTTTACAAACGTTTGAATTGTGTTTCCTTAATATATTCTAGGAGAGAGAGCCAGAGGACTTTATAGCAGTTTAGGCAAAGTAGATGAATTAAATTAAGTTTAATTAATAAAATTAAATTTTGTGAGAAATAATCCCTACATCCACTTCTCATCTGTCAATTTGTCGTACTGTGGTGGCTTGTGAGTTTCTGTGATTCTGGAAGCTATGCCATGGGTACTTTAAATATCAGCAGGGTCACCCATGGTGGACAACTTTCAGATGAGCTTCCAGATGAAGACAAACTAGGAAGAAGGAAAGACAAACTACTTCCGAATACTGAGTCATTGCAATACTTATGAATAGCATATAAACAATGTTAGATATAGTGCCAGAAAATGAGCCCATCAGGTTGGAAGGCACTCAAAATGCAACAGGGGAAGAGCTGCCTCTTCAAAGTAGAGTTGACAGAGAAGATATGAATGGAGTAAAACATGTGGGAGTAAAGCTCTCAGGTCTTTCATTTGCTGATGGAACACAAGTCAAACTGAAGAGAAATGGTTGTAAACATCCATTCATAATCAAAACATGGAATGTACAAAGTATGAATTTAGGAAAACTGGAAATTGTCAAAAATGAAATGGAATGCATAAACATCGATTTCTTAGGCATTAGTGAGCTGAAATGGTCTGGTATTGGCCATATTGAATATGACAACCACATAGTTTACTATGCCAGGAATGACAAATTGAAGGGGAATGGTGTTGCATTCATTACCAAAAGGAACATATCAAGATCAGTCATGAGGTACCAACGCTCTCTATGATAGTATTATATCCGTGTTCCTACAGGAAAGACCGGTTAATACACAATTATTCAAATTTACATACCAACGGCTAAAGCAAGAGGGGATGAAATAGAATTCTACCAATTTCTTCAATCTGAAATTGATCAAACATGCAATCAAGATGTACTACTCATTACTGGTAATTGGAATACAATGTTTGGAAACAAAGAGGAAGGATTAGTAGTAGGAAAATATAGCCTTGGTGATAGAAACGATGCTAGAGATTGCAAGATAGAATTCTGTAAAACCAATGATTTGTTCATTTCAAATACCCTCTTTAGACAGCATAGAAGCTGATTAAACACTTGGTCCTCAACAGATGGAATACACAGAAATCAAAGTGACTACGTATGTGGAAAGCTCCACATAATCAGCCAAAACAAGGCCAGGGGCAGATTGTGAAACAGGCCATCATATGCAAATTGAGACTGAAGCTGAAGAAAATGAAAACAAGTCCATGAAAATCAAAATATAACCTTGAATATATCCCACTTAAATTTAGATATTATCTGAAGAACAGATTTGATACAATAAATACCAAAGACTTGTGGGATGACAGGAAGAAAGCAAAAAGTCATTAAGACAAGAAAGAAGGAAAAATTCAAAATGGATGTCAGAATAGACACTGAAACTTGCTCTCCAACGTAGAGATGCCAACGCAAATAGGAAAAATGAGGCGGTATAAGAGCTGAACAGAAAATTGCAAAGGTCAGCTCAAAAAGACAAAGTCAAATATTACAACAAAATGTGCAAAGATCTGGAGAATTAAGCAATTCTCAAGCTGGGGGAACTGAAAAAAAAAAAATTCAAGCCTCGACTGTCGTTAATGAAGGATTCTCTGGGCAAATTATTGAAGGATGCAGAAAGCATCAAAAGATGATGAAACGAATACACTGTACCAAAAGGAAGTGGTTAATGTTCAACTGTTTCAAGAGGTAGCATATGATCAAGAACCAAGGATACTGAAGGAAGACGTCCAAGGTGCTTTGAAGGAATTGGAAAAGAACAAGGCACCAGGAATTGCTGGAATATAAATTGAAATCTTCCAAGAAAGTGAGGCGGCACTGGAGGCACTCACTCATCTATGCCAAGAAATTAGAAGACAACTATCTGGTGACTGATTGGAAAAGATCCGTATTTGTGCCCATTCCAAAGAGAGGTGACTCAACGGAATGCAGAAATCATCGGACAATATCTTTGATATCCCCTGAAAGTAAAGTTTTACTAAAGGTAATACAGAAACTGCTGCAAGTATACATTGACAGAGAACTTCCAGAGGTTCAAGCCAGATTTAGAAGAGGCTGTGGAATAAAGGATATCATTGCAGATGTCCGATGGATCTTGGCTGAAAGCAGAGAATGTCAGAAAGAATTTTACCTGTGCTTTATTGACTACGCAAAAGCTTTCGAGTCTGTGGATCATGACAAGCTATGGACAACATTGCAAAGTATGTGTATTCTGGAACATTTAATTGTGCTCATGAGGAATCTGTACATGACCACAGAGTCAGCTGTTTGAAACGAACTTGGAAATGTGAGTGGTTTAAAATTAAGGAAGGTGTGTGATAGGGTTGTATTCTTTCACCATATTTTGTCAATCTGTATGCTGAGAAAATAATCTGAGAAGCTAGGATATGAAGGAAAACAGGGCATCAGGATTGGAGGAAGACTCATTAACAACCTGCGATATGCAGATCATACAATGTTGCTTGCTGAAATTGAAGGGGACTTAAAATATTTGCTGATGAAGTTCAAAGACCACAGCTTTCAGTATGGATTGCATCTCAATGTAAAGAAAACAAAAATTCTCACCACTGGAGAAAAAATTAAAGTTGTCAAGGACTTTATTCTTCTTGGGCAACCATCAACCCTCATGGAAGCAGCAGTCAAGAAATTAAATGATGTATTGCATTATGCAAATCTGCTGCACAAGACCTTTTTAAAGTGCTGAAGAGCAAAGATGTCACCTTGAGGACTAAGGTGTGCCTGACTCAAGTCATGGCATTTTCAATAACGTCATATGCATGCGAAAGCTGGACAGTGAATAATGAAGACTGTAGAAGAATTGATGCATTTGAGTTATGGTGTTGGAGGAGAATATTGAAAAGTACCATGGAATACCAAAAGAACAAAAAGATCTGTGTTGGAAGAAGTGCAGCAAAAGTGCTCCTTGGAGGCCAGGATGGCCAAACTTCGTCTCTCATACTTTGGGTATATTGTCAGTATGGACCAGTCGCTGGAGATTGATATTATGTTTGGTAAGGTAGAAGGTCATAGAAAAAGAGGAAGACCCCCAGCGAGATGGATCGGCAGTGTGGCAGCATCAATGGGCTGAAGCATGGCAACAATTGTGAGGTTGGCTGAGGACCAGGCAGTATTTTCTTCTGTTGTACATAGGGCTGCTATGAGTTGGTACCAACTCAGTGGCATCTAACAACAACAATTCCCACATTATAATCTTGTAAACCTAAGGATGCTCTAACTGGGTAAGTAATTTAGCCAAACCTTAATATATAAAATATCAGATGTCTGGTGTTTAAATTGGAGCACAGTTGCTCTATAGGACAAACACTGTACTGCCAACCACAGGGTCCACGGTAAGAGCCCACCAGACACTTTGCATGAGAAAGATGAGGCTTTCTTCTCCTGCAAAGGTTCACAGCCTCAGAAACCCTATACAGTGTAGCTATGAGTCAGAAAAGACTCAACATCAATTAACAACAGTGCTTCAACTAAGGCTTTCTTTAGCTTTTTAAATATTTTTACTATTGTTGTTGCTAAGTGCCATCAGGTCGGCTTCAACTCATGTTGACCTTATATAGGATTTCCAAAGTGAGTATGAACCACCAACCCTGAAGTTAGCAGTCCAGTGTTAATCCTACAGTGCCACATGAAGGCCACCTTTTTGTGTATAGTGTATAGAAAGTCAAGAACTACATCCTTAGTTAATACAGGGGTAAGGAATGATAGAGAGTAGGGGAATAGAGGTGCGGGGTTTTTTTGTTTTTTTTGTTTGTTTGTTTTTAAAAAGCAAATTTGTAAATATCCAGAAAATAATCAAATCTTCTACATCCAGTAATGAAGTTTCATTAGATATTCTACTGATATTTTTAAAGAAAAAAGTGAGTTTCCAACATATCAAAAATTAATGTATCTCTCAATTGAGATGATATAAAGTTTAATTATTAATAAAAACTAATGCAGTTGCAAACAAATGACTTTCAAATAAATACACTTTGTGTTTGTGAAAACATGACATGACGTACTGACTTCTGAATTTTCTTACATCTCTCTACAAATACATTCAAGGGTAAATGTGTAAATTGGCTGATGAATCATGATTAATGCAAATAGCAAATAAGAGGTTTTTTGAACTTCAATGGAGCTTCTTAACACTAAAAGTATAATACAGACATGAAATTCAAAGCTAGAAGGAATATTAGAACTGGCTAGCTTTGTGTTTTATTAATCCATTAGCTTATAGTGTGGGGCTATAGGATAAACACTGGAGTGAGAACCACAAGGTTAGCAGTTCAAATCCACGAGTCACTCCTTGTGCTTTATTAATTCATTTGTTAATAGCATCATGCTGTTGCATAAGCACTGGACTGCAAACGACAAGGCTAATAGTTCAAACTCATGAGCCACTCTTTGGAAAACCTCTGCAGCATTGCTATGAGTCAGAAATGATCACCAGGTACTTAATGACAACAGTAATATGCTTGAAGATCTTAGTTAAAGCCATGTAATGGAGAAGACACAGAACAGAGGTAAAACAGCAGCTTGGCCAGCTCTATCACATGTTTGTTAAATACTTGACCTCTTTAAGTTTTTGTGCCTTCATCTGTAAATTGGGGACAATAATATAAGCCTACCTATGTTTTGAGACCACCACTCATATTGAAGTGCTATGCTGTCTGTGATAGGTTAATACCCATCCATATACTTATAAAGAAGACCAGTTAATACCACTGTCATTCAAATTTACAAAAATAATCACTAGAGTCAGTGATGAAGAAACTGAGTAATTCTACCAACTTCTCAGTCTGAAATTGATCAAACATGCTATCAAGATCTGTTGATAATTGCTGTTGATAATTGGATTCCAAAGGCTGGAAACAAAGAAGGCTCAGGACTTGGAAATTATGCCCTTGATGATCAAAACTATTTGCAAGAACAATGACTTCTTCATTACAAATACCCTTTTTAAACAACTTAAAAGATGACTGCACACATGGACCTCACCAGATGGAATACACAGAAATCAAATTAACTACATCTGTGGGAAAAGATGGTGGAAAAGTTCCATATCATCAACCAAAATAAGGCCAGGAGCTGACTGTGTAACAGACCATCTTGTGCATATGCAAGTTCAGGCTGTAGAAAATGAAAACAAGTCCACGAGAGCCAAAATATAACCTTAAACATATCCCACCTGAATTTAGAGATCATCTCAAGAATACATTTGAGGCATTAGACACCAGTGACCGAAAACCAGAGTAGTTGTAGAATGGCATCAAAAGCATCATACAGGAAAAAAGGGCATTAAGAAGACAAGAATGATTGAGAATCCAGAAATTAACCCATCCACCTACAACGATCGAGCTGTGAACCAAAAGGTCAGCAGTTCGAAATTACCAGCTGTTCCGTGAGAGAAAGATGAGGCTTTCTGCTCCCGTAAAGATTTACAGCCTCGGAAACCCTGTTCAGGGTCACTATGGGTTGCACCCGACTCGATGGCACTTAACAACAGCAAGAACCTACAACGAACTGATCTTTGACAAAGGGCCAAAGTGCATTGAATGGGGAGGAGATAGTCTCTTCAACAGATGGTGCTGGCAGAACTGGAAAGCGATATGCAAAGGATTGAAACAAGACATTTATCTCACACCTTATTAAAAAAAAAAAAACAAATAAACAAAAACACTTAAAATGGATTAAAGACCTAAATGTGAGTCCCAGCATTATAAAGGTCATCAATGAAAAAATAGAGACAAAATTAAGGACTCTAATACAGGCACAAGGAGCTCTGGTAGCGTAGTGGTTACGAATCAGGCTGCAAACCTTAAGGTCAGCAGTTCGAAACTACCAGCTGTTCCACAGGAGAAAGATAAGCCTCGGAAACCCTGTACAGGGTCACTATGGGTCAGAAGGGACTCAACAGTACTTAACAACAACAATATAGGCACACATAGACTACCAAACATTGTGAGAATTGCACAAACAAAAGAAGACAAAATAGATAATTGGGACATACTAAAAATTAGAAACTTATGAGCATTAAAGTGTTTCACCAAAAGAGTAAAAAGGGAGCCCACAGAATTGGAAAAAAAATATTTTGCAATGACATATCAGACAAGGGATGAATTTCCAAAATATATAGGAAACTACAACACCTCCACGAGCAAATTTTTAAATTTTTAAATGGGCACAGGAAGTGAACAGGCACTTCACCAAGGAAGACATTCGGCAGCCAACAAACATGAAGAAATGTTCATGATTATTAGCCATTGTTGTTGTGTTAAGTGCCATTGAGTCAGTTCCAACACATAGCGACCCTGTATGGGGTTTCCAAGGAGCAGCTGGTGAGCTTCAACCACCGACCTTGCAGTTCAAATGGCTTTGCAGTCTGGAGCATTAACCCACAGCGCCACACCAGGGCTCCATTAGAGAGATGCAAATCAAAACAGCAATGAGATATCATATCACACCAGCAATAACAGTGAAGTTCATAAAAGCAGAGGGCAATAAATGCTGTAGAGGATGTGCAGAGACTGGGGCCCTCCTACATTGCTGGTGGAAATGCAAAATGGTCCAATCACTCTGGAAAATAGTATGGTGCTTCCTCAGAATGTTGGAAATAGAAATAACTTATGATTCAGCAATTCCCCTACTTGGTGTACATCCACAAGAAATACAAGTCATAACACGAGTAGATATATGCACACCAATGTTCATAGCAGCACTATTAACAAGAGCAAAAAGATGAAGACAGCCAAAGTGTCCATCAATGGAAAAATGGATAAATAAACTTTGGTACATACACACAATGGTATATTATGCAACCTAGAGGAATAACAAGGAAGCTGCAAACCACCACATAAAATGGATGAACCTTGAGGACATTCTACTGAGTGAAATTAGTCAGTCACAAAAGGACAAATATTGCATAAGACCATTATAGTAAAAGCTTAAGAAAAGATGGCCATACTAAAAAGAATCTTTTTTTGATTACCAGTGGTAGGAAGGAGGGGATGAAAGAGCACACATTAGAGGACAGACATATCATAGTTGGGGTTTCAGAAAGGGGAATACACCAGAAGAGGGAGAGGAATAGAAGAACAAGGTAGACAGGGGAACACATACGCAGGTCTGCATGTGCTAAAGGGGAGAGAGGTAAATAGTGATGTATGTAGCTAAAGATAGAATTTTTTATTTCATTTTTTGTTTGTTTTATTACCCCGTAGCTTTTAAGAAGGGTGTTGATCAGTTTCCATGTACTTGATTTTGTTTCCTTGATCTTCCTATTGTTGATTTCTAATTTTATAGCACTGTGATCTGAGAAGATGTTTGTAATATTTTTAAGTCTTTAAATGTATTGAGACTTACTTGTGTTAAGTGCCATCAAGTCAGTTCCAACTCATAGCAACCCTGTATAGGGTTTCCAAGGAGCAACTGATGAACTTGAATCACCAACCTTTTAGTTCAAACAGCTTTACAGTCTGGCACATTAACCCACAGTGCCACACCAGGACTTAATAAGGCCATATTTTTCAACTATGTATCCTTCCTCTTTGTTTCCACTTTTGAATTTCAATCCCCAGTAATTATCAATGCATCTTTATGTTTGATCAACTTCAGACTGAAGAGGTTGGCAAAATTCATTGATTTCATCATCGCTGGCTTTATTGGTAGATGCATAAATTTGAATAATAGTGATATTAACTGGTTTTTGTTGTTTGCTTTGGTTAGGGGCAATCAAGTTGGTTATGGCTCATTGCTACTCTATGCACAACAGAACAAATCAATGCCCAGTCATGGACCATTTTCACAACTGTTGCTAACTTTTAATCCATTGCTGCTGCCACTGTGTCAATCCATTTCTACTCCAGTCTTCCTCTTTTGCGCTGAAGCGCCACTCTATCAAGCATGATGTCCTTCTCCAGGGCTGGTCCCTCCTGATAACATGTAGTAAGTATGAGTGACAGTCTTGATATTCTGACTTTTATGGTGATCCTGGTAGTACTTTTTCCTACTCAGATTTGTTTGTTTTTCAGGTGGTTCACATTACTTTTAATATTTTTCTTCAATAACCATAATTCAAATGCATCAATTCTTCTACACTTTTCTTTATCCATTATCCAACTTTCACATGCATGTGAGGTAATTAAAAATACCATGTGTTGAGTCAACACAGCTTAGTTCTAAAACTGTTATCTGTGCTCTTGAATATTTTAAATATATCTTTTGCAGCAGATTTGTATTATTAAATAATACTTCTTTTCATTTCTCGACTGCTGCTTCCATGACTATTGGTTGTGGATCTTAGCAAATTGAAACATTTGACAATTTCAATCTTTTCTCCATTTATCATGATATTATTTATTGGTCCCATAGTAAGGATTTCTATTTTCTTTACATTGAGGTGCAATGCATAATGAAGGCTGGAGTCTTTGCTCTTTATCACTAACTATTTTAAGTCTTCTTTGCTTCCAGAAAGCAAAATTGTATCATGGGCATATCATAGGTTGTTAATGAGTCTTACACTGATCCTAATGCCAAGTTCTTCATATAAACCAACTTTTAAGATTGCTTCCTGGGTATATAGAGTGAATAAGTATGATGTAAGGATACAACCTTTATGCATACCTTTTCTGATTTTAAACCATTCAGTATCCCTTTGTTCTTCTTTAAGGGCTGCCTCTTGGTCTACATAAAGGTTACTCATGCACACAATTAATGGTTTTGAAATACTCACTGTTTGCCATGTTATACATAGTTTGTCATGATCCGCACAGTTGAAAGCTTTTTCATAGTTAATAAACACAAGTAAATGTCTTTCTGGTATTCTCTGCTTTCAGCCAAGATCCATCTGACATGAGCAATGATATTCTTATATCCATGTACTCTTCTGAATCCGGCTTGCTTTTCTGGCAGTTTTCTGTTGATATACTGTTGCAACGATTTTTTACATATCTTCAATTTCTTTTTTCTTTTTCTTTCACTTTCATGTGATATTAATGCTATTGTTCAAAGATTTCTGAAATTCCATTAGGTCACCTCTCTTTGGAATAGGCACAAAATATGGACCTCTTCCATTCAGTTGGCCAGGTAGACTTCACATCTCTTGGCATAAATGAGTGAGTGCATCTAGTGTTACATTAATTTGTTGAAATATTCCAGTTTGTACTTTGTCATTTCCTGGAGATTTGTTCTTCACCAGTACCTTCAGTGTATTGATTTTCTTCTTAAGTAACATCAGTTCTTGAAATGGTTGAACACTGACCATTTCTTTTTGGTACAGTGACTGTGTATTCATTCTATATTTTTTTATGCTTTCTACATCAAAATTGGTATTTTACCCGTTTTTGTTGTTGTAAAGTGCCATGGAGTTGACCTGGGTGGGACCCTTTATTCCTGCCTTAAGTAGCAAGAAAAAACAGGTCTGGTCATACAGCCAAATCATATGTGCATCTTGTAAAACCCCAACATAAAAGGCAAGAGCAAACACAAACTATAATATTCAAAGAAGCAGCTATTTTGAGAATTATGCTGTGCATTCACAGATACCTAACTGACTTTCAGTTATAAAAATAGTAGGCAATCTTCCTTCCATTCATTTCTCAATATCTATCTGTGTACCTCCATGGTGGTGACTAGAGAAGGGGGTTCAGTGAATGGGCACACCCACCCATCACTGGAGGTTTCTACTATGTACCCACACTGACCTGCGCAGCAAAGGCAACTGGACAATCAGCTACGGTTTTAATTTTGTTTTGAGCAGTGGTTTTGTCTCTGCTCTTATATTGTTTCTGGTTTTGGTCCTTTTGGTCTCACTTTTTTTCTGGGGGTGGACGCTTTCTCCCCATACCTTACCAAAAAAAGAGACAGTAACTATGCCCATATAGCCAAGCTACAAGCATATCCACCATCTGCACAGGAGTCAATACCAGCTGCTGGGCATTACACATGAAAATGTAAGCCTATTGCCAGATCAAATCCACCAGGAGACACTCAGTAAGCTTAACAACACAGCAACATACATTCATTTAATCATTGAAAACTCACCTAACTACTGAAAATATCCAAGAAAAAAACATCAAAAGATCGCAACACATGTCCAAAACAAAAAAAAAAGAGTAACTGAGACAAATGCGTTGGAGGCAGACATAGGCTTCCCACTAGAATAGTAGGCATTAGATCTCTGTGAGAAGGAATTTAGAAGAATTATATGGAGACAAATTTAAATGCTCCACTGAGGGATGGAGGAAAATAGGGAAGAAGTCAGGAATGTGCTACAGGAGCAATCAAACAAGACAGATATAGCATTGGAAACCATTCAAAACCTGAAAAAAGAGGTCTAGATGATTAACAATAAAATATCAGAAATGGACATACACCAAAAGAGCAAAGCAGTAGAATTGATGAGATGGAAGCCAATACCAGCGATCTGGAAGACATTTCTCTCAATACTGCTAAGATAGAGGAGAAAGCAGAAAAAAAGGATAAAAAAAAATCTGAAAAGAGTCTAAGATTCATGCTGGATAACATGAAAAGGAATAACTTAAGAATTATTGGCATTCTGGAACAGAAAGAATCACTCAAGTCCACAGAGGAGATAGCTGAGGAACTTCTGGAGGAATATATCTCTAACATCTTGAAGAATGAGAAGATAAACATTCAAGAAGCTGAACAAACCCCAGGAAGGATAGACCCTAAAAGAAAATCACCAAGACATATCATAACCAAGTTCTTCAAAATCAAAGACCAATATCCCTCATGAACATAGATGCAAAAATTCTCAACAAAATCCTAGCCAACAGAATCCAACAGCACATCAAAAAAGTAATACATCATGACCAGGTGGGATTTATACCAGGGATACAAGGATGGTTCAATATCAGAAAAACAATCAATATAATCCATTATACAAATGAGAAAAAAGAACCACATGATCTTATTGATTGATGCAGAAAAGACATTTGACATAATCCAACATTCATTCCTGATAAAACCACTCAACAAAGCAGGAATTGAAGGGAAATTCCTCAACATAATTAAGAGCGTATATCCAAGACCAACAGCCTACATTACTCTCAATGGAGGGAAACTGAAAGTCTTCCCTATACAAACAGGAACCATAAAAGGATGCCTTTTGTCACCACTCCTATTCAATCTTGTGCTGGAAGTCTTAGCCAGAGAACTATATGGCAAGATAGGGAAACTGAAGGCATGTGAAATGTCAATACCACCCAAAGAAACCTACACATACAATGCAATCCCAATCCAGATTCCAATGGCATTTTTTCAGAGATGGAAAAAACAATTACAAACTTTATATGGAAAAGAAAGAGACACAGGATAAGCAAGGCACTGCTTAAGAAGAATAAAGTTGGAAGCCTCTCACTCCCTGATTTCAAAATTCACTACACAGCTACAGTGGTCAAAACAGCCTGGCACCGGTACAATGAAAGATACATTGATCAATGGAACAGAATCGAGAATCCAAAAATTAACCCATCCATATACAGCCAACAGATTTTTGAGAAAGTGCCTAAGTATGTTGGATGGGTGCTGGCAGAGCTGGAAAGAGATATGCAAAGGATTGAAACAAAACCTTTACCTCACCTCTTATACAAAAACCACTCAGCATGGATTAAAGACCTAAATGTGAATCCCAGAATTATAAAGGCCATCAATGAAAAAATAGGGACAAATGTGAGAGCTCTAATACAGGTCATACACCAACTACCAAACATTTTGAAAATTACACAAACAAAACTAGACAAAATAGATGTACTGTGGAATCAGTTCCAACTCATAGTGACCCTGCACAGGGTTTCCGAGGCTGCAAATCTTTATGGGAGCAGAAAGCCTCATCTTTTTCCCACGGTATAACTGGTAGTTTTGAACTGCCGACCTTGAGGTTAGCAGCCCGATTCCTAACAACTATGCTACCAGAGCGCCTTAAAATAGATGATTAAGACATACTAAAAATTTTAAATATATGTGTATCAAAAGACTTCACCAAAAGAGTAAAAAGAGAGCCCACAGAATAGGAAAAAAACCCTTCTGTAATGTAATGTCCTGGTGTGGCACTGTGGGTTAATGTGCCAGACTGCAAAGGCATTTGAACTGCAAGGTCGATGGTCAAGCTCAACAGCTACTCCTAAGAAACCTTATACAGGGTTGTTATGGGTCTGAATCGGCTCGCCGACACTTAACAACTACAAAAACAACAATGACGTATCAGACAAGGGACGAATGTGTAAAATATATAGGAAACTACAACACTTCTACAAGAAAAAGACAAATAACCCAATTTAAAAATGAGCACAGGACATGAACAGACATTTCAGCAAAGAAGAGAAATGGGCAGCCAACAAACATATGAAGAAATTTTCACGATCATTAGCCATTTGTTGTTGTTATGTGCCATGAAGTCGGTTCCGACTCATAGCGACCCTGCATAGGGTTTCCGGGGCTGTAAATCATTATGGGAGCAGAAAGCCTCATCTTCCTCCCGTGGAATAGCTGGGAGTTTCGAACTGCTGTCCCTAGGGTTAACAGCCGGATTCATAACCACTATGCTACCAAAGTTCCTTGTTGTTGTTGTTATGTGCCGTGGAGTCAGTTCCGACTCATAGTGACCTTGCATAGGGTTTCCAAGGCTGTAAGTCTTTACGGGAGCAGGAAGCCTCATCTTTCTCCTATGGAACAGCTGGTAGTTTCGAACTGCTGACCGTGAAATTAGCAACCAGAGCTCCTTAGAGAGATGCAAATCAAAATAACAATGAGATGTCATCTCATACCAGCAATAACAGCAAAGATCAAAAAAGTAAAGGACAATAAATGCTGGTGAGCATGCGGACAGACTGGGAACTACCACTCTGGAAAGCAATATGGCACTTCCTGAGAAGTTTAGAAATTGAAATGCCTTATGATCCATCAATTCCTCTACCTGGTATTTATCCACAAGAAATACGAGCCATAACACAAGTAGATATATGCACACCAATGTTAATAGCAGCCTTATTTACAATAGCAAAAAATAGAGACAGCATTAACTGCCCATCAATGGAAGAATGGATAAACAAACTTTGTTTCATACACACAATGGAATATTATGCTACTTTGAAGAATAACAAGGAAGCTGCAAGGCACAGTATAACATGAATGAACATGAGGACATTATAATGAGTGAAATTAGTCAGTCAAAAAAGGGGCAATACTGCATAGGACCATTATTGTAAAAGATTAAGAAAAATTACCCACACTAAAACGGGAAAAAAAATTTCTTGGCTGGTTACCGGAGTGTATGGGGTTGGATGAGGGGAGGGAGAAGAAGGTGTAGCACAAGGTAGAGAATAGACACAGGATAATTTGGGTGCTGGGTGTGTGTGTGTGTGTGTGGCAATACACAAGAAAGGGGAGGGGAATGGAAGAATAAGGCAGATGGGAGAACAGTTAAGCAGGTTTGCATGGGTTAAGTGGAACAGAGGTAAATAATAATGTGTGCACATCCTTGGAACAACAGAGCCCTGGGATACAGGAATTGAAGCATGGTTTGAATGGGTAAAAGAGGGGAAATAATGTTAAGATGCTTGGCTGTCTTTTGAATCTTGGTTTCTATTGCCTAGCATTGTAAAATTGACACCTGGGGGGCGGGGGAGAGAGAGGAATAGCCAGAAATATCACCATAGAAAGCTTGTAAGTCCATCTTCAGCCTATAATTGATTGGAATACCTAAAATGGAACTAGAACTTCCCTAGCAAAGGAGGCTTCCTTCCTGCAAAGCCTTTGCATTTCATAAGATGGTAGGTGGAATCCTGATCCCCATCCAGAGTCTTCTGAGGTGGGAAATTTTTCATTTGAAAGGACAAGTAGACCTCCCTGGAGCTGCTCGAAGAACAGACTATACTTCTTGAAAAAGAGACCAACAGGAAAAATAAAAAAATAATAATAATGGCAGTCTGACTGACTACTACAAGAACAAGCAAGTTGTTCGCCTGGGAGCCATCAAGGCAAGTGGTCAGGTTCCCTCAGGGCAAACCCCCTTCCAAGACTAGGACTCAAGGGTAATACATGAGCAGGCATGTAGTCTTGCTGCTGACCACATTGGTCACTATTAAGGGGAAAGGGGGGTGGAAGCAATGAAGTTGTAAGCTAAGTCCAACCACATTCGATAGACTTCTGTCAACCCGGGTTGAGACCTGGTTGGACAGCACTATGGCAAGACCTAGGGTCTACTGGCCACAGAGGACTAGAGAGGAGAGTGAAGCATCCAGCTGATATGAAGAGAAGGGAGATGCACAAGAACACCCATATTTGCAGATAATACCCACTTGACCTGGCTTCAATAGCTGGATAATCAGAACTTGACTAGAAGAAGAAAGAAGAGAGAAAAAAAGTGATTTGTTACAATTTGATGAACTTGACCTATGCTTGTGGATGTAGTAGCTTAAAGGAGGGAACAAATCTTTATAGCAAGGATCATTCCCACCCCCTCGGTACACCGGGTCAACAGGGATGGGCAAATTAGACATTGGCTACCCAAAATGGGAGGGCTACAAAGGCAAGAAGTGAGTGGCTTACAAGTTTTCAAGAGGTAACCTAGTTCCAGAAGGTAGACTCTCCATTGAGTGCTTTCCAACCTGACTGGGTGGAGCTGATAAAAGGAGATGGGGATACGACTCTTGTGGTTCAATAGGGGATAATTGCTATCAGGACTGACTTTGTGTGTTGGAAATGTAAAGGTAGATGTTTTATAACAAAAGGAGGGGAGTGGTTGATTTTGTAGTCCAGGATCGGTGGTCACTTGGACCATCAATGGAGAAGAGTGGAGTGCAGACCCTACCCAGAGAAGCAGTGATGCCAGAGATGGAGGCAGAGACAATGAAGTGGAGAGTTGGAGCAGCTGGGGAGTCTGGACTCAGGGAGGGAGAGGGTCTGTGTGTTGACGGCCAGGGTTATACCCTTTGGTTGTTTTGTGATTCATACAGGGAAGTATAATCATTGCACGGAATGGAATAAGATAGGATGAATGTAAAGCTAATGTTCTCCCATGTAAACTATCACATAATTCACAATAAAAATTTAAAAATAAATAATAGGGAGAAAACACTATGAGAAACAATGTAAATGTTATATAACCAGAGGAAAGAAAGACATTTCCTCTTGCATTGGTTCTATCCTTAATAATTTTCAAATGCAAAGTCTGAAAACTAAGAAGAAATAACTCACAAATGAAAAAAAAAAGCAAATGAGAAACCTTGATACTTCCTTCTAATGGCAGAAACCAAGGTTTTATTCCCTAAGCTACTTAGTATAGATTTGGAGTTTTTAAGTTTAAGATGCTAAAAAATTCAGAAGTTACAACTACAAATGAACAGAGAAAATGTAATTTTTTCTTCACTTAAAATTATACATTAGTGAAATAATTTCATTGACATAATAAAATTATTTTGATAGTAAATTCTCACATGTAATGCTATGCTAAGGAGCGCTGGTAGCATAGTGGTTACGAATCGGGCTGTGAACCGCAAGGTCAGTAGTTCGAAACTACCAGCTGTTCCGGGGGAGAAAGATGAGGCTTTCTGCTCTCGTAAAGATTTACAGCCTCGGAAACCCTGTACAGGGTCGCTATGAGTCGGAACCGACTCCACGGCACATAACAACAACAATGCTATGCTAACTGTACCATTTTAACCTAATGTGAGAAAAAAATATTTCACTAAAGTTATTTTATAGATGAATTAAAACTTTAAAAAGGAAATATAACTATGTAATGCGAATATATTATTTTTACCCAGGAAATGCCTAATGTAGGGATAACCTGATGGCACAACAGTTAAGTTCTTGTCTGCTAATTGAAAGATTGGTGGCTTGAACTCTCCAAATGTTCCACAGGAGAAAATTCTGGAGATTTGTTTCTATGAGCTTAGAAAACCCTATGGGGCACTTCTATTGTGTCACGTGGGGTCGCTATGAATTGAAATACATTCAACTGGCTCCCAACAGCAAAACAACAACCAATACATTTTACTTAACACAGCAGAATACACTACACCATCTTTACCAATCACCATGCAAAGAGAACATTACAGTAATACAAAACTGTAGAATAATTTCTCTTTAGAATAATTTCTATAGTTAGGTAAGACTGTGACACTACAGGATAAGCACTTGACTTCTAACTGCAATGCTGTCAGTTCAAACCCACCTCTTGGAAACCCTATTCAGGGTTGCTGTGAGTCAGAACCGACTCAATGGTACTTAACAGTTAACAACAAGGATTTGCAGTAAAATCCTGTTGTTGTGCTGAAGGATAAACACTGAATTACTAAACACAAGGTTGGCAGTTTAAATTCACCAGGCACTCCCAGGAAACCCCTTATAGAGTTACTTTGAATCAAAATTGACTTGACGGCACTTAACAACCACAACAAGTACAAGAGACTTTCCTAAAGTGCTCTTTCATATATATGACATTTATGAAGAAATCTGAAATAAGTCTTTGCATCTCTCCTACCTCTTAAGTCATTAAATATATTGTTTAGTATATATTACAGTAAACAGCAAGTGATAGTTAGACACAGACTTTGTTATCAAAGATTAAGCTTTAATTAAATGTCATCAATTATAGTTAATAATTTAAATAATTAAGTTCAACTCCTCCTCTCCTTGTACCTATTCCTTTATGTAGTCAATTATCCTCAGTCAGCAAAGGCTCCCTCCAGTAGTATAACTATCTGTTACACAGTGTTTTGCGTTTCATCTACTGTTAATATTTGTAATCCTTGGTTACATACAGCGATTATATGTTGATTCTATTAATTCCGATAATCACATAACTACTTCAATAGCCATATTCATGTAATTAAAATGCTCATTAAGGCAAGTGCATTATTCTTGGAATATATTTATTAAAACATAAAAATGTCACCTTAAAGCTATAGATTTCAGGTGCAAACTTTTAATAGTGAAGCATTTTCTTTAAAATATTTTGAAATATAATATGCATTTTATGTAAGATTATTCTGCACAACTTGGGTAGCTGAATCTTTAAAGATGATAAATTGTGTTTCAAAACATCTTACCTTATATCTACACATGAACTTCACAGAGGAAACAACTGTGCCATGTCTCAGAACAGGCAAATAGAGAAAATTTGTCTGGTAGTTAATGTTTAAGGTTTAGATTATCTGTGTACCTAAGAATGAAATAACAAAACTTAACCAGGTTTGAGTCTTACATAGTTGAAGTGGCTGCTTTATATTAGCATATTTTTTCAGAGAGTTTAAAGTAAGAAGTTGATGATTAATTAATACTTAAACTAAAAGATACTGAGTGTTTCTTTCATGAGAGACAAAATTACCGACATAAATCAGACACAACTTCTGTCCTACTGGAGTTTGAATCTACTATGGATAAAAATCTCAGGAAACATGTTGTTAAGTAGCTTAAGAGTACTACACCAAATGTTTTATGGAGTTGATGCTTAAACTGCAAAGATAAGAAACAGATCCATGGAATAGCTGGCATCTGAGTCAAGCCAAAGGAGACTAACTTGGAAAGAATCCAGAGAAAAAAGAATATCTGTCTTCTCTTTCAATTACATTTCAAGGAGTACAAGAGCATCTTGTGAAATTCACAAATGATATAACAAAAAGAAAAGCACTTTATAAAACATAAAGCATTCATTACTGAAATTTGAATTATTTAGTCTTGGTAGTTATGAAGCTCCAATTTGTCGAAGCTTGCAGTGTCATGTCTTCAACCCACAATATGGAAGAAACAAAGGACATTATTAATGATAATTTTAACAAACAAGATAGTGCAAATACTCTCAGAATCAGCTGTTTACCCCTCCTAATTATCAACTTATAACTAAACTGTATGGCTGTGTATGTAGAAATGCTTTACATAAAGTTCATATTTTATGAATGGGCTAAAATCATAGAAAAAGCCCCTCTTCCACAAAAGTTAGAATTAGATCTCAATCTCCAAAAAAGTGATTAGGATCAAATTAGATGAGTGGTATCTTCACTCAGCTCAATTAACTTAGTCTTTGCCTTGCACAGTCACTTCTTGAACTACTACTTAAGGCCATTTTATGTTTACCCTTACCCTGTCCCTCAAAATATTATATTTTAATCTGTATTTTATACTGTAGACATGGCAAAGGACTGATATACATTCAAGAAAATAATTGTCCAATAAAACATCCTTTATTTGAATGGCTTATATCTGTACTCTTCAATGTAGTAGCCCTTGCCATTTAAAAAGAGCACGTAAGGTGTACCTAATGACTTCAGTTCCAGAAGAGCCATAGTCTTGGTGTTCCACAATTCTCTTTCCAACCAGTAAACCTGGTCTTCCTCATAATTTTGAGTTTTGTTCCACATTTTATTCTACTCTATCAAGGACCTTCTAATGGGATCCCTTTCAGATCTGGAACTGAACTCACTCCCTGGGCTCAAGTTTCAGCCAAACAATAAACAGGTTTGTAAGAGGAACACTAACACTAGTGAGGTACAGTATATTGTAAAATAATCAGTCATCCAAGAAAAAAAAATGGCAGCATTTGCCCAAGGACAAAATTCAGAAAGGTTAGGAAAGGAGGAGGAATGGAAACAAGAAACACAGGAAGGAAGTAGCATAAGTGACGTTAGGTTGAGGGAATTGCAATTAATGAGATGAAATGAAGTGTGTATGCTTTTTAAAATTTTTTTTAAATATATGGTGGTCTGCTCTGTAAACTTTCATCAGATTCACAATAATTCAATAATTTCTTTTTAAATGTGTTCTGGTGAAACTCAGAAACTGATTTTCTTGATTTTATTTGATTAAAATTTATATAACCACACGAAGCTAGTGATTATCATGCAATTCTAGACACTCTAAGTAAGTATCACAGAGACACGCTTGATAGATGATCTCAGACTGAAAATGAGGACTGCTAGAAAAACAGGAAGGTTTGACATAATCCAGATGCTTACTGCCAAATTGTCTATAGTCCTTAAATGTGTTATGAAAGGAGCAATGAAACCACCAGCACCAGCAAGCCACTGGTTCTTTGATTTTCCCCTCACCGGAGATGTGAGAATAAGAGAGTTGTACAGAACTGGGGGTGAGGGAATATAGGAAAGGAATTTAGATAGGCTTCAGAGGGGAACTGTGGAGACTTTTCTGTTACCATGGGGCGAGATGGGGGATAGTAACACTTAGAGGAGTGCTGGCATTCAGAAGAGGGTTTGTTTCATTCAAGCACATTCAATAAGTGTTAATACATACTATGTGCCAAGTAGAAGGAATTTCATTAATTATAAGATGTATTTATGCTTTATATTGATTGTATAAATCACATCAAGTTCCTCTAATTTCAGGAAAAAGGTTTTTTGGTGGGGAATGGGAGGAATTTTGACTATTCTTTTTCACTGTTTCAAATGTACATAACTTCTCTACTCTACCTAAATGTTGAGGGGTTTTGTTTTTTCTGGAGTTTTTTTGTTTTTTCAGCTTCTCAATTTTGCACTACTTTTTTCTTTTAACTCGAGATAAAAGGCTGATCTGTTTTTTCCTCTTTTAAATCCATATGGCTGGCTAATCATTCGCCATGGATTTTCAGCTCAGGTCTTCAAGTCAAAGAAGGAAAGAGGGGCAAAACTGGCAAAACAAACAAAATCAATCAGAGCTCTTGTTGTTATTGTTGTTAAGTGTCCTCCAGTCAGTTCTGACTCATAGCAACCCTGTATATTATTTCCAAAGAGTGACTGGTAGGTTTGAACCTCCGACCTAATGATTAGCAGTCCTGTGCTTATTCTTCACCACCACATATGGACCTCATCAGTGGTGTAAGATGGTGGAAAATGTCCCTTCTAAAAAGTCCTTGTGTGGGGTTGTAGGATCAGAACTGAACTGCTAACTACAAGGTTGGCAGTTCAAACTCATCAGCAGCTCCTTGGAAACCCTATATAGGGTAACTATGAGCCAGAACTGGCTCCATTGCCCTTAACAACAAAAAGGAAAACTTCAAAGTCTATTCTTATGTATATTCTTATGTATATTGACTAGTTTTGTAAAGAGGTCTCTTTTTGAATTATATTCCTTAAAAGGCTTAGTCTATACTATAACTTGTGTAGAGGGTAAACTTGAAACTAGGCGACCCCAATTTTTTAGCATATTAATTAAACTCAGTGTTTCAAACTTACAACAGAAAACCTATTGTCTAAATTCATGATAATAAGGTGTTAATACTTAGAACAAAGAAAAATCTAAATATCAGCCCAAATATTATCCCAATTTCTATTTCCATAATTATATAAGATCTGTTGTTGTTAGTGTCGTCAAGTAAGTTCTGATTCATAGCGACCCTGTATTGGGTTTCCAAGGAGAATCGAAATATAATCAACAGGCTAACCACTGGGCAGTTAAAATGGCTACCACAGAAATGGCTCAGAGCTTGGTGAGGCAGAAGAGTATGCTTGTGGATAGTGAAAATTCTGTGGGAATTTTTTCTCATGTTGGAATAAATCTGCCTTCTTTGAACTCACTCTTCGACCTTCCAACTCCCATTTTCCTCCCAATCTACCATTTAACTCTCATTCACCTCATAGAGAACCGTTCAACTGTCCGTTGGCCAACCTAACCGTCCCCACAATCTCGTTTTCTAGTCTTAATTTTTTTATAGGACAGTTTTTTCATCCCTCTCTTGGTGTGGCATTGTAGGATAAGCACTAGACTGCTAATCACAAGGTGGGAGGTTCATACTCTCCAGCCACCCCTCAGAAACCCTATGCAGGGTCGCTAGGACCAAACAGGACTTAAAAACAACGACCACCTCGCCTCAAAGTCCTCCACTGTCCTGTAAGGTCCTCCTTCTTCAATAAAGGACTCTGAGTAAAGCGACAGCCGTTAGCCTCCTGACTATCTCAGGCCAGGGGACTGAGAGCTACCTGGTTGTCCTCTTAACATCCCCATCCTTTTGCTAAGCAGTCGAACTCTCTAAATCTGCCACCCCCTACAGCTAAAGCTTCCCTGCCTCCCCCTATAGGCACACCCGGCGACTACAGAAGTCTACCTTATTATTTGCCGCTTCCTCTTCCAGTTTTGGCCAGACTCCACAGGGTCTAGGTCCGCTCAACCAAGTCGACCGTTGAATCCAGGAAGTACTGGTCCTGGCCGCCCCGCGCCAGGCGACCCCGTGACCCGGCGCCCCCAGCGACCAGCTCAAGCCCGGGAACCAACCGTCAGCTGCCAGTGACGTCGTTGGCCTTGGGGAGGAAAAGCGGGGAGAGAGCGATTAGCAGGGAGCTTGTTTTCTCCCTTTATCTGCAGTTAATATGTATTTAAAGCGTATGCTTTGTTTGAGAAACTTTCCAGACGTCTGTGGGTGATGGACTTAAGTGCACCTTTCTAGCGTTTCTGAGGAATCTTTTTTTTCCCCCCTTTTTAATCTAATTTTATAAACCATAAAAATGAGACCCAAACTTGAGTGGGACTTGGTAGTGAGTGGTGGAAAGGGGTGATGAGAAGCTAGAACTAGAGTCTCTTTTAGCCTTGCTTACTGTTGCCTCCACTCTATTAGTTCAAATAGATTCCCATTTGTGGTTTTAATTTTGGTTTAAAGTAGATTCACTCTAGTAGCTGGTGTGCAAAATTAAAGTGAGAACATTTTGTTTCATTTGAATACAGATTATAACTAAAACATTGCATCTCTTGACCTTGTGCATTTATGAACCCAACCTAAAACAAAGCAGCAATTATTCTCTCATGCTTTTGGAGTCCTTTACAATTTATCTGAATATTTATTTTTGTGTGGAACTGTGAGTTCCAGACATGATACCACTATAGGAGAGCACATTTATTTTTAAGCCCTTTTCAAAGCAAACATTTAAAAATTGTAAAAACAAAATCAAGCTTTTTATTAATAACCCCATTCCCCAGGTGTACAACATCACTAAGGAGGTCATCTTATCCATCACATAGAATAATCAAATACTAAATGTAGCTAAAAGGAGCCTGAAAACTAATTTTATCTGATTCTTTAATTTTACAAATGTGTTAACTGAGGTTCAGATAGAAAAGACTTGCTTTTGGTCAAACAGCAATTTACAGTCAGAACTATTAAAATAGACATACATACTTCACTGCAGTGCTTCTTTCACCAAACCCCACATATATCTGATCATATATCATCTCAGGCAAATGGAGAAAATTTTCGGCAAAAAACACACATAAGTTTCTGCGTTCCCAAGATCTAAAACAAGAGAGGGTAAAAACTAACAAAACAAATAACAAATTCCTCCAATCACTAATAACAAGAGAAAGGAAGGTTAAAAAGTGTGGAGTGGGGAGAAGTAACAGCATTACAGAAAATGCTTTTGTAATGGTGATTGTTTTATATGTGTGAACATACATGAATCATTTCCAACTAAATTAAATTAGAACATTTATTAAACAGGATAAAATGTGTTGGCTCACATACACATTTTTAAAGATAGAAAGTTGTCACTTTTATCAGCTGTCTCAAGTACCTTCTCAAATCAGTGTCCACTCCTTTCCCTTGTGAGCTCAATCTCTGAATCCTGTACAAATCTACTACACAAATAAATGTTTTGGGGTTTTTTCCTCAAATTTTATTGATATTATTGTCATAAATTTTGGATCTCTGCAACCAAATACCATATTACTTTTAGGTATTCAAAAACCTATATATTCTTATAGCCATGAAAACACATGAGGCAGCTCTATTCTGTCACATTATATGTGAGAATAAATTCAATAGTACCCAACTAACAACATCCTCAAAAAACATTTTTGATGTTTTGCAATAAGGAATGCAAAGTACCTCAGAATATTCATTGCCAGCTTCAATCAGTTTAAAAAACTTATGTAATATAAAAGCATGAATTTTGGCCCATAACAAAGGAACTAAATAAAACATTTGTTGGTTGCTTGGTTGTGTGCTGTGGACTCTTAGCAACCCTGTATAGGATTTCCAAGGCTACAAATCTTTATGGGAGCAGAAAGCCTCATCTTTCTCCTGTGGAACTGCTGACCTTGAGGTTAGCAGCCCAACTCATAACCACTATGCTATCAGAACTCCCTAAGTAAAATGCATATGCAAATAATGTGCTTTGATTGTCAGGTTAATTGAAATCAATGGAATATTCTAACAATGATGACAGATATGTATGCTGCCTGAAATGGAGTGGGAAAACAAAAAAAGTATGTTTATGTTGCATATTGTGTTCATTCAACAACAAAGATGAATCAATTATCATGTTTTTCATGGGATAATATAACACTATGAACTCAGAGAAGCAAGGTCAGAGCTGGCATATTCAAATTATGGAAATATTACCTTCTTTATATAATTTATGGGATTCTTCTCTTTAGAGTTGAGGTACAACATTTTATGTGGTGTTCCTGAGGGTTTCATCTCCATTCAAATTAATATTATAAAATAATCTGAGCCAGTATGTTAATAATCATTGCCAATATTCTTTGTAAGATATTTGCAATATAACTATAGATTTGTGTACTAAATACAAATCAGGGAGAGTTGGCAATGTTTAATTAGTTCTCACCCCTTTTATATTTGTCTCTTAAAAGGATTGTTGTTGTTATGTTCCATGGAGTCAGTTCTGACTCATAGCGATCCTGCATAGGGTTTCCGAAGCTGTAAATCTTTATGGGAACAGAAAGCCTCATATTTATCCAATGGATCAGCTGGTAATTTCAAACTGCTGATCGTGAGATTAGCAGGCTGATTCATAACCACTACACTACCAGAGCTCCTTCTTAAAAGAATATATATATCATTCTCTCTCTCTCTCTCTCTCTCTCTCTCTCTCTCTCTCTTTCTCTCTCTCAAATATATATATATATATATAATTCTAGTGGTGACAATATATAATTCTAGTGGTGATATATATATATATATATATATATATATATAGAGAGAGAGAGAGAGAGAGAGAGAGAGAGAATTCTGGTGTGACACTGTATAATAAGCAATAGACTGTTAACCACTAATATGGCACTTCAAAACTCACCAAACACTCCTTGGAATCCTATATAGGTAGATAAAAGTTGGAACCAACTCAACGGCACTTGAGTTGGAACCAACTCAATGGCACTTAACAACATCATATATATATATATATATGAGTTGGTGTGGTGCTGTAGGATAAGCACTCAACTATTAGGTTGGTTTGAACCACAAAGTCAGAGATTCAAACTCACTAGCCACTCTTCAGAAACCATATACAGGGTTGCTATGAGTCAAGACCGACTTGATGGCACTTAACAGCAATAATATATTAATGAAAACAATGAATGAAGATCTAAGTGAGAGGGTTTCTGAGTATCACATCACAGATTTCAAAGAGCTTTCATATACTTCTCATGTTGTTCAACTAATGAATATGTAAAAAAAAAAAAAGAAGTCTGAATTTTTGTGAATAGTCACTGTTACATTGTGATAATATTCATAAATTCAAAAGTGACATTCATTAATTCAAAATAATCTATTAAATAAAACTTAATCGAAATAAATAACTCATTTACATAAATACCACAAAGTATTTGATGAATTTCATACTACTACTGGGGAGAGGCATTTACAAGTAATAATAATAATAATAATAATAATAATAATAATATCTATCAGTATTGAAATTTACAGCTTCCCAACCTTCTCGTGTACAATTTTAAATCATCATTTTTAGTATATTGTATCATAAAAAGCCTCCTTACATTCCCCAATCTCAGTCTCTTATATTTCACATGCAAAACCTTAGTACATAGCAGCGTTGAGGCAAAAGTGCTTCTAACATATTTCTTTGTTTTGTTGTTATATAAATAAAAGAATGAATCCAATTTTACTGTGTAATCCACTTGATTTATATTTACCTTTTAATTTTAAGGCTCAATAGCTCCATACAAGATAAACCTCTGGTTTATTGTAAAACGGAGTTTCCAGTAATTAAAAAATAATCCCATATACCAAAAACTTAATACTGACATTAATTTTTTCTAATAGAATACAAATAAACCAAACTGACTACTTCTATGGAAAGAGAAAGTGGAGGAGGTTGGACTTGATGGCAACTTAGGGAGAAGTGCTGTGCAGACTTCCAACAGTAATAACACAGAATACAGGACAAAATAGGTTCATGGGACAGTCTCCAAACCCTAAATTACATATAAAGGAATATTTAGAAGGATCGAAGGCTTACCACTAGTGGGATTTGAACCAGAAGTAAGAAAAGTACTGTTTTCTGATTTGCAGTTGCTAGAGTGGCCGTCTTGGGTATGACGGAGCAGGTGCAGGATCAGAAGAACGCTCTCACTAGAGAGGTCTGACTGTCGGATATAAAGAAGTGAACTTTTTTTTTTTTTCTTTTCACTTGTCTGTGTCTGTGCACCTCCTCTCTGGTGACTAGAGGGGGTGCTTGAGTGAATGGACACCTCCACACCCCTGGAGGGTTCTATTACACATATGCACAGATCTGCTCAGCAAAGACCACTGTGCCCAGAATTGAGGAAGTGGGAGGAGTCAACAGGAACTGTTTAAATGGAACACTATCCCAGAAAGGCTGGGACATTAAAGTCATACTCATATCTTGCTATGTGATGTTTTTAGCAACTATAGACTGTAGTATCCAATCTGATTTTTCTTTCTTTTTTTGCTGTTGTTGTTTTGTTGGTGGTCCCTCTTTCACCATGGTGGAAGGGCTCGTTTACTCCCTACGTTACCCAAGAAGAGATAGCAATTGCAATCATATAGTCAAGCTACAATCACACCCTATAAAATCCCACCATACAGACAGGAGCCAATACCAGCTGCTGTACATCAGATAGACAGCCAACATTTGACACAGTTACTCTGAGTTGAGTAATAAGAAAAGTGAAAAAGAAAGTCCATCACCTGATCACATTTACATGGAGGCAATCATAAAGCTTAATCAACATACACTCATCTAATTATAGAAAATACATCTAATTATTGAAAATATCCAAGAAACAACTGAAGATATTAGCACATGTCCAGAAACAAGATAGAGTAGCTGAATCAAATCAGCTGGAGGTAGACCTATACTTCCCATTGAAAGGAGGGCAGGCTTTGGAAATATCTGAGAAAGAACTCAGGAAAATGATATTGAGGTACATTCAAATGCTCCACAGAGGGTTAAGAAAGATAAGGAAGAAGTCAGAAAAGCACTATATGAACAATCAAATAAGATAGAAATAGCATTGAAAATAATTCAAAACCTGCAAAAGGAGGAACACACAATTAGTAATAAAATATCAGGAGAAGATAATACAGTGAAAGAGCAAAAGAGTAGAACTGAAGACTTGAAAGCCAGAACCAGTGAGCTTGAAGACAAATCTCTCAATGCTGCTAAAATAGAAGAGTAAGCAGAAAAAATTATTAAAAATCGGAGCCCTGGTAGCATAGTGGTTACGAGTTGGGCTGCCAACCTCAAGGTTAACAGTTCAAAACTACTAGTGGATCCACAGGAGAAAGATGAGGCATTCTGCTCCTGTAAAGATTTATAGCCTCAGAAACCCTGTGCAGGGTCACTATGAGTCGGAACCAACTCCACGGAACTTAGCAAAAGGAAAAAAAAAAAAAAAGAGAGAGAAAATAGATTTGAAGAAAGAAATAGAAAAATCTACAATAATAGTGGGAGATTTTAATGCATCACTTTTTTAAAAGAATAGAATAACCAGAAAGAAATATGACCAAGACACAGAGGAATTAAAAAACACAATCAAACAGCTTAACCTCAGCAGCATAATACACATTGTTTTCCAGTGCACATGGATCACTCTCCATAATAGACTATGTGTTAGGCCACAAAACAAGCCTCCATAAATTTACAAATATCAAAATACTAGAAAGAAACTTCTGAGGCCACATACTGTGAAATTAGAAATAAAAAATAGGAAGACCAAGGAAATAATTAAAATAAATGGAAACTGAATAACACCCTGATTAGAAGCTACTGCGTAGTAGAAGAAATGAAAAGTGTGTTCATAAAGTTAGTAGAAGCAAATGAGAATAAAAATAAAACTTACCAAATCTTTTGGACACAACTAAAGTAGTGCTGTGAGGACAAATTATTGCACATATTATTAAATGTGCACATCCAAAAAGAAAAAAAAAAAAGAACCAAAATCAATACATTAGCACAGCATAACCAACAGTTAGAAACAGACCAATAAAGTAAACCTATAGTCAACAGAAGAAAAGAAATCATAAAAGATTAGAGTCAAAATAAATGAGACAGAAAACAGAAAAACTACAAAAAGAATCAATAAGACAAGAAGCTGGTTCTTTGAAAGGATTAATAAAACTGACAGATCATTGGAAAAATTAATAAAAGAAAAGAGGAAGAAGGCACAAATAAGACACCTGAGAAACTGCATGGGTGATGTTACAACAGAACCAATATAAATAAAAGGATAATAACAGAATATTATGAAGAGTTTTACTCCTACAAAATTTTAAATCAAGAGGAGATGGATACAGTTCTAGAAAAACTCGAAATACCTAAACTTACATGGAGTGAAGTAAAAAACTTGAACAAACCTATATCAAAGAAGAAATTGATCATGTCATCAAAAAACTCACAACCAAAAAAAGTCCAGGTCCAAATGACTTCACTGGTTAGTTTTATCAAATATTCAGGGAAAAGCTGTTACCAATTCTACTCACATTAATCCAGAATATAGAAGAGGATGAACAACTTCCTAATACATTTTATGAAGCAAGCATAACCCTCACATCAATATCAAGGGTAGACATCACCAAGAAAGAAAATTATGGACTAAAGTTCCTCATGAACATGGATACAAAAATTCACAACAAAATCCTAGCCAACAGAATTAAACAACACATCATAAAAACAAAACAAAAAAAAATTCATCATGACCAAGTGGGATTCATTTCAGGCAGGGATGGAAGGATGGTTCAATAATAGAAAAACAATCAATGTAACCCACCATATAAATAATAAAAAGGAAAAAAAAAAACATGATCATATCGATTGCTGCAGGAAAGCCATTTGACTAAATCCAACATCCATTCCTCATAAAGCCACTAACTCAAGTAAGATTTGAAGGGAAATTATTCAACATAATTAAGAACATATATACAAAACCAAATGTCAACATCACTCTCAATGGAAAGAAACTGAAAGCCTTCCCTTTGTGAAAAGGAGCCAGACAAAGACACCCTTTATCACTAGTCCTATTCAATATTGTCTTGGGAGTCTTAGCTAAAACCATAAAGCAAGATAGGGAAATACAAGCATCCAAATTTGCAAAGAAAAAGTAAAACTCTCAATTTGCACATGATGTGATCCTATACATAGAAAATCCCAAAGATTCAGAAAACAAAACAAAACAAAAAACAACTCCTAGAATTCATCGGAAGATTCAGCAAAGTGGCAAGGTACAAGATCAACACACAAAAATCAGTGGTATTCCTCTCTACTAATAGTAACAGCACTGAATAGGAAATTAGGAAACCAATACCATGTACAATAGTCACCCAAAGGATGAAATATTTAGGAATACATCTAACCAGATAAACAAAAGACTTATACAAAGAAAACTACATAACACTACTACAAGAAACCAAAAGACACATACAAAAATAGAATAACATACGATGTTCTTGAGTAGGAAGACTTAATATTTTTTAAATGTAAATACTACCCAAAGAAATCTACAGATATAACACAATCCCAATCCAGATTTCAAAAACATTCTTTAAAGAGATGAGAAAAAAAAAAAAAAAAAACTACTACAAACTTTATATAGAAAGGAAAGAGTTTCCGGATAAGCAAAGCACTGCTTAAGAAGTACAAAGTTGGAAGGTTTCTCAAATCCTGATTTCAAAATTTACTACATGGCTACAGTGGTCAAAACAGCCTGGTACTAGTACAATGAAAGATACATAGATCAGTGGAACAAAATTTAAATTCCAGAAATTAACCCATCCACATACAGTCAAACGATCTTTGACAAAGGAGGAAATAGTCTTTTCAGCAGATGGTGCTAGCAGAACTGGAAATTGATATGGAAAACAATGAAACAAGACCTTTATTTCACAACTTATTCAAAAACCAACTCAACATGGATTAAAGACCTAAATTTGAATCCCAGAATTACAAAGGATATCAATGAAAAAATAGTGTCAAACTCTAATACAGGGCACATATAAACATAAACATTGTGAGAATTGTACAAACAAAAGAAGACAAAATAGATGATAGGGATGTACTAAAAATTAGAAATTTATGAGTATGAAAATATTTCACCAAAAGAGTAAAAAAGGAGACCTCAGAATTGGAAAATATCTTTTGCAATGACATATCAACAAAGAACTAATCTCTAAAATCTATAGGAAACTACAACACCTCTACAAGCAAAAGTCAATGATACAGCATGAAAGCCACTGAGCAACTTGTGGAAGACATGTGATGGCTTTTTTTTTAAACTTTTCTTATCTCCTTTCCCCTGTTGCACCCTCGGTGCCCAGCCTGGGAATCTTCATGTGAGTGGGAGTCCATCATTGCTCTGGGTCCATCATTGCTCCGACAGGGTACAATTTTACCACAGCTCAAAGAGGATATCCCTGAAAGACCCAGTGGATTGGCTGGAGTTAATTCTTTGCCGGATTCTTACGGTGTCTGACTTGAATTTAGCCCTACAGTTGACTCTCCTACTTGGGAGTAAGCCTTTATTCCTGCCTTACCTACCAAGAGACAGCAGGTCTGCCCATATAGCCAAAACTTATTTGCACCTTGTAAAACACCAACATAAAGGTAAGAACCAACACCAACTACTGCATACAAGGACACAGTCATTTTGAGATTTAAGCTGTGAATACACAGGTACCTAACTGATCTTCAGAGATAAAAATTGTGAACAATGTTTCCTCCATTCATTTCTAAATTTCGATCTGTGCACCTCCATGGCGGTGATTAGAGGGGGTGGGACTGATTGTGTGGACACCCCCACACACTGCTAGAGGTTTCTACTGTGCACACACACTGACCTGCACAGCAAAGGCTACTGAGCAGTCTGCTGCACTTTTGTTTTTCTTTTTGTATGCTGTTTTTTGTATTTGCTTTTATTTTCTTTCTGTTTTTGGTTCTTTTAGACTTATTTTTTTCCCTGAGAGTGGGAGCTTTCTCTCCTTACGTCACCTAAGAAGAAACCACAATTGTGGCCATATAGCCAAGCTACAAGCACATCCCAAAATATCCCACAATCCAGACAGGAGCCAATACTAGCTGATATGCATTACATAGATAGCCAACAATTGCTAAAATTGCTTGAAATTGAGTAATAAGATACGTGAAAAGGGAAGCTTATCTCTACATCAAATCCACGAGGATACACTCAGTAGTCATTGAAAACACATCCAACTATTGAAAATGTCCAAATAAAAATCAGCAAAAAAAATCTCAGCATATGTCCAAAAAAAGAAAAGAGTAATTGAGACAAATGAGATGCAGGCAGATATAGACTTTCCATTGGAAGATGAGCAGGCTTTGGATCTGTCTGAGGAGGAATTCAGAAGAATGATATGGAGACAAATCCAAATGATTCATAGACGGGTGGAAGAGAATAAATAAGAAGTCAGGAAAATGCTACAGGAGTAATGAAACAAGATTGATATAGCATTGAAAACAATACAAAACCTACAAAAAGAGGTTAACATGATTAATAATAAAATATCAGAAATGGATAATACACTGAAAAGGCAAAGGAGTAGAAATGAAGACATGGAAGTTAGAACCAGCAAGATGGAAGACAAATCTCTCAACACTGATAAGATAGAAGAGCAAGAAGAAAAAAGGATTAAAAAATCTGAAGAAAGTCTAAGATTCATGTTGGGTAACATGAAGAGGAATAACTTAAGAATTATTGGCATTCCAGAACAGGAAGAATCACAGAAGACCACAAAGGAGATA
>NW_006408685.1:6082704-6087344 GCF_000296735.1 Chrysochloris asiatica
AAAGAAAAAAAATCAAAAACAAAACAAAACAAAAAAAAGCCTGCCAAGCAAGAATCATCTACCCAGCAAAACTGTCAATCAAATATGACCATGCAATCAAAACATTCCAGGATAAATAGAAGCTAAAAGATTTTTTCAAAGCCAACCAAACACTTCAAAACATCATAAAGGAAGTTCATTGGACTGAAAACCAACAAGAACAGACAACAACCAGAGATTGACTGATATGGCAACACCACCCGGAACTCAGTCAATAGATAGCAGACTTCAGAACAGAACAAATTACAACAACAAATTCACAGGACCTGTGAGGACAATCAAAGTATTAACAATGTCAAACAAGGGGAAAATATAGGAACAGAGATCTAGGTCTTGAGAAGACCAGGTAGATTGCAGGATGCAATAGATGTCTTAACTGGAGAAAAAAGTTAGTAGATTATAGGGTAACCTCGAGAAAGTTAATAGTTCACAACATACCATGAAAATAAAGATCCAAGTATAACATGGAAAAATTAAAACTAAGAAGAAACTGACAAGAAATAACCCAAAAACATGAACTCAGCACAAGCATGGAGAACAAAGGAATGAGCAGCAGCACAGAAAAACTAACATTATGACAGCAATTAATTCATACCTATCAATAATTACACTGAATGTCAATGGAATAAATGCACCAGTGAAGGGGCAGAGAGTGGCCAAATGGATAAGAAAAGAAGACACTTCCTTAAGCTGCCTGCAAGAGACACACCTTACACACAAAGACAAAAACAGACTAAAAGTTAAAGGATGGAGAAAAAAACAAAAACAAGCTAATTTCAATAAGAAATGAACAGTGAGTAGGAGTGGCAATACTAATTTTGATAAAGTTATAACAAAAAACAGTACAAGAGATAAAGAACACTATCTCATGACTAAAGGGTCAATTTAACAAGATGACATAACCATAATAAATATCTACGCTCCCAATGAAAGAGCACCAAGATATATAAAGCAAACCCTACTAGAATTGAAGAAAGAAATAGCCAAATCTACATTATAGTGGGAGACTTTAATATACCACTTTTGAAAAAGGATAGAACAACCAGAAAGAAACTTGACAAAGATACAGAGGAACTACACAGCACAATCAACCCACTTGACCTCATATATGTGTAAAGAGCATTCAACCCAACAACAGCACAATACACATTCTTTACCAGGGCACATGGAACATTCTCCAAAATCAACCATGTGTTAGGACACAAAACAAACCTTCATAAATTTACAAACATCAAAATACTACAAAACATCTTTTCAGACCACAATGCTCTAAAACTAGAAATCAACAATAGGAAGACCAAGGAAATAAAGACAAATACATAGAAACTGAATAGCACCCTGCTGAAAAGCGACGGGATAGTAGAAGAAATTAAACGTGAACTGACAAAGTTCCTAGAAAGAAATGAGAATGAATACATGACATAGCAATATCTTTGGGACATGGCGAAAGAGGTGCTGAGAGGACAATTTATTGCAATAAATGCACACATCCAAAAAGAAGACAGAACCAAACTTAACACATTAACACATCATCTCCAAGAATTGGAAACAGACCAACAAAAGGAACATACACTCAACCAAAGAAAAGAAATACTAAAAACTAGAGCAGAAATAAATGAGATAGAGAACAGAAAAACTATAGAAAGAATCAACAGGACAAGAAGCTGGTTCTTTGAAAGGATTAATGTAATTAACAAACCATTTGCACACATAACAAAAGAAAAGATGGAGAAGACACAAATAACCTGCATTAGGCACCACATGGACTAAGTCACAAAGGAACCAAAGAAAATAAAAAGGATAAGAGAATCGTATGAAGAGTTGTACTCCAACAAATTTGAAAATTTAGAAGAGATGGATACATTTCAAGCGAAAAACGACTAACCTAAAGTTACACAGAGTGAAGTAGAAAACTTGAACACATCCATAACAAAAGAGAAATTGATCAGGTCATCAAAAAAATCACAACCAAAACCAGTCCAGGTCCAGATGACTTCACTGGTGAGTTCTACTAAACATTCAGGGAAGAGCTGTCACTAATTTCTACTCAAATTATTCCAGAACATAGAAGAGGATGGAAAACTTCCTAATATATTTCATGAAGCAAGCATAACCCTCAGACCAAAACCAAGAAAGGACATCACTGAGAAAGAAAATTATAGACCAATATCCCTCATGAACATAGATGCAAAAATTCTCAAGAAAATCATAGCCATCAGAATCCAACAGCAAATAATAAAATATATATATATCATGATTAAGTGGGATTCATATCAGGGATGCACAGATGGTTCAACATTAGAAAAACAATCAATGTAATCCACCATATAAATAAAAAAAGGAAAACGGTCACATGATTATATAGATTGGTGCAGAAAAGGCATTCAATGTAATCCAACATCCATTCCTGATAAAAACACTCAAAAAAGTAGGAATTGAAGGGAAATTCCTCAAAATAATTAAGAGCATATATGCAAAACTAACAGCCAATAGTACTCTCAATGGAGAGGAACTGAAAGCCTTACCTTTGAAAATAGGAATAAGACAAGGATGCCCCTTGTCAACATTCCTATTCAATATTGCCAGAACTACACGGCAAGACAGTGAAATTAAAGAATCCAAATAGGCAAAGAGGAAGTAAAACTTTTTGCAGCCGATATGATCCATACATAGAAACCCCAAAGACTCAGCTAAAAAGGTACTAGACCTCACTGGAAGGTTCAGCAAAGTGGCAGGGTATAAAATCCACATAAAAAATCAGATGGATTCTTTTATACCCATAATGACAGCACTGAAAAAAACATTAGGAAAGCAACACAATTTACAATAGCTGCCAAAGGATGAAATATCTAGGAATAAATATAACCAAATAAAGGACCTATACAAAGAAAACTACAAAACACTACTATAACAAACCCAAAGAAACTTACAAAAACAGAAGAATATACCATGCTCTTGGATAGGAAGACTTGACATTGTGAAAATGTCAATATTGTCCAGAGTAATTTATACATATAATGCAATCCCAATCCAGATTCCAATCACATTCATCAAAGAGATGGAAAAAACAATTACAAACTTTATATGGAAAGGAAAGAGACCCAGGATAAGCAAAGCGCTGCATAAGAAGAAGGATAAAGTTGGAAACCTCTCACTCCCTGATTTCAAATTTTACTACATGACTACAGTGGTCAAAACAACTTGGTACTGGTACAATGAAAGATACATAGGTACATGAAACAGAATCGAGAATCCAGAAATTAACCCATCCACATACAGTCAATTGATTTTCGACAAAGAGTCTAATTATATTTCATTAGGACGAGATATTCTCTTGAACAGATGTTGCAGGAAGAGCTGGAAAGTGATATACAAAAGATTGAAATAAGACGTTTACCTCACGCCATGAAAAAAAAAAAAAAAAAACCCAACTCAGCATGATTTAAAGAAATAAATGTGAATCCCAGAAGTATAAAGGACATCAATGAAAAAATATGGACAAATTTGAGGGCTCTATTACAGGGAATACACAGACTACCAAACATTCTTAAAATTGCACAGACAAAATAGATGATTGGGACAAATTAAACATTAAAACATATGTGCATCAAAAGACTTCATCAAAAGAGTAAAAAGGGAGCCCACAGAATGGGAAAAAATATTTTGCAAGGACACATCAGACAAAGGACTAAATTCTAAAATATATAGGAAATAGCACCTCTACAAGAAAAAGAGAACCCAATTTAAAAATGGGCATAGTACATGAACAGACACTTAACCAAAGAAGACTTTAGGGAAGCCAAAAATCATATGAAAAAAAAAATTGTTCACAATCACTATAGCCATTAGAGACATGCAAACCAAAACAACAATGAGATATCATCTCACAACAGCAGTAACAGTGAAGTTCAAAAAAGTAAAGGAAAATAAATGCTGTCGAGGATGTGCAGAGACTGGCACCCTCCTACATTGCTGGTGGGATTGCAAAATGGTCCAAATACACTGGACAATAGTATAGTGCTTCCTCAGAAAGTTGCAAACAGAAATATCTTACTACCCAGCAATCCCTCTACTTGGTAATTTTCCACAAGAAATACAAGACATAACATGAGTAGATGAATGCACACCAATGTCCATAGCAGCACTATTTACAATAGCAAAAAGATGGAGACAGACTAAGTGCCCATCAATGGAAGAATGGATAGACAAACTTTGGTGTATACACACAATGGAATATTATGCTACCTTAAATTGAAAAAAGGAAGCTCTAAACCACCGCCTATCATGGATGAGTCTTGAGTACATTATGCTGAGTGAAATTAGTCTGTCACAAAAGGAGAAATACTGCATAGGACCATTATTGTAAAAGCTTAAGAAAAAATGTTGTTGTTGTCAGGTGCCATAGAGTCGGAACCAACTCAAAGCGACCCCATGCACAGCAGAACGAAACAGTGTCCAATCCTGGGCCAACCTCACTACGGCTGCCACACTTGACGCCATCAATTATGCCACTTGGCCAATCCATCTCGTTGGGGGTCTTCCTCTTTTTCTCTGACCCTCCATCTTACCCAGCATGACATCCTTCTCCAGCGACTGTTCCC
>NW_006408685.1:6088836-6125516 GCF_000296735.1 Chrysochloris asiatica
CAGCTTGAGAAATGCTGACTATGTTCTTCCCTTTTGGTTTTCTAGTTCCAAATCTTTGCATATTTTATTATAGTACTTGGTTTTATCTTCTCGAGCTGATCTTTGAAATTTTCTGTTCAGCTCTTGGACCTCTTCTATTTGCTTTAGCTTCTCTACGCTGGAGAGCAAGTTTCAGAGTCTCTTCTGACATCAATTTTGACCTTTTCCTTCTTTCTTGTCTTCTTAATGACTTTTTGCTCTCTTCATGTGTGATGTTCTTGATGTCAGCCCACAACTCTTCATATCATCAGTGAAAAAAAGGCCAGGGGCATATTGTGGAACGGACCATCAGTTACTGATATGCAAATTCAAACTGAAGTTGAAGAAAATGAAAACAAGTCTACGAGAGCCAAAATATGACCTTAAGAAAAAATACCCACACTAAAAAGGTACAAAATAAATTCTTTGTTGGTTACCAGGGTGTAGGTGGTGGGGCATTGAGAAGGAGGGGAAGGTGGAGCACAGGGCAGGGAATAAACACACAATATTTTGGGTGATGTTTGAGACTATAAAAAAGAATGGGTAGGGAATGGAAGAACTAGTGAAACCAGAGCAGCTCCCTATATATCTGTACCACCTCTGCAGTCTAAATATGTTAAAAAGCAGCCCAATCATTTGCAATTGGGCTTTGCTTCCATACATAATATAACTGGTTGATATAGTGGCTGGTGCAAGGGTCTTTATGAAAAATGGGATAGCGGATACAATACAATTTAGAAAATATGCATTTTATCGAAGAATCGGCCTGGCGATATTCTTGCCAAAATTGGAGTAATTACTGTTTCAGGATTGGCCAGCTTGCTTTCGATGATAAAAAGTTCTAGATTTAAGAAAATTGTTTATATGTTGGGACTAGCCACTTTAGGAACAACTGTTTGCTACCCAGTTCAGTCAGTAATAATTGCAAAGGTAACTGGGAAAAAGACACAATGCAAGCCAGCAAATTTATGAAGCAGTTAAATCATCATTGATAAAAAGCAACAAAAAAGAACCACTCACGGAACCTATGAAAAAGCTAAGGTAGGCAGTCATGCTGAAATGGAAATACCTACAAAGACAACTCAAGTACTGAAACATTCAGGACCTTTGCCAATAGAACTCAGCTCTCAAAGACCATATCAGAATCCACCTCAGGTATTACACAGTTTATGCCTGACCACAAGTTCATGGATCACCAGCAGTCCCATCCAGAAGATGTAGATATGTAGAGCACTAGAAGCTGAAATAGACTGCATAGAAAACTTCAAGATGTGTGAAGATGCAAATAATGTTGAAAAATCATGTAATAGGTAACTTGTGACATATAAAGAATAATTTAAAATTTTTAATTTCCCCTTATGTCTTGTAATGTACAGTTTAACCAATCACATATGTGATTAATACACAAATTGAATGTAATTCAAACAGTATTGAATGATTGATGAGGAGACGGTGGTATTAGGGTACATTTAATGACTTTTAAGGATGTTTATAAAAGACTAAAGGATCTCTGGCAGTGCAGTGGTTATGAGTTGTTCTGCTAACCTCAAGGACAGTAGTTCAAAACTACCAGCAGTTCCATGAGATAAATATGAGGCTTTCTGCTCCAGTAAAGATTTACAGCCTTGGAAACGCTATGCAGGGTTGCTATGAGTCAGAAGCAACTCCACGGCACACCACCACCACCACCATAAAAGACTAAAGTGGAATAAAGACATAGACAATGATGAGATTAAAATACGAAAATATGTACATATATACACAAATATATCTGCTCTAGCCTTTTCTAAATTAATGTTAGCTAAATTAGAATGGTGTATGGAAAGATACCCCACTTTTTTGCATATTCTAAAGCTGGAATTAAATATGCACATTTTTGCACTTAAAAAAGAAGATAGAGGGAATATACAGTTACTGTACCCCCCCAAAATCGTTGACATCCAAACATTTCAGTAGGTAGCATACATCAATGTTATTGAAGAAGTCCAAGCAGCTCTGAGGCATTGGGGGCAAACAGAGCTCCAGGAATTGATGGAACACTGAGATATATCAACTGTGAGATACAATTCTAGAGGAGCTCACTCATTTATGCCAAGAAATTTGGGAAACAGCTACCTGTCCAACCAACTGGAAGAAATCCATATATTTGTGTTCATTCTGAAGAAAGGAGACCTGGTGGCACTGTAGGATAAGCAATGGACTACTAAGCAGGGGATGTTAAACCCATCTTCAGGAGAAATATGAGGCTTTCTGTTCCTGTAAATAGTTTACAGCTTCAGAAACCCTAAACAAGGTTGCTGTGAGACCGGACCAACTCCTTTGCATCTAACAACAATACATATTTACGGCCATGGAAATCCTCTGCATTGTCACTATGAGTCAAAATCAGAATAAACTTAATTACTGTTAAGTTTTTTATTGTTGATGTTTATTCTGAAGGCAATTCAACAGAATTCAGAAATTATCAAACGATATCATCGATTGCATAGACAAAAAAAAAAAAAAAAAAAAAAAGGTTTGCTGAAGATAATTAACAGTTGCAGCAGTACATTGACAGGAAACTACCAGAAACTTAATCTGATTAAGAAGAGGATGTGGAAGGAAGGACATACTTTCTGATGTGAATCGGATCTTTATTGAATGCAGAGAATGCCAGAAAGATACTTTTGATTTAGCGAGTATGAAAAGACATTCAACTGTGTGGACCAAAACAAATTATGGATAACCTTTCTAAGAACAGGAATTGGGGAACACTTTGTTATGCATATGCAGAAATTTTACATAGACTAAGAGGGAGTCATGTTGTATGCTGAGCAAATAATCTGAGAAACTGAACTATATGAAGAAGAACGTGGCATTAGGATTGGAGGAAGACATATTAACAACCTGTGATATTCAGATGACATAACGTTGTTTGATAAAAGTGAAAAGGAAATGAAGCACTTATTGGTGCTGATCAATGTGGATTACATCTCAGCATAAGCAAAACAAAAATCCTCAAACTGGACCAATAAGCACCATCATAATAAATAGATAAAAGATTGAAGTTATCAAGGATTTCATTTACTTTGTTCCGTAATCAATGTCCAATGGAAGCAGCAGTCATGAAAGCAAACAACATATTGTAGTGGGTAAATCTGCTACAAAAGACTTCTTTAAAGTGTTATAAAGCAAAGATGTCACTTTGAGGAATAAGGTGTGCCTGATGCAAGTCATGGTATTTTCAATTGTTCCATATTCATGTGAAAACTTTACAATGAATCATGAAGATTGAAGAACTAATGCCTTAATTATAATATTGGAGAAGAAAATTGAATATACTACAGAATGTCAGAAGAACAAACAAATATGTCTCAGAAGAACTACAGACATACTGTGCCTTAGAAGTCAGCATGATAAGACCTTGTGTCATTTACTTTGGGCATGTTATCAGTACACACCAGTCCCTGGAGAATGGCATGATTATGCTTGGTAAAGTAGATGGCCAGAAAAAAGAGGAATACCCTCAGTTAGATAGATTGACACAATGGCTGCAACAATATGCTCAAGCATAGCAATGATTTTGAGCATTTTTGGACAATGCACTGTGTGGTTCCATTGTGCATAGTATTACTATGAGTTGAAATCAACTTTATGCCATCTAACAGCAACAATACAATGCTACAGGCCACAGTTGTACTATGTTGGTCTGTGTGTTTTGATGTTGTTAGATGTTATGCCACCTATGTTACAAATGCCAGCAGGGTTACCCAAGATAGATTTCAGATTAGGATGAAGGGCCTGGGGATCTACTTTCAAAAATTTTTTCCAATTAAAATCTATGGATAACAAGAAAATATTGTCTGATATAATACTATAAGGTTTCCCCCCTATGTTAGAAGACTAAGCGGCTGCAACAATAGAATTAAGCATACAAAGGACCATAAATGTCTCGTTCTGTTGTACATAGAATGACCATAAGTGGGAGTTGACTCAATTTCATCTAACGGCACATTGTTTTAACAGGACTATGTTAAATTAAAAAGTCATTTTAATTCTCTGCTGAGGAAGGTGAAATTAAGAAAAATCATAGAAAGCCTTGAATTATCACAGTGGCTAGAAATTTTCATCATTTGTTTAATTATGACTATGCTGTGCAGATAACACAACCATGCTTGTTGGAAGAGGACTTGATATACTTACTGATATAGATCAAGGACTTCATACAAAATTCTCACAACTGGAACAATAAACAAAATCCTGATAAATTGAGAAAAAATTAAAGTTGTCAAAGACTTCATTTTGCTTGGATCAAGTATCAACATTCTTGGAAGCAACAGCCAAGAAATTATACAACAAAGACTTCCTACAAGATGGAAACCTAGGTAGATGTGCTACATGGACCTTCTATAACAAAAATATGAGAAGCCAAATGAAACAGACACAGATGAAAATTCTGGAACCCTGAATTTCAGAGGAAAGGTGAGAGAAATGGATTGAGTGCTTCCTGGAAGGGGAAACTGAGCAGGGATGGTGAGAGAGGGAGACTGACTGGTGAACAGCAGGACAGACTCAGAGCAACCATCTTGAACTTTTCAGAGCAACTTTGGTGACAAGAGGTGGCCTGGCAGAGCACATTCCCACAGGAAACAGAAAAGGTACAATTCCTCTCCCCCAGCCCCATGCTCCTCTGATGATCAGGGGTGTGATCAGCTCCCACCCTCATCCACCTCCAGTGCAGAACCTGCACATCACGAGTTAAGAGCCACATAGTTGTGAGCCATAAAAGTGTGAGATGGGGGCTGGCTTAGTCGCTTTGTTTTCTGAATTTAGGTGGGATGGTTCTAGACCTACAAAATCCCTTATAACCAACCACCCTATTCCCATCTGCCCTGTAGTCCTAACAGACACTGAAACCAGCTCCACCAAGGCCTGGACAAACTACTTCTGGATTGAGGGTCCTGAACATAGATAACACCTAGGTCTATAGGGACTCCCACTAGGGCCGTGAACTCTGCTGTCACATCCATTCTGCACTCACCTTGTGAGCTCCTTCACTGGCAGAAGACCTAAAAGTTTTCTCTCTGGGCCCAACAGCTGCATTGTTTTTTATTTATTTCAGTTTTGGGTTTACATTTTTATTGTTTTTTGTTTGTTTCTTTGCTTTGGGTTTTTTTTTTTTTTGGCATTTTTTTTTTATTATTATTATTATCCTTCTCTTTCTATTCCCTTGAATTTTATCCTTTCTATCTCTACATTGGTTTTCCCTTCTTTCTTCTGTTATTCATCTCATCTCTTCTTTTTATCCTTTTGATCTTTCTTTACTACACTCTACTCACTTTCCCTTTTCATCTTCCCTCTACTTTCTACGTCTGTTTTTACTTTTTGTTGTTTCTTCCTTTCATTTTCTCTTATTTTTCTCTTTTCTATAGCTCCATTTTCCTGTCTTTCTTTTATCTTTTTGGTTGTTATATTCTTTTTTTCTGTTTGCTATTTGTTTTTGTTTATTTTCTCTTTAACATTTTCTTTTTTCATTGTTCATCCCTTGTTAATTGTTTTGTTTTCTTAAGTGTGTGTTTGGAAGAGGCTTTCTCTACACTTCCACTGAGAACAGACACCAACGGTGCCCATACAGCCACTCCACAACCATATCCACTAGGCAAGAGGAAAGCCCATATGATATAACACCTGATCATCAATGATAGACAGCAGTCAACACCAGCCAAACCCACTATAAACTGAAGTGTATGAACAGCAAATGAAGAATGGTTTAAAGGCTTCTATTCTTTAATCACACCCATAGGAGACAAATGTTGAAAGTCTAAGAGCATATCAACATATAACCATCAGTTAAATACACATATGGTAACACCATAATGCCCCAGAGAAAAGAGACAATTTTAGCTCACATGAAAAAGCAGGAGAGAATGACACAAATGACCAGTATCCAGAGCAAGAAAATATTTCTGAGGAAGAAAAGGTAATGGAATTAACTGAAAAAGAATTCAAAATAAAACAAAACAGAGCCAACAAACAAGAGAACAACAATTAAAAGAGAAAAAGGCAATACAAACAAGCAGCAAGCAGAAAGAATGGTATTTAGGTTCCTTTAAACCAAATGGCCACCACGCATCTGTCAGTTTGTCATACAGTGGTGGCTTGTGAGTTGCTGTGATTCTGAAAGCTATGCCACTGGTATTTTAAATACCAGCAGGATCACCCATGGTGGACAGGTTTCAGATGAGCTTCCAGACAAAGACAGACTAGGAAGAAAAAGTGACAAACTACTTCTGAATATTTAGTCACTGAAAACCTTATGAATATCAGAGAAACATTGTCAGATATAGTGCCGGAAAATGAGCATCTCAGGTTGGAAGGCACTCAAAATGTGACTGGGGAAGAGCTGCCTCCTCAAAGTAGAGTTGACCATGATAAAGTGAATGGAGTAAAGCTCGTGGGCACAACTCAAAATGAAGAGAAACATCTGTAAACATTCATTGAAAACTGGAACATGGATTATACAAAAGACGAATCTGGGAAAACTGGAAGTTGTCAAAAATGAAATGGAACACATAACCATCGATATCTTAGGCATTAGTGAGCTGAAATGGACTGATATTGGCCATTTTGAATATGAAAACCACATGGTTTATTATGCTAGGAATGACAAATTGAAAAGGAATGGTATGGCATTCATCATTAAAACAAAAAACATATCCAGATCAGTCATGAGGTACAACACAGTTTGTGATAGGATAATAACCATGCACCTAGAGGGAAGACCAGTTAATACCACTATTACTCATATTTACACACGAACCACAAAAACCAGTGAGGATATAACAGAAGAATTCTACGAACTTCTTCAATGCAAAATTGATCAAACATGCAATCAAGATGTATTGATCATTAGAGGTGATTGGAATGCAAAGGTTGGGAGCAAAGAGGAAGGTCAGTAATTGGAAAATATGGCCTTGGTGATAACAATGGTGCTGGAGAATGCATGATAGAATTCTGGAAAACCAGTGATTTGTTCATTACAAGTACCTTCTTTAGACAGCATAAGAGACATGAATGCCACCAGAAGGAATACATAGAAATCAAAATGACTACATCTGCAGAAAGAGGTGATGGAAAAGCTCCGTATCATCGGCCAAAACAAGGCTAGGGATAGACTGTGGAGCAGACCATCAATTACTCACATGCAAAATCAAACTGAAGCTGAAGAAAATGAAAACAAGTCCACAAGAGTAAAAATATGACCTTGAATATATCCCATCTGAATTTAGAGATCATCTGAAGAACAGATTTGATGCATTAAACACTAAAGATAGAAGACCAGAAGAGCTGTGGGATGACATCAAGAACATCATACATGAAGAAAGCAAAAATTCATTGAGAAGACAAGAAATAAGGAAAAGGTCAAAATGGATGTCAAAAGAGACACTGAAACATGCTCTCCAGTGTAGAGATGCTAAAGCAAATGGAAGAAATGAAGAGGTCCAAGAGCTGAATAGAAAATTTCAAAGATCAGCTCAAGAACATAAAGACAAAAATTAAAACAAAATGTGGAAAGATCTGGAATCAGAAAACCAAAAAGGAAGAACACGCTCAGAATTTCTCAAGCTGGGGGAACTGAAGAAAAAATTCATGCCTCGACTTTTGTTATTGAAAGATTCTCTGAGAAAATTATTGAATGATGCAGAAAACATTAAGAGAAGATGCACAGAGTCACTGTACCAAAAGGAAATGGTTAATGTTCAACCATTTCAAGAGGTAGCATATGATCAAGAGACAATGATTCTGAAGGAGGAAGTCCAAGGTGCACTGAAGGAATTGGCAAAGAACAAGGCACCAGGAATTGATGGAATAAAAAATGAAATCTTTCAAAAAAGTGAGGTGGCACAGGAGGCACCCACCCACTCACCTCCGCCAAGAAATTTGGAAGACAACTATCTGGCTGACTGATTGGAAGAGATCCATATTTGTGCCCATTCCAAAAAGAGGTGACTCAACAGAATGCGGAAATCATCAGACAATCTCTTCGATACCCCATGGAAATAAAGTTTTACTAAAGATAATACAGAAATGACTGCAAGTATACATGGACAGAGAACTTCCAGAGGTTCAAGTCGGATTTAGAAGAGGCAGTGGAATGAGGGATATCATTGCTGATGTTCAATGGATCTTGGCTGAAAGCAGAGAATATCATAAAGATGTTTACTTGTGCTTTATTGACTATGCAAAGGCTTTCAATAGTGTGGATAATGACAAACTATAGACAACATTGCAAAGTATGAGTATTCCGGAACACTTAATTGTGCTCATGAGTAATGTGTACCTGGGCCAAGAGGCAGTTGTTCGAACAGAACATGGGAACACTGAATGTTTTAAAAATTAAAAAAGGTGTGCAACAAGGTTGTATTCTTTCACCATACTTATTCAACCTGTATGCTGAGCAACTAATCCAAGAAGCTGGGTTATATGAAGAAAAATGTAGCATCAGGATTGGAGGAAGACTCATTAACAACCTGTGATATGCAGATGATGCAAACTTGCTTGCTGAAAGAGAAGAGGACTTAAAACATTTACCGATGAAGATCAAAGAGCACAGACATCGGTATGGATTACATCTCAATGTAAAGAAAACAAAAATCCTCATCACTGGACCAATAAACAACATTCATATCAACTGAGAGAAGATTGAAGTTTCAAGGACTTCATTCTTCTTGGATCAACTATCAACACTCATGGAAGCAGCAGTCAAGAAATCATTAGGCAAATCTGTTGAAGAGCAAATCTATTGAAGAGCAAAGATGTCAGCTTAAGGACTAAGGTGCACCTGACCCAAGCCATGATATTTTCAATAACCTAATATGCATGCAAAAGCTGGACAGTGTATAAGGAAGACTGTAGAAGAATTGATACTTTTGAGTTATGGTGTTAGAGGAGAATATTGAAGGTGCCATGGGCTGCCAAAAGAACCAATAGATCCGTTTTGGAAGAAGTGCAGCCAGAGTGCTCCTTGGAGGGCAAGATGGCCAAACTTCGTATCTCATACTTTGGACATATTGTCAGGAGGGACCAGTCGCTGGAGAAGGATATCATATTTGGTAATGTGGAGTGTCAGAGAAAAAGAGGAAGACCCTCAACAAGATGGATTGCCAAGCAGCAGCATCAATGGACTCAAGTGTGGCTACAGCAATGAGATTGGCCCAGGATCAGGCAGTGTTTCGTTCTGCTGTGCTTAAGGTCACTATGGGTGGGTACCGACTCAATGGCACCTAACAACAAAGGATTGACAGAAAGATTGAGGAAAGAAAGGAGAGCACAAAAATAACTTCATAGGATCAGGAAACACTACAAGAACAAACAGACAAAACAAATGCAAATTTTTAAACGATACAAAAGCTGCAATTAGAAATCCATAAGATTTCAAAAATAGACAATACATTGAAAGAGAAAAGGAGTAGATTTGAATCAATGGAAGCTCAATTTAGTGTTCTTGAAGATAAATCTCTCAATACTAGTATGCTAGAAGAACAATCAGAAAAAAAGAATGAGAAAAATCCAAAGAATAGGAAGAAACAATAAAAAGCACAGAGAAAAGTGCTGAAGAGTTTCTGGAAGAAAACTTTCCTAACATAATGAAAGATGAGAAGATAAGCACATAAGAAGCTTAACGAACCCCAAACAGGACAGATCAAAAAGAAATGCACAAAGCATGTCATAATCAAACTTTCCAAAACCAAACACAAGGAAAAAACTGTGAAAGCAGCTTGAGAAAAATGAAAAGATAGCTATAAAGACAACTAATAAGTCTAAGTCCTGATTTCTCAGCAGAAACCATACAGGCAAGAAGGCAGTGCCATGACATATACAAAACTGTGAAAGAAAAAAAAAATGCCAACCAAGAATTATATACCCAGAAAAATTGTCCTTCTAATACAACACTGAAATTAGGAAATTTCCAGATAAACAGAGATTAAAGGAATTTGTAATAACTAGACAACTTGCATCCTGGTATGGCACTGTGGGTTAATGAGTCAGACTGCAAAGCTGTTTGAACTGCAAGGTTGGTGGTTCAAGCTCACCAGCTGCTCCTCAGAAACCCTTACAGGGTCGCTATGGGTCGGAATCAACTCTAGCATTTTACAACAACAACAGACAACTTTACAAAAATTACCAAAGAGTGTTTTTTGGGCTGAGAATCAATAACCGCACAAAACAACCTTAGATTAACATACATGACAATACAACCTGGAACTCAATGCAAATATAGAAATATTTAAAGTAACTCAAACCTATGACTGAAAACAGGGAGTCAGAGATATCAATTTAAAATGAAGTCAGTTACAAAACAAAAACAGAGAACAGTGTAGATACAAAATTTCTAAATAGCAATGAAGTCACTAGATTTGAAGTTAAAAAAAATATTATTTTAAATAAGGAAAAAATAAATAAATTATAGGGCAACCTCAAAGATAATTAGCACACCTTCACATCAAAATATAAAGAGGAAAATCAGAAAGATTTTGTAAACAATAATGCAACAAAAATGAAAAGAAAAATCTCAAACAAAATAAACTCAGCACAGAAAATTGTGTGAAACAAAGAAGCCAGTAGCACCAAAAATGCAAACAGCAAAAATTACAACAATTAATTCACATGGATGGATAATTACACTGAATATAAAAGGATTAAACACACTAGTCAAAAGACAGAGAGGGCATTTATTTTTCATCATTGTCATTTAGATGGATATGTGCTTAAATCGTTTTACATTTGTTAATTTGCATTTTCCTGATAGCTAAAAGAGCAGAGCAAAAAAAAAAAAAAAAGACAGTGAGAGCAGAATGGATAAGAAATACGATCCTTCAATATGCTTTCTACAAAAGAGATGGATACCATATAAATTCCCATTAATAGAATGTTTAAACCAACTTTTGTACATACACAAAATTGAATAATATGCAAGACTGAAAAATAATGATGAATCTGAAAAATGCATCACAGCATGGATGAACCTGGAAGACATTCTGAATGAATTGTTGTTGTTAAGTTCCATATAGTCAATTCCAACCCATAGCAACCCTGTATATGGTTTCTGAGAAGCAGCTGGTGAGCTTGAACCACCGACCTTGTGGTTCAAAATGACTTTACAGTCCAGTGCACTAACCCACAGTGACACACCAGGACTCCAAGAGAAATTAGTCAATCACAAAAGAACAAATTTATGAGAACAATGTTATAAAATGTTAATGAAAGGTTTCCTTGATAAAAGAACAAAAAAATCTATGATGGTTATGGGGACAAGTATTGTTGTTGTTCAGTGCCATTGAGTCAGTTCCAATTCACAAAGACCACGATAGGGTTTCCGAGGAGTGGCTGGTAAGCTTGATCCACTGACCTTGTGGTTCAAACTGACCTTGCAATCTAGCACATTAACCCACAGTGCCACATCAGGTTACGGGGTCTAGTGGGGAAGGACATTTTTTTTTTTTCATTTGTGTGCATTTATTGCAATAAATAGTCCTCTCAACACTGCTTTTTCTGTACCTCCAAATTTTTTTTGCCCATTCCAAAAAGAGGTGACACAACAGAATGCAGAAATCATCAGACAATATCTTTGATATCTCATATGAATAAAGTTTTACTAAAGTTAATACAGAAATGGCTGCAAGGATACATTGACAGAGAACTTCCAGAGGTTCAAGCCAGATTCAGAAGAGGATGTGGAATGAGGAATATCATTGCTGATGTTAGATGGATGTTGGCCAAAAGCAGAGAATACCAGAAAGATATTTACCCGTCCTTGATTGACTACACAGAGGCCTCCGTTTGTGTGAATCATGACAAGCTATGGACAACATTGTGAACACTTAATTGTGCTCTGTACACGGACCAACAAGCAGTTATATGAACAGAACATGGGAACACTGAACAGTTTAAAGTTAATAAAGTTGTGCAACCTGTATGGTGAGCAAATAATCGGAGAAGCTGGGTTCTATGAAGAAAAACGTGGCTTCAGGATTGGAGGAAGACTCATTAATAGCTTGTGATATGCAAACGATACAAACTTGCTTGCTGAAAATGAAGAGGACTTATAATACTTACTGATGAAGATCAAAGAGCATAGTTTTCAATATGGATTACATTTCAATATAAAGAAAACAAAAATCCTCACCACTGGATTTATAAACAACATATCAACAGAGAAAAGATTGAAGTTATCAAGGACTTCATGCTTCTTGGATCAACTATCAACATTCATGGAAGCAGGAGTCAAGAAATCAAACAATATTGCATTAGGCAAACCTGCACAAGACCTTTTTAAAATGTTAAACAGCAAAGAAGTCAGTTTGAGGACTAAGGTGTACCTGATCCAAGCCATGGTAGTTTCAATAATGTCACATAAACGTGAAAGCTGGATTTTGAATAAGGAAGACCATAGAAGAATTGAGCTTTTGAGTTACGGTGTTGGAGCAGAATATTAAAAGGTTGTTAGGCTGCCAAAAGAACCAATAGATAGATCTGTGTTGGAATAAGTGTAGCCAGAATGCTCCTTGGAGGCCAGGATGGCCAAACTTCGTCTCTCATACTTCAGACATATTGTCAGGAAGTGCCAGCTGCTGGAGAAGTATATCATGTTTGGTAAAGAGGAGGTTCAGAGAAAAAGAGGAAGACCCCTAGCGAAATGAATTGGCAAAGTGGCAGCATCAATAGGCTCAAGCGTGGCTACAATTGTGAGGTTGGCCCAGGACTGGGCAGTGTTTCAATCTGTTGTGCATGGGATCACTATGAGTCGGTACTGACTTGATGTCACCTAACAACAATAACAACAAAGATTTTGGTATGTTGTATTTTCATTCGCATTTGTTTCTAGGAACTTTGTGAATTCATGTTTTATTTCTTCTACTACCCATATAGCTGACTTTATTTCCTTGGTCTTTCTATTGTTGATTTCTAATTTTATAATATTGTGCTCTGAGAAGAGGTTTTTTAGTATTTTGATGTTTGCTAATTCATGGAGGCTTGTTTTGTGGCCTAACACATGGTCTGTTCTGGAGAATGTTCCATGTTCACTGAAAAAGAATGTGTGTTGGGTTGAATGCTCTGTACACATCTATGAGGTCAAGTTGGCTGAATGTGTTGTTTACTTTTTCTGTATCGTTGTCGAGTTTCTTTCTGGTTGTTTTATTCTTTTTTAAAAGTGGTCTATTAAAATCTCCCAGAATTATTGCAGATTTGTCTATTTCTTTCCAAAAATCTATTAGAGTTTGCTTTATATATTTTAAAGTGTTTTTATTGGGAGCATAGGTATTTATTATGGTTATGTCATCTTGTTCAATTGACCCTTTAGTCATGAGATTATGTACATCTCTATTTATTATGCTGGGTTTTGCCTTAAAATTTATTTTTATCAGAGATTAGTATTGCCTCTCCTGCTTATTTTTTTATTGCAATTAGCTTGGTATTTTTCTTCCCATCCTTTGACGTTTAGTCTGTTTTTGTCTTTGTGTGTAAAAAATATCTGTTGCAGACAGCATGTTGAAGGATCTTGTTTTCTTATCCATTCTGCCACTCTCTGTCTCTTAACTGATGCATTTAATCCATTTACATTCAGTGTAATCATCGATAGGTATGGATTAATTGCTGTCATTATGTTTGTGTATTTCTGGTGCTGCTGGTTTCTTTGTTCTGCATGCATTCCTGTGCTGAGTTCATGATTTTTGTTTTCTTTCTTATCAGTTTCTTCATAGTTTTAATGTTACCATGTTCTTCTTGGATTTTCACTTTTTTGTTATGTTGTAATGTATTAGTTTTCTTTGAGGTTACCTTATATTCTATTAACTTTTCCCTCCATTTAAAACAGTCTATCTTTATCATGTAATGTACCTGACCTTCTCACCACCTGGATTTCTGTTCATTGTGCTTACCTTCTCTCACATTGTAATTGTTTTGATCGTAGACTTACTTCTTAGATCCTCTGAAATAATTCTTATAGTTTTGTTCTGTTCTAGATTCTTCCGTTTGTCAATTGAGATCTGGGTGGTGCTTCCATGTATATCAATCTCTGGTTATTGTCTATTCTTGTTGGTTCTCAGTCCACAGAACTCCCTTTAGGATGTTTTGCAACACAGGGTTGGCTATCATAAAATCCCTTAGCTTTGTTAATCATGGAATGTTTTGATTATACCATCATATTTGATTCACTGGTTTGTTGGGTAGAGGATTCTTGGTTGGCAGGTTTTTTCTTTCAGGGTTTTATATATGTCTCCCCAATTCCTTCTTGCCTGAATAGTTTCTGCTGAGAGATCTGAGCTTAATCTGATTTGTTTGCCTTTATAATTAACACTTCTCTTTTATCTAGCTACTTTCAGAATTCTCTCCTTGTCTTTGATTTTTGAGAGATTGATTATTATGTGTCTTGGTGATTTTCTTTTGAGGTCTATCCTTCCTGGGGTGCATTGAGCTTCTTGAATGCTTATCTTTTCATTTTTCAAGATGTTAGAGAAATTTTCTTCCAGAAGCTCTTCAACTATCTCCTCTGTGCACTTGTATGATTCTTCCTGTTCCACAATATGAATAATTCTTGTTATTCCTCTTCATGTTATAAAACATGAATCTTAGACTTTCTTCAAATTTTCCCCCTTCTTTCTGCTTGCTCTTCTGTCTTAGCAGTTTGGAGAGATTTTTCTTCCAGCTCACTAATTCTGGCTTCCATGTCTTCAATTCTACTCCATTGCCTTTTCAGTGTATTGTCCATTTCTGTTATTCTATTGTTAATAATTTGAACCTCATTTATAGGTTTTGAAATTTTAAAAATGCTGTATCTATCTGATTTGATTGTTCTTGTAGCATTTTCCTGACTTCTTCCTTATTTTTCTCAAACCCTCTGTAAAGTGTTTTGATACATTTCATGATAATTTTTCTGTATCCCTTCTCAGGCATTTCCAAAGCCTGCCTTCCTTCCAATGTGAAGTCTAAGTTCAGCTCCAGTTAAATTGCCTTGTTTCTGGACATGTGCTAATATGGTCATCTCTTTCTGTTTCTTGGGAATGTTGAATAGTTAGCTGTGACCTTAATAATTAGATGAGTGAATCTTGATGTTTTATTATCCTTTCTGATTGCCCCCAGGATGATGTGATCACAACATGGGATTCCTTTTTCCCTCTTCTTATTACTCAACTCAGAGTAACTTTTGCAGGTGTTAGCTGCCTATCTGGTATATGGCAGCTGGTATTGGTTCTTGCCTGGATGATGGGATTTTCTAGGGTGTGATTGTAACTTGACTATATGACTGAAAGTGCTGTATCTTCTTGGGAAACATAGGGAGAGAAAGAGCTCCCTAAAGGTAAAGAGGAGACCAAAAAACAAAACAGCAACAGCAAAAAATACAGATTGGATACTGTAGTCTATAATTGCAGAAAAGAGAGAAGAGGAAAAAAAATTCTGTAGCAAAATATGAGTATGACTTTAATGTTGCTCTCTTGGCTTCTTGCCTTCAAGGCTTCCTGAGAAATTTTAAATGACACTGATGGTCATTATGAACATAACTGAAGATATAATTTTAGGGCCTTTTTCCTTTTTAAGTCCGTGTCTCTACCACTCCACAACCCCATTCAGGCCTTTTTCCTAGTAATTAACAGTTCAGGGCCGGCTGTGGCTAAATTGTACTGCCGTTTGGTTTTAAGGTGATCCTCTCCCTTTAAATTCTAAAAAGATCTTTGTGAATGAATAGTAGAACCCTCCAGGGGTGGGGGCTGTCCATTAGATTAGGCACCCTCTCTAGTCACCAGAATAGAGGTTCACAGACAGCAAGAGTCCAATGAACAAAGAAAAGGGGAAACAATTGTATATATATATATATAATTTTTTATACAATGACACTGACCAACAGTGTCATTTAAAATTTATATATATATATTTCTGCTCCTGTAAAGATTTACATCTTCAGAAACCCTGTACAGGGTCACTATGAGTCAGAACCAACTCCACGGCACATAACAACATATATATATACATGTATGTGTTTGTGTGTGTATTTAGAGAGAGAGAGAATGCCCACACCTTTCTCTCTGAGTATGTGTCAGGTATTAGTCCTGGCTCTGATTCTTCCTCTGTTTTACCTTGCTAAAGTTGGCTGTTGCAGGCCCTGCTGAAGGCGGTCAGTCAGAAAAAAACACCAATTTTCTTGCTTCTGCTACAAATTCCACTGGATATTAGCCCTCAAACTTTCTAAATATTCATTTATAAGTAGTTCAGTGTTCTGGGACCATCCCCTGAACCTTCTTCATCTATTATACTGTATTATTGCTGATGGAGGTCCTCACTGCACTTCTCCCTGATCCTCCATCCAGCTCTGGCCCCTTGCTGGTGCATGGTGCATTTGAATTGCCAACATTGCAATTAGAAGCTCAACTCAGCACCAACAGGACTCCTACTATGCCTGTAAGTGCTGTTAATTATTTTTTTTTAATCTTCTTTTTCTCTTAAAAACATTAAGTTAATCCTAAATCTCCTTTTACTCAAAATACAATCTTTATCTTTTGCCTCAATCATCAGAGTTGAAAACACTACCCTGTGCAAAATTTCAAAATTCTAAAATTGTATCATCTACAGCAAAGGTCCAAAGAGATAGAATTTTGAGAGACCAGAGCTGAAGCCTTCTGTGGTCAATCCACATAAAAGGACACTATATATTAATATTTATCATTATGCCCACAATGTAACTTAGTATTTAAAAGTAATGTAAAATTTCCCATTCCCTATCCTGTAAGAAGACAAAGAATGTAGCTAATTTAATGGAAATAAAAATGAAGTCATCTGAACCTTGTGTGATGGGAATAGTTATAAATTCTACCAACATGAACAATATCTCGACTCTCTCTAAACTCATTCAAATTTATAAGCTAGTTTGAAGTTTGAAAATTTTATGCTAAGGAAAATCATTGTTGTTGTTGTTTTTATGTGCCATAGAGTCAGTTCCAATTCATAGCAATCCTGTACAGGGTTTCCGAGGCTTTAAATATTTACGGGAGCAGAAAGCCTCATATTTCTCCAGTGAAACAGCTGGTAGTTTTGAACTGCTAACCTTGCTGTTTGCAGCCCGATTCGTAACCACTACGCTACCAGAGCTTCTTAAGGAAAATCATTAATACTAACTTAATTATTTTGAACAGAGATCAATGCAATACAGTTCAACAGTTTATTAACAGAATTAATGTATTTTGTTTGGATTTTTGTATCTGGGTTTCGTAGAGTTCAAGAAATATGACTAACAACAAAAGTTAACTACATTTGTGAGAAAAGTGTATACATATGAGCACTCATTTTAGAAAACAACCTTCCTCCCAGCTGCTCTACAGATAACCACATGAAATTATTATCCCATGGGACATGGTTGAAGCACACTTCATTTACTTTTTTCCATTCAAACAGTAACCATAGGGGCAGAGCTTGATGGCAGATGGGGAGAAATGCTGTATGGACCTCCACCAACAATAATGCAGAATATGGGATGAAGCAGGTTCAGGGAATGATTCCAGAACTCCAAACCTCATATAAAGTAATATTTAGAAAGTTTGAAGACTTACAGCCAGTGGAATATGTAGTGGAAGCAAGTAATATGAAGTTTTCTAACTGACTGGCCTCAGTGGTTCCCAGAGTGGGGCTCCCGGAGTGGCTAGGCAGAGCAGTGGTAAGATCAGAGCCATGGCAGGTGCCTGAAACATCCTCAGAGCTAAAAGTGTGGACATTCTGTCTCTTTGTGTTTCTTCTTCTTCTTCTTCTTCTTCTTCTTCTTCTTCTTCTTCTTCTTCTTCTTCTTCTTCTTCTTCTTCTTCTTCTTCTTCTCCTTCTTTTCTTTCTTCTTTTCTCTGTTCATCGGACTCTCACTGTCTGTGCCCCTCCATTGTGATGACTAGAGAGGGTACTTGATTGAGTGGACACCCCACCCCCCACCATGGAGTGTTCTACTACATATGTGCACAGATCTGCTCAAAATTTAAAGTGAAAGGATCCTCTAAAAATTAAACCACAGCATAAGGCAGCCACAACTGGTCCTGGATTGTTAATCACTAGGAAAAAGGCTTGAATGGGGTTGTGGAGTGGTAGAGACACAGACTGAAAAAAGGATACAGGGCAAGAATTAAATTTTCAGTTACATCATAAAGACCAAAAATGACATCTTTAAATTTCTCAGGCAGCCTTGAAAGCAAGAAGCCGAGAGAACAACATTAAAGCCATATGGATATTTGGTTACATATTTTTTTCTCTTTTCTCTTTTATGCAATTATAGACTACAGCATCCAATCTGTGTTTTTTGCTGTTGCTATTTTGTTTTTTGGTCTCCTCTTTACCTTTAGGGAGCTCTTTCTCTCCTACATTATCCAAGAAGAGACAGTACTTTCAGTCATATAGTCAAGTTACAATCAATAACACCCTATAAAATCCCACTATCCAGGCAAGAACCAATACCAGCTTCCATACACAAGATAGGTGGCCAAAACCTTTTGAAAGTTACTCTGAATTGAGTATTAAGAAGAGGGAAAAGGGAAGCCCGTGTCCTGATAACGTCATCCGGGAGGAATCAGAAAACAAATAAAACACCAGTATACATTCATCTAATTATTAAGGTAACAGTTAACTACAGAACATGCTCAAGAAACAGAAAGAGATGACCATATCAACATATATCCAGAAACAAGATAAAGTGACTGAGACAAATGAACTAGAGATAGACATAGACTTCACATTGGAAGGAGGGCAGAATTTGGAAATGCCTGAGAAGGAATTCAGAAAAATGTTAATGAAATATATCACAACACTTTACAGAGGGCTTGAGAAATATCAGGAAAACGCAATCAAATCAGATAGATAGAGCATTGGAAATAATTCAAAATCTATAAAAAGAGGTACAAATGATTAATAATAAAATATGAGAAATGAACAATACATTGAAAGGACAAAGGAGTAGAATGGAAGACATGTCAGCCAGAATTAGTGAGCAGGAAGAAAAATCTCTCGAAACAGAAAAGATAGAAGAGTAAGCAGAAAGAAGGATGAAAAATCTGAAGAAAGTCTAAGATACATGTTGGACAACATGAGGAATAATAACTTAAGAATTGTTGTCATCCTGGAACAGAAAGACTCACACAAGTCCACAGAGGAAATAGTTGAAGAGCTTCTGGAAGAAAATTTCACTAACATCCTGAAAAATTAAAAGATATGCATTGAAGAAGCTCAACGAACCCTAGGAAGGATAGACCCCAAAAGAAAATTACCAAGACATAATAATCAATCTCTCAAAAATCAAAGACAAAGAAGGAATCCTGAAAGTAGCTAGGGAAAAGAGAAGTGCTAATTACAAAGACAAGCAAATCAGATTTAGCTTGGATCTCTCAGCAGAAAGTATTCAGGCAAGAAGGCAATGGGAAGACATATATAAAATGTTGAAGGAAAAAAACTTCCAACCAAGAATCCTCTATCTTGCAAAGCTGTCAATTAAATGAGTTGGTGTAATCCAAACATTCCAAGATAAACAGAAAGCAACGGATTTTGCCAAAGCCAGTTCTGTGCTGCAAAACCTCCTAAAAAGAGTTCTGTGGACTGAGAACCAATAAGAACAGACAACAACAAGGGATTGAAATACATGGCAGTACCACCTGGAACTCAATTGATGAATGGAAGAGTTGAGGACAGAACAAAACTATAATACCGAATTCAAAGGACCTGGAAGGTCATTCTAAAATCAAAACAATCACAATATGAAAGAAGGCAAACACATAGGAGCAGAGATCCAGGTGGTGAGAAGGTCAGGTAGATTACAGGATAAAATAGACTGTTTTAAATCAAGAGAAAAGTTATAGAATATGGGGTAAGCTCAAAGGAAATTAATGCTTCACAACATACCAAGAAAATGAAAAACCGTGAAGAACATAGAAGCATAAAAACTATGAAGAAACTGACAAGAAAGAACACAAATATCATGAACACAGCACAGGAAAACATACAAAACAAAGACACAAGCAGCAATACAAATATACCAACATAATGACAGCAATTATTCCATACTTATCGATAATTACACTGAATGTAAAAGAAATAAATGCACCCATTAAGCAATAGAGAGTGACAGGAAAACAAGATCCTTCAATATGCTGCCTGCAAGAAGCATACCTTACACACAAAGACAAAAGCAGACTAAAAGTCAAAGGACGGAAAAAAATAAACCAAGCTAATTGCAATTAAAAAAAAAAAAAAAACTGAGCAGGAGAGGTAACATTGATCTTTGATAAAATAAAGTTTAAGGCAAATGTAGCATAATAGATAAAGATAGGCATTATCTGAAAATTAAAAGGTCAATTAAAAATATAACATAACGATAATAAATATCTATGCTCCTAATGAAAAGCATCAAACTATATAAAGCAAACACTAATAGATTTTAAGAAAGAAATAGACAAATCTACAATAATTGTGGGAGATAAAACAACCAGAAAGAAACTTGACAAAGACAAAGAGGGACTAAACAACACAGTCAGCCAACTGGACCTTACAAATGGGTTCAGCGCATTCAACCCAACAACAGCACATTACATATTGTGTTCCAATGCACATGGAACGTTCTCCAGAATGGAGCATCTGTTAGGCCACAAAACAAGCCTCCATAAATTTACAAATATCAAAATACTACAAAGCATCTTGTGAGACCATAATGCTATCAAATTAGAAATCAACAATAAGAAGGTCGAGGAGATAATGTCAAATATATGGAAATTTAATAACACCATGCTGAAAGCTACTGAATAGTAGAATAAATAAAACATGAATTCACAAAGTTTCTAGAAACAAATAAGAATGAAAACATATCATACCAAAATCTTTGGGACACGGCAATAGAGGTGTTGAGAGGACAATTTATTGCACTAAATGCACACATTCAAAAATAAGTAAAAACCAAAATCAGCACATTAACACAACATTCCCAACAACAAGAAATTGACCAGCAAAGTAAATCTATAGTCAACAGAAGAAAGAAAATAATAAAGATTAAATCAGAAATAAACAAGAAAGAACATAGAAAAACTATAGAAAGAATCCACAGGACAAGCAGCTAGTTCTTTGAGAGAATTAATAAAATCAACAAAACATTTCAAACCAAAGACAAGAAAATAGGGTGAAGTCACAAATAACACACATAAACCACATGGGTTACAATAGAACCAATAGAAATGAAAATGACAACAGAATATTATGAAGAATTGTACTCTAACACATTTGAAATTCCAGAGGAGATGGATATATTTATAAAAAAAAAAAATCATGACCTACCTAAATTTACACAGACTGAAGCAGAAAACTTGAAAAGACCTATAACAAAGGAAGAAATTGATCAGGTCATCTAAAAACTCCCAATCAATAAAAGTCCAGGTCCAGATGGCTTTACTGGTGAGTATTACCAAACATTCAGAGGAGAGCTGTCACCAATTCTATTCAAACTATTCCAGAATATAGAAGAGGATGGAAAACTTCCTAATGCATTCCATGAAACAAGCATAACTTTCTTACTAAAACCAGGGACGGGCATAACTAAGAATGAAAATTATAGACCAATATCCCTCATGATCATAGATGGAAAACTTGTCAACAAAATCCTAGCCAACAGAATTCAACAATGCATCAAAACAAAACAAAACAAAAAAAACCAATACATCATGATCAAGTGGAATTCATATCAGGGATGCAAAGATGGTTCAACATTAAGGGAAAAAAAATCAATGTAACCCACCATATAAATGAGAAAAAGGAATAGAACTAGATGATTATATCAATTGATGCAGAAAAAGTATTTTTCAAAACGCAACATCCATTTCTGACAATAACACTGAAAAAGTAGAAATTGAAGGGAAATTCCTCAACATAATTAAGAGCATATATACAAAACTAACAGCTAACATCACTCTCAATGGAGAGAAATTGAAAGCCTTCTTATTGAGATCAGGTACCAGACAAGGATGTCCTTTATCACCACTTCAATTCAATATTGTTTTGAAGTCTTAGCCAGAGCTTTAAGGCAAGATAGGGAAATTAAAGGCATCCAAATTGGCAAAGAGGAAGTAAAACTCTCTCTGTTTGCAGATGATACAATCCTATACATAGGAAACCCCAAAGACTTATTAAACAAAACAAAACATTCAAAAATCTTTGGAAAATTCAGCAAAGTGGCAGGGTACAAGATCAATATAAAAAAAAAATCAGTTGGATTCCTCTACACTATAAACAACACTGAAAGGGAAATAAGGAAAGCAATACCATATACAATAACCACCCAAATTATGAAATACTTACGAGTAAATGTAACCAGAGAAGCAAAGGATGTATAGAATGAAAACCACAAAACACTGCTACAAGAAACCAAAAGACACTTACAAAAATGACAGAATATACCATGCTCCTGAATAGGAAGACTTAACGTTGTGAAAATGTCAATACTACCCAAAGAAAACTACATATATAATGCAATCCCAATCGAGATTCCAATGACATTCTTTAGAGAGATGAAAAAAATAACTACAAACTTTATATGGAAACAAAAGAGACTCAGGATAATCAAAGCACTGCTTAAGAACGAAGTTGGAAGCCTTTCACTCCCTGATTTCAAATTTTGCTATATGGCTACAGTGGTCAAAACAGCTTGATATTGGTATATTGAAAGATATATAGATCAATGAAACAGAATTAAAAATCCAGAAATTAACCAATCCACATACAGTCAACGGATCTTTGACAAAGGGCCAAGGTACATAGACTTGGGAAGGCATAGTTTCTTCAACAGATGGTTCTGGCAAAACTCGAAATAGATTTGCAAAATTTTGAAACAAAACCTTTATCTCACACCATTTAAAAAACCAACTCAGCATGAATTAAAGACCTAAATGTGAATCCCAGAATTATAAAGGTCATTAATGAAAAACTAGGGACAAACTTAATGGCTCTAATCCAGGGTACACACAAACTACCAAATATTGCAAAAATTACAAAAACAAAAGAAGACAAAATAGATGATTGAGACATTCTAAAAATTAGAAACTTATGTGCATGGAAGCATTTCACCAAAATAGTAAAAAGGGGTCTCACAGAATGCAATAATATATCAGACAAGTGGCAAATTTCTATAAAATCTAGAGGAAACTACAACACCTCTGTAAGAAAAAGACAAGTAACTCAATTAAAAAATGGGCACAGGACATGAACAGACACTTCCACAAGGAAGACATTCAGGCAGCCAAACAACATATGAAGAACTGTTTACGATCATTAGCCATTAGAGAGACGCAAATCAAAACAATAATTAGATATCATCTCACACCAACAAAACCATGAAGTCAAAAAATGTAGAGGACAATAAATGCTGGTGAGGATGTGCAGAGACTGGGACCCTCCTACATTGTTGGTGGTAATGCAAAATGATTCAACCACTCTGAAAAACAGTATGGCACTTCCTCAGAAAGTTGTAAGTTGAAATATCATATGATCCATAAATTTCTCTACTTGGTATATAGCCCCAAGAAATATGAGCCATAACATGAGTAGACATATGCACACCAATGTTCATAGCAACATTATTCACAATAGCAAAAAGATGGAGACAGCCTAAGTGCCCATCAATGGAAGAATGGGTAAACAAACTTTGATATATACACACAATGGAATATTATGCTACCTGGAGCAATAACAAGGAAGCCATAAGCCATCGCATAACATGGATGAACCTTGAAATTAGTCAGTTACAAAAGGACAAATATTGCATAAGACCATTATTGTAAAAGCTTAAGAAAAGATACCCATATTAAAAGGGAAAGAAATATTTGTGGCTATCAGGGGGAGTGTGGTGGGGAGTTTGAGGGTAGTGATGGTAGAGCACAAGGTAGGGGGTAGACACATCATAGTTTGGGTGTTCGGGAGGGCAATACACAAGAAGGAGGGAGGGAGTAGAAGAATAAGGTAAATAGAGGATCACTGAGACATGTTTGAATGGGTTAAATGGGTACGAGGTAAATAGTGATGCATGCTCAAGCTTGGAACAACAGGGCTCTGTGATACAGGGATTGAGGTATAGTCTGAAGAGGGGAAATAATACTAAGATGCTAGACTATCTTATGAATACTAGTTTCCATTGCCTACTATCATAAAATAGACACTTGAGTGGGATAGAAAGGAATGTAGGGAATCATGATTACAGGAAGCTTGTAAATCTGTCTTCATCCTATAACTGATAGGAATGCTTAAAAGGGGTTCTAGAAATTGCTCAGTGAAATAGGTCTTTTGCAGATCCTTTGCAGTGTATAGGACATTAGGTGGAATTCTGAGCCCCATCCAGAACCTTCTGAAGTGGGACATTTGCACTAGAAAGGACAAGCAGAAGAGCCTGAAACAGCCAGAGCAACAGAAGATTCATTTTCAAAGAGAGATCATCTGAAAAAAAAAACAAAACAAAACAAAAAAAACACAAAACAAAAATGACAGTATGATTGGCTACTACAAGAATAAGCAAGTTGTTTGCCAGGAAACCATTAAGGCAAGCAATCAAGTCTCTTCAGGAGAAACCCACGTCTAAGCCTGAAACTCAAAGGAACACATGAGTAGTCATGTAAGCTTGCTGGCAACCACATTGTTCTATTTGTTACTGGAATAGGGGGAAAGGCAGAAATGAAGAAATGAGCTGAGTTCAACCATGTTCCATATACTTGGTTGAGGGGTGAGAGAGAAGAGGAAGGGCTGATTGTTCCGATGTGTGGTGAGACTTGGAGGCACCTAAGCCCATGGATAAGGACATAGCCACAGAGGGCTAGATCTGAGAGTGAAGCATCCAGCTGATATGAGCTGAGGGGAGATGCACAAAAACATCCAAACTTTCAAATAGTATCCACTTGAACTAAGCTAATGGCTTTATAATCAGAACTCAACTAAGGGAAGATTATAAAAATAATATATAAATATATTTGATAAAGGAAACGAGTGTAAACTGTTATAGTTTGATGAACTTGATCTATACTTATGGAGGTAGTAGCTTAAAATACCAACAGAAAGAGAAGAAGCTGTCACATCAATATCACTGCTATCCCCTCCATATACAGGGTAGATAGGGGCAGGCAACGTAAACATTAGTTATCTAAAACGAGGGGGTGATAAAGGCATGAAGTGACTGGCTTAAAAGGTTTCAAGAGGCAGTTTAGTTTAAGAATGTGTGGGGGAAGATAGAGTCCCCATTAAACAGTTTTCTCTTGTCTAGATGGGTCTGGTAAAAAGAGATGGAGACAAGATTCTTATGAGTCGATAATGAGTAATTGTTGCCATGACTAATTGTTACTGTCACAATTGTAAAGGTAAAAGTTTTGTAACAAAAATGTGAGAGTAGAGACTTCCAATTTGGGGGCGGGTAAGCAGAGACAGATACTGAAAGCTCCTCTGCCAAAACCCAAAAAAAAGTATAGAAAGAGCAGTCTGCAGAACAGCTGCGGAGCTTTGTATCCTGTTTAATGTTCTGGGTGCCAGTTTTCTGCACACACCTGTGAAGAAATCTTCCTGTGGAAGAAAAATATGGTGATTTCTGAATTGATACAGCCACGCGGCCGGCAGCCAGAAGTCCTCAAGCCGTAGGGTGGGGCCACAGCCAAGCAGAAACAGTGACCCAGTGCTAGAAGCCTTGGAGCTGTGCGACTGGAGGGAGAGGTGTGACCAATTTTTCATCTTTCACTTTTAATTTTTCACACATTTTTCCTCTTCACTCCGATTGTGCCCTCATTGCCCAGGTCAGATGTCTTCAGGTGGGCAGGAGCACACCCCCAAAAGGGTCCAGCATTGCACCCACAGTTTTCCAATGACAAAGAAAGAAACCTGCAGGCTGCTTCTTATGACGTCTGGCTCTGAGACTCAACCCTAAATTTGACCTGGGCCAGTGGCAGTGTCAATCACAATATTATTTTTGTTTTTGATTGGTGGTTTCTGTCTCTGCTTTTATATTGTTTCTGTCTTTGGTCATTGTCGCCTCACTCTTCTACCAGGGGTTGGAGCTTTCTCCCCCTACCTTACCCAAGAAGAGACAGCAACTGTACCCATAGAGCCAAGCTACAAGCATACCCTGTAATACCCCACCATCTGGACAAGAACCAAAACCAACTGCTAGGCATTACATATGAAAAGGGAAGCCTATCTCCAGGCCATATGCACTAGGAGATGCTCAGCAAGCTTAACAACAAAGCAACACACATCCATTTAAGCATTAAAAACTCACATAACTGCTGAAAATGTCCAAGAAACTACAATTAAAGATCTCAACACATGTCCAAAAACAGAAAAAATAACTGAGACAAATAAGCTGGAAGCAGACACAGACTTTCCAGTAGAAGATCAGTCTCTGGATCTACTGAGAAGGAATTCAGAAGAATAACATGGAAACAAATTCAAATGCTCCAGAAAGGGGTGGAGGAAAATAAGGAAGAAGTCAGGAAAAGTGCTACAAGAGCAATCAAACAAGACAGATATAGCATTGGAAACGATCCAAAACCTGCAAAAAGATGTCCAGATGATTAATAATAAAATATCAGAAGTGGGCAATAGACTGAAAGGGCAAAGAAGCAGAATGGAAGAGATGGAAGCCAGGAACAGCAAGATGGAAAACAAATCTCTCAATACTGCTAAGATAGAAGAGAAAGCAGAAAAACGGATTTAAAAATCTGAAGCGAGTCTAAGATTCATGCTGGATAACATGAAGAGGAATAACTTAAGAATTATTGACATTCCAGAACAGGAAGAATCACAGAAGTCACAGAAGAGATCATTGAAGAGCTTCTGGAAGAAAATGTCCCTAACATCTTAAAGGATGAGAAGAAAAACATTCCAGATGAACGAACCCCAGGAAGGATAGACCCCAAAAGAAAATCACTGAGATATATCATAATCAAGCTCTCCAAAATCAAAGACAAGGAGAAAATCCTAAAAGCAGCCATGGAAGAGAAGTGTTACTTATAAAGGCAAGCAAATCAGATAAAGCTCTGACTTCTCAGCAGAATCCATGCAGGCAAGAAGGCAATGGGGAGCCATATATAAAACCCTATAAGAAAAAAAAAACTGCCAACCAAGAATCGTCTATCCAGCAAAACTGTCTATCAAATATGATGGTGCAATCAAAACATCCCAGAAGACACAGAAACGAAAAGATTTTGTCAAAGCCAATCCAGCACTTCAAAACATCTTAAAGGGAGTTCTCTGGAATGAAACCCAGCAAGAACAGACAAAAACCAGCAATTGACAGACAGGTTGACAACACCACCTGGAGCTCAGTCAACAGATAGCAGAATTCAAAATGGAATAAAATTGCAGCAATGAATATAGAGGACCTGTGAGGGCAGCCAAAGATCAAAATATCAACAATGTTAAAAAAGGGAAAAACATAGGAATAGATATCCAGGTGGTTAGGAAATCAGGTAGATTACAGGATACAATTGACTGTCTTAAATAGGGGGAAAAATTAATAGACTATTGAGTAACCCCAAAGAAAATTAATACTTTAAAACATACCATGAAAATGAAGATCTAAGCAGAATAACAAAATGTTAAAACTAAGAAGAAACCAATAAGAAATATCACAAAAAACATGAACACAGAACAAGAAGGCATGAGAACAAAGGAACAAACAGCACGACAAAAATTCACACAATGACAGCAGTTAACCCATACCTACTAATAATTACACTGAATGTCAATAGATTAAATGCACCAGTGAAGAGACAGAGAGTGGCTGAATGGATAAGAAAACAAGACCCTTCAATACGCTGCCTGCAAGAGACACACCTTACACACAAAGACAAAAACAGACTAAAAGTTATAGGATGGGTAAAAAATAAATCAAGCTAACAGCAATAAAAAACAAGCAGAAGTGGCAATACTAATACCTGATAAAAATAAACTTTAAGGCAAAAACCAGTATAAGAAACAAAGAAGGACACTATCTCATGATTAAAGTGTCAATTGAACAAGATGACACAACCATAATTAACATATATGTTCCAAATGAAAGAGCACCAAGATACATAAAGCAAACCCTACTAGAATTTATGAAAGAAATAGAAAAATCTAATATGCCACTTTCAAAAAGGGATAGAACAACCAGAACGAAATTTGACAAATCTACAGAGAATCAAAACAGTACAATCAACCAACTTGTCCTCATAGATGCATACACAGCATTCACCCAACAACAGCACAATACACATTCTTTTCCAATGCACATGGAACATTCTCCAGAATTGACCGTGTTTTAGGTCACAAAGCAAGCCTCCATTAATTTACAAACATCAAAATACTACAAAGCATCTTTTCAGACCAAAATGCCATAAAATTAGAAATCAACAATAAAAAAAACCTCTGAAGAGTGACTGCATAATAGAAGAAATTAAACGTGAATTCAGAAAGTTCCTAGAAACAAACGAGAATGAAAACACAACATACCAAAATCTTTGGGACATGGCATAAGCTGAAATGACAAATTATTATGATAAATGTGCACATGCAAAAAGAAGCATAAATATTAACACATTAACGCAGCATCTCCAGCAACTAGAAACAGACCAACAGAGGGAACTTCGAGTCACCAAGAGAAAAGAAATAATAAAAACCAGAGAAGAAATAAATGAGACAGAATACAGAAAAACTATAGAAAGAATCAACAGGATAAGAAGCTGGTTCTTTGAAAGGATTAATAAAATTGACAAACCATTGACAAACCTAACAATATACTCAAATTATTCCAGAATATAGAGGAAGATGGAAAACATTCTAATACATTTCATTAAGCAAGCATAACCTTCATAACAAAACCAAGGAAGGACATCACTAAGAAAGAAAATTATAGACCAATATCCCTCATGAACATAGATGTAAAAATTCTCAACAAAATCCTAGCCAACAGATTCCAGCAGCACATCAAAAATAAATAAATAAATAAATCATGAACAAGTGGGATTCATATCAGAGATGCAAGGATAGTTCAACATTAGAAAAATAATCAATGTAATCCACTATATAAACCAGAAAAAAAAGAAAGAAAAAAATGATCGTATCGATTGATACAGAAAAGGTATTTGACAAAATCCAGTATCAAGTCCTGATAAAAACACTTAACAAAGTAGAAATTGAAGGGAAATTCCTCAACATAATCAAGAGCACATATACAAAACCAACAGCCTACATTACTCTCAATGGAGAGCAACTGAACACCTTACCTCTGCAAACAGGAACCAGACAAGGATGCCCTTTGTCACCACTCCTATTCAATATTGTGCTGGAAGTCTTAGCCAGAGCTATATAGCAAGATAGGGAAATCAAAATCATCTGAATTGACAAAGAGGAAGTAAACCTCTCTTTATTTGCAGATGATATGATCCTATATATAGAAAATCCCAAAGACTTATTAAAAAAGACCTCATTGGAGAATTTAGCAAAGTGGCAGGATATAAGATCAACATCCAAAGATCAGTTAGATTCCTCTATACCAATAACGACAGTGCTGAAAAGGACATTAGGAAAACAATACCATTTATAATAGTGATCCAAAGGATGAAATATCTAGGAATAAATGTAACCAGAGAAACAAAGGACCTATACAAAGAAAACTACAAAACACTACTATAAGAAAGCAAAAGAGACTTACAAAAATGGAAGAATATGCTATGCTCCCGGATATGAAGACTTAACAATGGGAAAATGTCAATACTGCCCAAAGCAATTTACACATCTAATGCAATCACTATCCAGATTCCAATGACATTCTTCAAAGAGATGGTCAAAACAATTGCAAACTTTATATGGAAAGGCAAGAGACCCAGGATAAGCAAAGCACTGCTTAAGAAGAAGAACAAGGTGAGAAGACTCTCACTCCCTGATTTCAAAATGTACTACACAGCTACAGTGGTCCAAACAGCCTGGTACGTGTATTATGAAAGATACATTGATCAATGGAACAGAATTGAGAGTCCAGAAATTAACCCATCCACATACATCCAACTGACTTTCGACAAAGTACCTAAGTATATTGCATGGGGAGGAGATGGTCTCTGTAAAAGATAGTGCTGGCAGAATTGGAAAGCCACATGATAAAGACTGAAACAAGACCTTTACCTCACACCTTACACAAAAACCAACAAAGCACGGATTAAAGACCTAAATGTGAATCCCAGAATTACAAATGCCATCAATGAAAAAAATAGGGGAAAATGTGAGAGCTCTAATACAGGGCATACACAGACTACCTAACATTTTGAAACTTACACAAACAAAAATAGACAAAATAGATCAATGGGACACACTAAAAATTAAAAACTTATGTGCATAAAAAATTTCATCAAAAGAGTAAAAAGGATCCCACAGAATGGGAAACAATCTTTTGCAATGACACATCAGACAAGGGACAAATTTCTAAATATATAGGAATTTACAATACCTCTCGAAGAAAAAGACAAACAACCCAATTGAAAAATGGGCACAGGACATGAATAGAAACATCACCAAGAGGAGATCCGGGCAGCCAACAAACATATGAAGAAATGTTCACGATCACTAGCCATCAGACAGATGCAAATCAAAACAACAATGAGTTATCATGTCACACCAGTAATAATAGCAAAGATAAAAAAAGTAGAGGACTATAAATATTGGCAAGGATGTGGAGAGACTGGGATCCTCCTACATTGCTGGTGAGATTGCAAAATAGCAACCACTCTGAAAAGCAACATGGCGCTTCTTCAGAAGGTTGGAAATAGAGATACCTTATGATCCAGCAATTACTTTAGTTAGTATTTATCCACAAGAAATACGAGCCATAATGTGAGTTGATATATGCACATCATTGTTCATAGCAGCACTATTTACAATAGCAAAAAGATGGAGACAGCCTAAGTGCCCATCTATGGAATAATGGATAAACAAACTTTGATACATACACACAATGAAATATTATGCTACCCTGAAGAATAACAAGGAAGCAACAAGCCACCACATAACATGGATGAACCTTGAGGACATTATGCTGAATAAAATCAATTAGTCACAAAAGGACAAATATGGCATAGACACATTATTGTAAAATATTAAGAAAAAGCACCTACACTAAATGGGGGAAAATTATCTTTTTTTGGTTACTGGGTTGTATGGGGTGGGGTGAGGAGAATGGAGGGGAAGGTGGAGCACAGGGTGAGGAATAGGCACAGGATAGTGAAGCACAAGATATGGAAGAGACACAGGATAGTTTGGGTGCTGGGGTGGGCATACACTAGAAAGGGAAGTGGAAAGGAAAAATAAGGCAGATGGGAGAATAAGTTTACATGGCCTAAATATAACAGAGATAAATAACAATGTAAGCACAAACTTGGAAAAACAGTGCTCATGGATACAGTGGATACAAAGATTGAGGCATGGTTTGAATGGGTAATAGTGGGAAAATGATGTTAATATCCTTGTCTGTTTATTGAATCTTGTAAAATAGACACTTGAAGGGGAGAGAGAAGAATAGCCAGAAACATCATCAGAGAAAATATGTAAGTCCGTCTTCAGCCTATAACTCATTGGAATATCTAAAATGGTGTAGAGCCCCAGTGAAGGAGGCTCCCGGCAGAGCCTTTGCATTGCACAAGACCATAGGTGGCATCCTGATCCCGATCCAGAATCTTTGAAGTGGGACATTTCCACTTGACAGGACAAGCAGACCAGTCTGGAGCAGCTAGAAGAACAGAATATACTTCTTGAAAGGAAGACCAACAGAACAATGACAGCCATCCAACTGACTACTATAAGAACAAGCAAGTTGTTCCCCAGAGAGTCATCAAGGCAAGTGGTCAGGTGCCCTCAAGGCAAACCTCCATCCAAGACTAAAATTCAAATGGAATACACCAGCAGGCATATGATTCTGCTGCTGACCACCTTGGTCACCAATAAGGGGAAATGGGGGAAAAACAGCAATGAAGTCATAAACTAAGTCTGGCCACATTCAATAGACTCCTGTTAACCTGTATTGAGACCTGGTTAACCAGAAGTATGACAAGACCTAGGAACTCCTGGGCACAGGGACATGGACATGGCTCCAGAGAACTAGAACAGAGTGTGAAGCATCCAGCTGATAATAAGTGAGGGGAGATGCACAAGAACACCCATACTCGCAAATAGTACCCATTTGACCTGGCATCAATGGCTGAATGATCAGAACATGACTAGAGGAAGAAAGAAGATGAAAAAAAAAAAAAAAAAAAGGAGTAACCCACTACAAGTGGATGAACTCGACCTATGCTTGTGGATGCAGCATGACAAAGGACGGACAAATCTCTACTGTGAGGATCATTCCACCCCCATGGTACACAGGGTAGACAGGGATAGGGAACTTAGACATTGGCTACCCAAAATGGGGGGACTACAAAGGCAAGAAGTGACTGGCTCACAGGCTTTCAATAGGGAACCTAGCTCCACAGGATACAGGGTAACTTAGAACCTTCACTGAATTGTTTCCAACCTGTCTGGATGGGGTTGATAAAAGGTGAGGGGGAAAGAATTCTTGTGGTTCAATAGGGAATGATTGCTATCAGGTCTGACAGTAAGTGTTGGAAAGGTAAATGTTGGGTAACAAAAGGAAGGGAGTGCATATTTTGCAGTCCTGGAGCAGAGATCCCTGGAACCATCAAGGGAGAAAAACGAAGTGCCAGACCCTCTTCGGGGAGGCAGTGATACTAGGGATGGAGGCAGAGACAATGACATGGACAGAAGGAGTGGCTTCAGAGTAACATGGACTTCCAGAAGAACAAACAAATCTGCCAGGATGCTCCTTAGAAGTGAGGATGGTGAGACCGCATCTCCAGACTTTGTACCTATTTTCAGGAGAACCGGTAACTAGAGGAGGACATCATGATTGGAAAAGTGGAGGGTCAGCAAAAATTAGGAAGTCTACCAACGAGATGGACTGACACAATGGCAAACAACAATTATGAAGATGACACTGGATGGGGTAGTGTTTAACTCTGTTGTGTGTAGTAGACAATTATGAGTTGGAACTGACTCTTTGGCACCTAACAATGACAACATGACATTATGACAAAGGAGCTTGTGATAGTGCCATTGCAAATCTACCTCTGAGTGTGCTTCTGCTTTCAGAGCAGCTTCTGGACATCAGAGAGGCATTGAACTCCCCTCTTTTCTCAGTAGGACACATTTTATTTATATTCAGAGATGGCTTAATACCATTCCTACTGTAATAATAATAATGATAACTATAACAACAAAAATAAAGATGTGTAAAGTGCTAATACTGTGTACTCACTGTGTTCGAAGTATTAGCATAAAAAAATTGCATGCAATATCTCATTTGTTTCACAGAAAATCTCTACAATATTATTGTGTGCCCTGAAGTCAATTCTAACTCATAGTGACTCATAAGACAGAAAACATAAAAATGCCCCATAGAAATTGTTGTTGTTCTTATTGCTGATAAGTGTTGTGGAGTCAGTTCTAATTCATAGTGATGCTGTATAGAGTTTCTGAGGAGTGACTGGTGAGTGTGAACTGCCGGATTTGGGGTTCAAACCAACCTTGCGGTCCAGTGCTTATCCTACTGCCATACCAGGACTAGTCTGTAATATTTATGGGAGCAGATAGCCATGTCTTTTCTTCATTCGAGTGGCTGGTGGGTTTGAACTACCTACATTTGGGTTAGCAGCTGAATGCTTCAATATTGTGCTATTGGGGTTCTTTCTCTATAATATAAAAATCCATGAGCATCTAGTTGATTCCAATTCATAACAACCCTATACAGGGTTTTGAGGCTGTAAATATTTACAATAGTTGAAAGTCACATCTTTACCCCCTGGAGATACTGGTGGATTTGACCTACTGATCTTGTGGTTATCAGCGCAATGTCTGTTGTTGTTTTTGTTAAATGTAATCAATTTGGCTCTAATTCATAGCTGCTCTGTATAAGGTTTCTGAGAAATGGCTGGTGAGTTTTCAATGGCCAACAACCTTTCAGTTCAAACTGACCTTGTGGTCCATTGCTTATCCTCCAGCACCACACCAAAAACTCCTTATGTATCCCTATTTGACAGATGGAGAGAAAGCTGTAGTGGTAGCTTTCTAAAGAATTATACTCTATGTAACTCAAATTTATCAAAATTGAGATAAAAAATCAGTGGAAAAATAAAGGATCATTCAATAAATGAGTATGAGCTTTTTTGGGGCAGGAAAAGCAGAGACAGGCAGGGGAAGATCCTTGGTAGAGGCAGGAAAAAACCAGAGAAGGCATTTTGCTGGAACAGTTCCAAAGCTTTGGATCTAAAATAATTGTGGGGCATCAATTTTTCGCACCCATCAGTGGAGAAATCTGACTGTGGCAGGAATACATGGTATTTTAAAATAAATTGAAACACTGTGTGGGCCTCTCTGCTTGGGCTGAGATCAGAGGGCTGACCAACAGCCAGACTGATACAGTGTTGAAAAAAGGGAGCTGCATGTGGAAAAAGAGGTGTCATGGTTTCTTACACTTTTCTTTACTCCTCTGCCCTGTTGCACCCTCTGTGCCTAGCCCAGACACCTTTAGTCAGGTGGGAGCACACCCCCAAAAGGGTCCAGTACTGCACCCTTTTCCCATGGCACAAAGAGGAAATCCCTGAAAGCGATCCCGCAAGCTAATCCTTTGGCTGCTTCTCATGACATCTGACTTTGGGACTCAGTCCTAAAGATGACCTGGGTGAGAGTCTTTATCCCTGCCTACCTAACAAGAGACAGCAGGTCTGGCCATACAGCCACACCTTATTTGTACCTTGTAAAACCCCAACATAAAAGGCAAGAACCAACACCAACTACTATATACAAGGACACAGCTATTTTTTTAAAATATTTTATTGTGAATTATATGATAGTTTACATGAGAGAACTTTAGTTTTACATTCATTCCATCATATATCATTTCATTGCCATGATTCCAATCCCCTCCATGCATCATCTACTGACCAAAGAGTAGATCCTAAAAACCTGACCCCTACACTTCCTCCTCCCCCCCCAACAGTCTTTGGCCCCCAGTCCCTCTCCCTCTTTGGATCCAAAGGCCCCAGACGCTTTATCACTCCACATCATCGTCTCTGTCTCCATCACAGACATCTCTGCTTCTCTGGATAGGGTCCTGCTCTCGGCTTTTCTCCATTAATGATCCTAGAGACCTCCGCTCCTAGACTGGAGAAATAATCATTTCCTTCCTTGCTACAAAACGTCTACCTTTGCATTTTCAACACTCATAATCAGTCCCGATAACCATTATTCACTACAGTATCACAAGTTACCCAACTGTACTTCATTTCATCAGTTCGGCCTAGACAGATTGGATAGTACTCACTGGTGATTCTACCTTTCTCCATGCCCCCTAGCTCTAGGTTCCCTCTTGAAAGCTTGTAAGCCAGTCATTTCTTGCCTTTGTAGTCCCCTCCCTCCCCATTTGGGTATCCAATGTCCAAGTTGCCCATCTCTGTCTACTCTGTGTGTGGAGGGGGTGGGAATGTTTCTTGCTGTAAGGATTTGTTGCTTCTTTTGAGTCACTGCATTCGTAGGTATAGGTCAAGTTCATCAGATTGAGGACACAGCTATTTTGAGAATTATGCTATGCATACCCAAATACCTAACTGACATTCAGAGGTAAAAATAGTGGACAATCTTTCTTCCATTAATTTCTCAATATCTATCTGCATACCTCCATGATGGTGACTAGAGGAGGGCCCTGAGTGAGTGGAAACTTCCAACCACTGCTGAAGGTTTCTACTGTGCATGCGCACTGACCTGTGTAGTGAAGTCTACTGGACAATTTAACTACCATTTTATTTTTGTTTCTGTGTGGTGACTTTTGTCTCTGCTTTTATATTGTTTCTGTTTTTTGTCCTTTTAATCCCACTTTTATCCTGGGGGTGGGAGTCTCTCTACCTACATTACCCAAGAAGAGACAGCAATTGTGGCCATATAGCCAAGCTACAAGCATACCCCATAAAATTCCATCTTCCAGACAGGAGCCAATATCAGCTGCTAGGCATTACACAGATAATCAACACTTTCTAAGATAGCCTGCAGCTGAGAAATAAGAAACGTGAAAAGGGAAGCCTATCTCCAGATCACATTCACCAGAAGACACTCAGTAAGCTTAACAACACAGCAACATACATGTATTAAATCATTGAAAACACATCTAACTATTGAAAATGCCCCTTCCCTCCAAAAAAGATCTTAGAACATGTTCCAAAACAGAAGAAAGTAACTGAGAAAAATGAGCTGGAGACACACATAGACTTACCATTAGAAGAAGAGCAGGTTTTGGATCTGCCTGAAAAGAATGATATGTAGACAAAACCAAATGCTCCACAAAGGAGTCAAGGAAAATAAGGAAGAAGTCAGGAAAGTGCTTCAAGAGCAATGAAACAAGATAGATATATCATTGGAAACAATTCAAAACTTGCAAAAAGAGGTCAAGATGATTAATAATAAAATATCAGAAATGGACAATACATTGAAAGGGCAAAGGAGTAGAATTGAAGAGATGGAATCCAGAACTAGTGAGCCAAAAGACAAATCACTCAATACTGCTAAGATAGAAGAGAAAGCAG
>NW_006408685.1:6125616-6129104 GCF_000296735.1 Chrysochloris asiatica
AAAAAAAATCTGAAGAGAGTCTAAGATTCATGTTGGGTAACATGAAGAGGAATAACTTAAGAATTATTGGCATTCCAGAACAGGAAGAATCACAGAAGTTCACAGAGGAGATAGTAGAAGAGCTTCTGGAAGAAAATGACCCTAATGTCTTAAAGGATGAGACTATAAGCATACAGGAAGCTGAAAGAACCGCAGGAAGGATAGACCCCAAAAGAAAATCACCAAGAGGTATCATAATCAAGCTCCCCAAAAATCAAAGACAAGGAGAGATTCCTAAAAGCAGCCAGGGAAAAGAGAAATGTTACTAACAAAGGCAAACAAATCAGAATAAGATATAACCTGTCAGAAGAAACCATGCAGGAAAGAAAGCAATGGGAGACATATACAAAACCCTAAAAGAAAGAAAAAAAAAAAAAAAACAAAACTGCCAACCAAGAATCGTCTACACAGCAAAATAGTCAATCAAATCCGATGGTGTAATCAAAACATTCCAAGATAAACAGAAGCTAAGAGACTTTGTCAAAGCTCATCAAGCACTTCAAAATATCATAAAGGGAGTTCTTTGGAATAAAAACCAAGAAGAAAGGATAACAAGTAGAGATTCACAGACGTGACAACACCACCTGGAACTCAGTTGACAGATAGCAGAGTTCAAAACAGAACAAAATAAAACAACAAATTCAGAACATCTGTAAGGCCAATCAAAGATCATGATAATAACAATGTCAAAGAAGGGAAAAATATAGGAGCAGAGATCCAGGTGTTGAGGAGGCTTGGTAGATTGCAGTATACAAAAGACTGTCTTAAATGGAGGGAAAAGTTAGTAGACTATAGGGTAACCTCATAGAAAGTTAGTACTTCACAACTCATCAAGAAATGAAGATCCAAGTAGAACAGAACAAGGAAACATTAAAACTAACAAGAAACCACACAAAAAACTTGAACTCAGCACAAGAAGACATGAAGCACAAAGGAATGAAGAGCACGATAAAAAATTAATGTAATGGCAGCATTATTTCATACCTATTGGAAGTTACACTGAACATCAATAGATGAAATGAACCAGTGAAGAGACAGAGAGTGTCAGAATGGATAAGAAAACAAGACCTTTCAGTATGCTGCCTTCAAGAAAAACAACTTACACAAAAGATAGAAACAGACTAAAAGTTAAAGGATGTAAAAAAAATATACCAAACTAATTGCAATAAAAAACGAGCAGGAGTGGCAATACTAATCTCAGATAAAACAAACTTTAAAGCTAAAACCAGCATAAGAGATACAGAAGGACACTATCTCATGATTAAAATGTCAATTGAGCAAGATGACATAGCCATAATAAATATCTATGCTCCCAATGAAAAAGCACCAAGATATATAAAGCAAACCCTACCAGAATTGAAGAAAGAAATAGCTAAATCTACAATTATAGTGGGAGATTTTAATATGCCACTTTTGAAAAAGGATAGAACAACCAGAAAGAAACTCAACAAAGATACAGAGGAACTAAACACACAATCAACCAACTTGACTTCATAGATATGTACAGAACATTCAACCTAACAACAGCACAATACACATTCTTTTTCAGTGCACATGAAAAATTCTCCAGAATTGACCATGTGTTAGGCCACAAAACAAAATTCCATAAGTTGACAAACATCAAAATAGTACAAAGCATCATTTTAGACCACAATGGTATAAACTATAAATCAACAATAGTAAGAAAAAGGAAACAAAGTCGAAAACATGGAAACAGAATTAACATCCTGCTGAAAAGCGACTGGGTAGTAGAAAAAATTAAATGTGATCTCACAAAGATCCTAGAAACAAATGAGAACAAAATCAAAACACACAAAAATCTTTGAAAGCAGTGTTGAGAGGACAATTCTTTGCAATACATGTACACATCCAAAGAGAAGAAAAAACAAAATTAACAAATCAACACAGCATCTCTAACAATTAGAAACAGACCAACAGAGGGAACCTACAGTCAATAAAAGAAAAAAAAAAATAATAAAGATTAGAGTAGAAAAAAATTGATATAGAAAACAGAATAGCTGTAGAAAGAATTCACTGGACAAGAAGCAGGTTCGTTGACAGGATTAATGCAATTGACAAAACTTTGGTAAATGTAACAAGAGCAAAGTGGGAGATGACACAAATAACATGCATTAGAAACAACATGGGTGATGGCAAAAAGGAACAGAAAGAAATGAAAAATAAATAACAGAATACTATGAAGCATTGTACTCCAACAAATGTAAAAACTTAGAAGAGATGGATAAATTTTAGGAAAACATGACCTACCTAAACTTACACAGAGTGAAGCAGACAACTTGAACAGACCCATAACAAAAGAAGAAATTGATCAGGTCATCAAAAAATTCCCAACCAAAAGAACTCCAAGTCCAGATGGTGTCACTGGTGAGTTCAACCAAACATTCAGGTAAGAGGTGTCACTAATTCTCCTCAAATTATTCCAGAATATAGACGAGGATGGAAAACTTCCTAATACATTTTATGAAGCAAGCATAACCTTCATATCAAAACCAGGAAAGGACATCACTAAGAAAGACTATTATAGACCAAAATCTCTCATTAGCATAGATGCAAAAATTCCCAACAAAATCCTAGCCAGCAGAATCCAACAGCACATCAAAAAACAAAAGCAAAATATAATGACCAAGTGGGATTCATATCAGGGATTAAAGGATGGTTCAACATTAACCACATGATCATGTTGATTGATGCAGAAAAAACATTTAACAAAATCCAAAATCGATTCGTGATAAGAACACTCAACAAAGTAGGATTTTAAGGGTAATTCCTCAACATAATTAAGAGTATACATACAAAATCAACAGCCTACATTACTATCAATGGAGAGAACCTGAAAGCCTTCCTTTTGCGAGTCTTAGCCACAGCTGTACAGCAAGATAGGGAAATTAAAGGCATCCAAATTGGCAAAGAGGAAGTAAAATTCTCTATTTGCAGATGATATGATACTAAACATAGAAAACCCCAAAGACTTAGTAAAAAGCTCCTAGACCTCACTGAAACTTTCAGCAAAGAGGCAGGGTATAAGATCAACATACAAAAATCAGTTGGATTCCTTTATACCAATAATGACAGCACTGAAAATCACATTAGGAAAGCAATACCATTTACAATAGCCACCCAAAGTATGAAATATCTAGGAATAAATGTAACCAGCAAAACAAAGGAACTATACAAAGAAAACTACAAAACACTACTACAAGAAACCAAAAGAGACTTACAAAAATGAAAGAATACACCATGCTCCTGGATAGGAAGACTTAACATTGTAAAAATGTCAATACTGCCCAAAACAATTTACACATACAATGCAACCCCAATCCTGATTCCAATGACATTCTTCAAAGAGATGGAAAAAAAAAAAAAAACAATTACAAACTTATATGGAAAGGAAAGAGAGCCAGGATAAGCAAAGCACTGCTTAAGAAGAA
>NW_006408685.1:6129494-6131585 GCF_000296735.1 Chrysochloris asiatica
CGACCCTGTACAGGGTTTCCGAGGGTGTAAATCTTTACGGGAGTAGAAAGCCTCATTTTTCTCCCCCGGAGCGGCTGGTAGTTTCGAAATGCTGACCTTAAGGTTCGCAGCCTGATTCGTAACCACTACGCTGAGGGATCTAATACAGGTCACACACAGCAAACATTGTGAAAATTGCACAAACAAAAGTAGACAAAATAGATGAGTGGGACATACTAAAAATTAAAAACATATGTACATCAAAAGACTTCACCAAAAGAGTAAAAAGGGAATCCACAGAACAGGAAAAATTATTTTGCAATCACACATCTGACAAGGGACTTTTCTAAAATACATAGGAAACTACAGACATTCTAAAAGAAAAAGACAAATAACCCAATTTAAAAATGTGCACAGGACATGAACACATACTTCACCAAACAGGAGATTTGGGCAGTCAACAAAAAAATGAAGAAATGTTCACGATCATTAGCCATTAGAGAAATTCAAACCAAAACAAAAATGAGATATCATCTCATACCAGCAATAACAGTGAAGATAAAAAACGGAGAGGACAATAAATTTTGACAAGGATGCAGAGAGACTGGGGCACTCCTACATTGATGCTCGAATTGGAAAATGTTCCAATCACCCTGGAAAACAGTATGGAGCATCCTCAGAAAGTTCAAAATAGAAATACCTTATGAGTCAGCAATTCCTCTACTTGGTATATATCCACAAGAAATATGAGCCATAATACGAGTAGATGTATGCACACCAATGTTCATAGCAGCACTATTTACAATAGCAAAAAGATGGAGACAGCCTGAGTGCCCATCAACTAACGAATGGATAAAGAGAAACTTTGGTACATACACACAATGGAATATTATGCTACATCGAAGAATAACAAGGAAGCTGCAAGGCACTGCATAACATTGACTAACCTTGAGGACATTATGCTGAGTGAAATTAGTCAGTCACAAAAGGAGAAATACTGCATAGGTCCATTGATGCTGCCACTTGGCCAATTCATCTCACTGGGGGTCTTCCTCTTTTTCTCTGACCCTCACCTTACCAAACATGATATCCTTCTCCAGTGACTGGTCCCTCCTTACAATATATGTCCGAAATATGAGAGACAAAGTTTGGCCATCTTGGCCTCCAAGGAGCACCCTGGCTGCACTTCTTCCAAAACAGATCTATTGGTTCTTTTGGCAGCCCATGGCATCTTCAATATTCTACTCCAACACCATAACTCAAAACCATCAATTCTTCTATGGTCTTCCTTATTCACTGTCCAACTGTCACATGCATATGAGGTTATTGAAAATTGTTTTGATCACTGTAGCCATGTAACAAAATTTGAAATCAAGGAGTGAGAGGCTTCCAACTTTATTCTTCTTGTTATGTAATGCTTTGCTTATCCTGGGACTCTTTCCTTTTCATATAAAGTTTGGAATTCTTTTTTTCCATCTCTTTGAAGAATGTCATTGGAATCTGGTTTGGGATTGCATTATATGTGTAGATTGCTTTGAGCAGTACTGATATTTTCACAATGATAAGTCTTCCTATCCAGGAGCATTGTATATTCTTCCATTTTTGTAAGTCTCTTTTGGTTTCTTGTAGTAGTGTTTTGTAGTTTTCTTTGTATAGGTCCTTTGTTTCTCTGGTTACATGTATTCCTAGATATTTCATCCTTTGGCCAGCTATTATAAATGGTATTGCTTTCTTAATGTCTTTTTCTGCGCTGTCATTATAAGTATAGAGGAATCCAAATGATTTTTGGATGTTGATCTAATACTCTGCCACTTTGCTGAATCTTCCAATGAGGTCTAGTAGCGTTTTAGCTGAGTCTTTGGGCTTTTCTGTGTATAGGATCATATCATCTGCAAATAGAGAATTTTACTTCCTCTTTGCCAATTTGGATGCCTTTATTTTCCCTGTATTTCTGTATAGCTCTGGATAAGACTTCCAGCAAAATATTGAATAGGAGTAGTGACAAAGGGCATCCTTGTTTGGCTTTCAGTTTCTCCCCATTGAGATTAATGTGGGCTGTTGGTTTTGCATATAAGCTCTAAATTATGTTGAGGAATTTCCCTTCAATTCCTA
>NW_006408685.1:6132854-6135019 GCF_000296735.1 Chrysochloris asiatica
ACTGAAAACTTTTATTATAAAATCAAGAAAATTAAAAATAAGCTGATTAAAACATAGAGACAGAAACTGCAGAGTCCCCACATGAGATCCTTCCTGGGGCCTTGCCTTCCAAGGGGAGACCCATTGTGGCCTTGCTTAACAATGAGTCCTTCATGCTTAGGGTCCTCCGCTGCTCTGCCCCTTGGTGACATGGCCTCTGCCAAACTACAAAGCCAGCAAGGTCCCTGCATGAAATCTCCTATTGAGGCTCTCCCAAATCAATGAGGCACTCATTGCTGCTCTGCAGTACAATGGGCTTTCTTCATGCATAGTATCTCTTGCTGCTCTGTGTTGTTGCAATGTATTTGTGATCAGAGCCATCATGACCCCTACCTGTAATATGATCATTGAAGAGTTCTACTAAAAACTTCTATAATAAAATCAAGAAAAATAAAAAATGAACTATTCATAAAAGGAAAAGACAGAGACTACAAGTCCCACACATGAGGCTCTCCCTGGAGCTTTGCCAACCAGGGAGACACTCGATTGTCACTTTGCTAAAACAATGAACTTTTCATGCACAGGGTTTCTCGCCATTCTGTTCCTCCATGACATGGCTTCTGATGTTGTTGCAATGTATTTCTTATCAGAGCCATCATGGCCCCTGCCACACAAGAGTTTTATAAATCTTTCCTTTCGCCAGCCCAGTCACAACAGACTGGAAATCATTCACTGGAGGTTCTACATACTCCTGCCCCAACTGGAACTAGGCTCCCTCTTAAAAGTTTGTAAGACAGTCACTTCTTGCCTTTATAGGCCCCACTCCCATTTTGGGTAGCCAATGTCTAAGTTGCCCATCACAGTCAACCCTGTGTACCAAGGGGATGGCAGTGATCCTTGTTGTAAAGATTTGTTTCCTTTTTTGAGCTACTACATTCATATGTATAGGTAAAGTTCATCAAATTGTAGTGGGTTATACTTTTTTTTTCTCCCGCTTCTTCTTCTAGTCAAGTTCTGATCATCCAGCCATCTAGCCAGGTCAAGTAGGTACTATCTGCAAATATGGGTGTTCTTGTGCATCTCCCCTCACTTCATATCAGCTGGATGCTTCACTCTCCACTCTATGCCTCTGTGGCCATGTCACTGCCTCTGGGCTCCGGAGTCCCCGGGTTATGCCATAACTGCTGGCCATCCACATCTCTGACCAGGTTCAAAGGAGTCTATTGAATGTCGTCAGACTTAGATCCCAACTTGATTGCTGTTTTTTCCCCCCTCTTCCCCTTATCGGTGACCACCATGGTCCCCAGGCAGACCACATGCCTGCTCATGTATTCCCCTTGAGTCTTAGTCTAGCAAGGGAGTTTGCTCTGAGGGGACCCGACCACTTGCCTTGATGGTTCCTAGGTGAACAGCTTACTTGTTGTTGCCATAATTGTTTCTGATTTTTCCTGGTGGTTTTTCTTCACTAAGTATTTTCTGTTCTTCTAGCCGCTCCAGGCTGGTCTACTCATCCTTTCCAATGGAAATTTCCCACCTAAGACAACTCTGGATGGGATTCTGGTTTCCACCTATGGTCTTATGCAATGCAAAAGCTCCCAGGAGGTCTCTTCACTGGGCAATTTCTAGCCCCCTTTAAGGCATTCCAATCAGTTATAGGCTGAAGACAGACTTACACGCTTTCTATTGTGATGTTTCTGGCTATTCCTTCCCATTCCCCCTCAAGTGTCTATTTCACAATGGTAGGCAAGGAAAACCAAGATTCAAAAGACAGCCAAGCATCTTAACATTATTCCCCTCTTTTACCCTTTCAAACCATGCCTCAATCCCTGTATCCCAAAGCCTGTTGTTCCAAGGTTGTGATCATATCCACCAGGAGACACCCAGTAAGCTTAATAACACAGCAACAAACATCCATTTAAGCATTAAAAATCCACATAACTACTGGAGATGACAAAATGAAAAACAACAAAAGATACCAAAACATGTCCAAAACCAGAAAAGAGTAGCTGAGACAAATGAACTGGAGACAGAAAAAGGCTTTCTAGAAGAAGAAGAGCAAGTTTTGGATTTGCCTGAGAAGGAATTCAGAAGAATGATATGGAAACAAATTCAAATGATCCAAAAAGGGGTGGAAGAAAACAAGGAAGAAGTCAGGAAAGTACTACAAGTGCAATCAAACAAGATCA
>NW_006408685.1:6135815-6136566 GCF_000296735.1 Chrysochloris asiatica
GCTCACTGTTTGCCCACCTCCATTCGGGTGGGTAGAGGCAGGGGCTTGGCCGAGGGGCCACGACCCACCCTCACCGCTGGTGGTTTCTTCTGCCGGGAGCCCACACACTCAGCCCAGGCTGAGGCTCAGATGAGCTTCCTGTTAGGGTCTGATTTTTTTCGCCGCTTTGGCAGGAGCCCCGGCATAGCGCTGTGGGTTAAGGTGCTACATCGCAAAACCTTTTGAACTGCAAGGTCGGTGGTTCAGGCTCACCAGCTGCTCCTTTGAAAACCGCACACTTAGCCCAAGCTGAGACACAGATGTGTGTCTATTTGGGTATGCCTTTATTTGCTGGTTTGGCAGGAGTCCTGGCATAGTGCTGTGGGTTAAGGTGCCACATTGCAAAGCCTTTTGAACTGTAAGGTCGGTGGTTCAAGGCCACCAGCCGCTCTTCGGGAATCCACACACTCAGCCCAAGCTGAGATGAGGATGTGCGTCTATGTGGGTCTGCCCTTTTTCGCTGTTTTAGCAGGAGTCCCGGTGTGGCTCTGTGTGGCCACCAAACTACAGAGCCTTTGGAACAGCAAGGTTGGTGGTTCAAGCTCACCAGCTGCTCTTTGGGAAATACGCACACTCAAGCTAAGATGTGGATATGCTGATGTTTAGATTAGGAGGACTGAAATTATATACAATTTAGACTCAATTTGAATAGAAAGAAATCTATTTTACATATTTTCTTATAATTTATATAATATTTTACTTGAAATCTGAT
>NW_006408685.1:6158477-6160724 GCF_000296735.1 Chrysochloris asiatica
TCCCACTAATCTATTTTATCTAATTTTGTTTGTGTGGTTTTCAAAATGTTTTGTAGTCTGTGTTTCCCCAGAATTAGTGCCCTCACATTTGTCCCGATTTTTTCATTGATGGCCTTCATACTAGTCTTTCATCCATGTTGAGTTGGTTTTTGTATAATGTGTAAGGTGAAGGTCTTGTTTCAATCTTTTTCATATCATTTTCCAGTTCTGCCGGCACTATCTGTTGAAGAGACTATCACCTCCCCATGTGATCTATTTAGGTGTTTTGCCAAAAATCAGTTGGCTGTGTGTAGATGCGTTAATTTCTGGATTCTCGATTCTGCTCCATTCATCTACGTACCTTTCATTGTACCAGTATCAAGCTGTTTTGACCACTGTAGCCGTGTAGTAAATTTTGAAGTCCAACCTTATTCTTCTCCTTAAGCAGTGCTTTGCTTATCCTAGGTTTCTTTCCTTTCCATATAAAGTTTGTAATTGTTTTTTCCATCTCTTTGAAGAATTTCTTTGGGATTTGGATTGGGATTGCATTATATGTGTAAATTGCTTTGGTCAGTATTGACATTTTCACAATGTTTAGTTGCAGAGAGACCGGCTCTCTGCGAGGGGTGTGGGACACGAGTGACTACGCGAAATCGTCTGAAGAAGAAATGAATACAATTCGAGAGGCTTTTCAGCTTGTAGTGCTGTTCGGCTATTCTCTCCAGCTTCTGCCATCTGCCCAACAAGTCTTTATTTTTTATACTTCAACTCCACAGTACATGCATTGACACTGTAATCATTTTCTGAATTATTACACAGTTAGTCACAACATTCTTGCACCTGGTCATTAGACAACCTTGACAAAAATACTTCTGTGATGTTCAGACTGACCTACATGTTCTTTCCCAGTATGAGATAAAACTGTTTCTTCTTGTTTCTACTATAAAATTATAAACTTTCTATCCTACATAATGTGCTATTATTTTCATAATAAAGGTATTCATTAAATCACTTGGAAGCTATGTGGCATAAAGCCCAACCTGGCTACTTGCTGCAAGAAGTGTAGATTATTAAGTCAAAACTATCCTTCACTGAAGTTCATTATTGTCTGCTTATTTATGCAGGTGTCTATATGTAGGGGTTTGTGAATTCTAGCTAGTGACTAATTGGGTGAGGCCTATGGGGGTAGCTCAGCTTGACTCTAAATGCTATCTGCTTTTGTGGCCTCACAAATGCAGTTACTTAGGTTTTCTAATGAAAGGAAGTAATTTACACAATTTCTCTTTGTATTCAATCCACCAAGGCTGAACGCAATTGCTGCTAAGCTAGTTTTTCCTAAGGTTTGTAGAATTCATAGTGAAAAGCTGTGAATATTGCCAAATTATATATTTTTATAACTAAATTCCGGGCTAACTTGAAGGGAAGATAGGGGTCAGCTTTTAAGAGTCATTTGCCGTGCATAATGTCTCTCCCCCCAGTGCAGCCTTGCCAAGCAATGAGAGTTAAGCACTTCCTGCATTTAGTCTTCCTATCCAGGAGCATGGTACGTTCTTCCTTTTTTGTAAGTCTTTTTTGGTTTCTTGTAGTAGTGTTTTGTAGTTTTCTTTGTATAAGTCCTTTGTTTCTCTGGTTACATTTATTCCTAAATATTGCATCCTTTGGGTGGCTATTGTAAATGGTATTTCTTTCCTAATGTCCTTTTCAACGCTGTCGTTTTCGATATAAAGGAATCCAACTGATTTTTGTATGTTGATCTTATAACCTACGACTTTGCTGAATCTTCCAATGATGTCTAGTGCTTTTTTTCTGAGTTTTTGGGGTTTTCTACATATAGGATCATATCATTTGTAAATAGGGAGAGTTTTACTTCCTCTTTGTCAATTTGGATGCCTTTAATTTCCCTGTCAGCCGTATAGCTCTTGCTAAGTCTTCCAGCACAATATTGAATAGGATTGGTGACAAAGGGCATCCTTGTCTGGTTCCTGTTCGCAGAGGGAAGGCTTACAATTTCTGTCCATTGAGAGCAATGTAGGCTGTTGATTTTGTATATATGCTCTTTATTATGTTGAGGAATTTCCCTTCAATTCCTATTTTGTTGAGTATTTTTATCAGGAATGGATGTTAGATTTTTTCAAATGATTTTCTGCATCAATTGATATGATCATGTGGTTCTTTTATATTTTTGTTATTTATATGGTGGATAATGTTGCTATTTTTTCTATTGTTGAACCATCCTCGTATCCCTGATATGAATCCCACTTGATCATG
>NW_006408685.1:6162236-6168014 GCF_000296735.1 Chrysochloris asiatica
GTCTCTTGCCAACAGCATATTGAAGGATCTTGTTTTCTTATCCATTCTGCCACCCTTCATCTCTTAACAGGTGCATGTAATCCATTTAAATTCAGTGTAATTATCGATAGGCATTGATTAATTGCTGCCATTAAGTTTGAATTTGTGTGTGTGTGTGGTGTTGCTGCTTCTTTGTTCTGTTTGTCTTCTTTTGTTGAGTTCATGATTTTTGTGTTCTTTCTTGTGAGTTTCCGCATAATTTTAATGTTTTCATGCTCTTCTTGGATTTTCATCATCTTGTTATGTTGTGAAGTGTTAATTTTCTTTGAGGTTGCCTTATAGTCCAGCAACTTTTCTCTCCATGTAATGCAGTGTATTTTATCCTGTAACCGACCTGACCTTCTCACTATCTGGATCTCTGTTCCAGTGTGTTTCCCTTCTTTTACATTGTAATTGTTTTGATCATAGACTGACCTCCCAGATTCTCTGAGATTGTTCTTATAGTTTTGCTCGGCTAACAGCTCTTCTTTCTGTTGACTTAATCCAGGGAGGTGCTGCCACATATGTCAATCTCTGGTTGTTGTCTGTTCTTGTTGGTTTTCAGTCCATAGAACTCCCTTTAGGATGTTTTGTAGCTTAGGGTTGGCTTAGGAAAAATCCCTTAGCTTCTGTTTATCCTGGAATGTTTTTGATTACACCATCATATTTGATTGATAGCTTTGCTGGATAAAGGATTCTTGGTTGGCAATTTTTTTCTTTTAGGGTTTTATATATTCCTATCTTTGTGGTTCCTAGTTTTGGAGCTCCGCCCTGGATCTGCTTTGCCTGGTATTCTGTGTTATTGCGGATGGCGATCTTCACTTCACTTCCACCCTAGCCTCCATCAAGCCCTTCCTCCCTGTGTTATTTTTTTGATGTGCTGCTTGTTCTGTTGGCTAGGATTTTGTTGAGAATTTTTGCATCTATGTTCATGAGGGTTATTGGTCTATAATTTTCATTCTTAGTCACATCCTTCCCTGGTTTTGGTATGAGCATTATGCTTGCGTCAAAAATGTATTAGGAAGCTTTCCATCCTCTTCTATCTTCTGGAATTATTTGAGTAGAATTGGTGACAACACTTCCATGAATGTTTGGTTGAACTCACCAGTGAAAGTATCTGATCCTGGACTTCTTTTGGTTGGGTGTTTTTTGATGACCTGATCAAATTCTTCTTTTGTTATGGGTCCGTTCAGGTTTTCTATTTCACTCTGTGTATGTTTAGGTATGTTGTGTGTGTGTTTTTAAAATGTATCCATCTCTTCTAAGTTTTCAAATTTGTTGGAGTACAGTTTTTCATAGTGTTCTGTTATTATCTTTTTTATTTCCTTTGGTTCCGTTGTGACATCGCTCATGTGGTTTCTAATGTGTTATTTGTAACTTCTCCCTCTTTTCTTTTTTTAGTTTTGCCAATGGTTTGTCAATTTTATTAATCCTTTCAAAGGATTGTTTTTCTGTTTTCTATCTCATTGATTTCTGCTCTAATCATTACTATTTCTTTTCTTTCGATGGCTGTATTTTCCGTCTGTTTCTAATTGTTGTAGATGCTGTGTTAATTTTGGTTCTTTCTTCTTTTCGGATGTGTGCATTTATTGCAATAAATTGTCCTCTCAGTACTGCTTTCACCATATCCCAAAGATTTTCGTATGTTGTATTTTCATTCTTGTTTGTTTCTCGGAATTTGTGAATTCATAGTTGATTTCTTCTTCTACCTAGTCACGTTTCAGCATTGTGTTATTCAGTTTCCATGTATTTGGCCTTATTTCCTTGGTCTTCCTGTTGCTGATTTCTAATTTGTTAGCATTGTGGTCTGAGAAGATGCTTTGTAATATTTTGATATTTGTAAATTTATGGAGGCTTGTTTTGTGGCTTAACATATGGTTTATTCTGGAGAATGTTCCATGTGCAGTGGTAAAGAATGTGTATTGTGCAGTTGTTGGGTTGAATGCTCTGTATACATCTTACAAGTATAGTTGGCTATGTGTTTTTTAATTCCTCTTTGTCTTTGTCAAGTTTATTTCTGGTTGTTCTATCCATTTTTGATAGTGGTGTATTAAAATCACCAACTATTATTTTACATTTATCTGTTTCTTTCTTCAACTCTATTAGAGTTTGCTTTATATATTTTGCAGCTCTTTCATTGGGAGTGTAGATATTTATTATGGTTATGTCATCTTGTTCAACTGTTCCTTTAATCATGAGATAATTATCTAGTATGCTGGTTTTTGCCTTAAAGTTTATTACATCAGTGATTAGTACTGCCCCTCCTGTTTGTTTTTTATTGCAATTAGTTTGGTATATTTTTTCCATCCTTTAACTTTTATTCTGTGTTCTTGCCTTTGTGTGTAAGTTGTGACTCTTGCAGACAGCATAATGAATGATCTTGGTTTCTTATCCATTTTGCCACCCTCCGTCTCATAACTGGTACATTTAATCCATTTACATTCAGTGTAATTATAGATTTAGTTTGTGAAGTGCTGTTGAGTCGATTCTGACCCATAGCAACCCTGTATAGGGTTTCCAAAGAGCAGCTGGTGAGCTTAAACCGCCGACCTTGCAGTTCAAATGGCTTTGCAGTCTGGCTCATCAACCCACAGTGCCACACCAGGACTGCAGTATGGGTTAATTGCTGCCATTATGTGTGTGTGAGTGTGGTGTTGCTGCTTGCTTTGTTCTGCATGTCTTCCTGTGCTGAATTCATGGTTTTTGTGTTCTTACCTCTCAGTTTCCTCATAGTTTTAATGTTTCCATGTTCTTCTTGGGTTTTCATTTTCTTGGTATTTTGTGAAGTGTTAATTTTCTTGGAGGTTACCTTATATCCTATTATTTCCCCCCTCCTTTTAGTGTAATCTATTTTATCCTGTAATCTACCTGACCTTCTCACCATTTGTATCTCTGTTGCTACGTTTTTATCTTTTTCACATTGTAATTATTTTGATTATAGACTCACCTCCCAGAGTCTCTGAGTTTGTTCTTATAGTTTTGTTCTCTTCTTGACTTTTCCATCTTTATATTTAGTTCTGGCAGGTGCTGTCACGTATGTCAATCTCTGGTTGTTGTCTGTTCTTGTCAGTCCACAGAACTCCCTTTATGATGTTTTGTAGTGCAGGGTTGGCTTTGGCAAAATACCTTAGCTTCTTTAATCCTGGAATATTTTGATTACACTATCATATTTGATTGATAACTTTGCTGGATAAAGGATTCTTGGTAGCAGGGTTTTGTTTTTTTTTCAGGTTTTTATATATGTCTCCCCATTGTCTTCTTGCCTGCATGGCTTCTACTGAGTGATCCAAGCTTAGTCTGACTTGCTTGCCTTACTATGTAACACTTCTCTTTTCCCTAGCTGTTTTTAGGTTTGTCTTCTTATCTTTGTTGTTGGAGAGCTTTATTATTTCTTGGTCAATTTCTTTTGGGATCTATCCTTCCTGGGGTTCATGGAGATTCTTTAATCCTTATCTTTTCACTTTTCAGGTTGTTAGAGAAATTTTCTTCTAGTAGGTCTTCAACTATCTCCTTTGTGTGCTTGTGTTATTCTTCATGTTCTGGAATGCTGAAAATTCTTAAGTTATTCCTCTTCATGTTGTCCAACATGAATCTTAGACCCTCTTCAGATTTTTTCAATTGTTTTTTATTGTTTGCTTCTCTATCTTAGTGGTATTGAGAGATTGGTCTTCCATCTCGCTGGTTGTGCCTTCCATCTCTTCTATTTTACCCCTTTGCCCTTTCAGAGTATTGTCTATTTCTGATATTCTATTATTAATTGTTTGGATCTCTTTCTGTAGGTTTTGAATTGTTTCCAATGCTGCATCTATCTTATCTGATTGTTTCTGTAGCACTTTTATGACTTCTTCCTTATTTTTCTCAATTCCATTATAAAGTGTGAAATATTTTATAATAAATTTTCTGAATTCCTTCTCAGGCATTTCCAAGGCCTGCCCTCCTTCCAGAATAGAGTCCAGGTTTAACTCTAGGTCATTTGTCTCAGACATTTTATCTTGTTTCTGGACATGTGCTGATATGGACATCTGTTTTTGCTTCTTGAAAACGTTCGGTGGTTTTCTGCTGTCTTAATACTTAATTGAGTATGTGGTGGTTTTTTTTTTTTTTTTTTTTTTTTTATGTTTTCTGGTTGCCTCCTGGTAAATGTAATCAGGAGGGGGGCTTCCCTTCTTACTCTTCTGATTGCTTAACTCAGAATAATCTTTACAGGTGTTGCCTGCCTCCTTGGTGTATGGTCATTGGTACTGGTTCTTGCCTTTATTGTGGGGTTTTATAGGATATGATTGTAGCTTGACTATATGGCAGTAGTTGCTTTCTCTTCTTTGGCAATATAGGGAGAGAAAGAAGCCCCTAAAAGTAAAAAGGGGAATGAGAAAGCAAAAACAAAACATCAACAGCAAAAACCAAACAAACAAAAACAGATTGGATACTGTAGTCTATAATCTCAGAAAAGAGTCGGGGAGAAAAGAAAAAAATCTGTAAAATCTGCCGCCTAATATAAATATAACTTTATCATCTTTCAGCTTCTTGCTTTCGAGGTTGCCTGAGTATAAGTTGCCACTGTTGGCTGTTATGCTGTACCTCAGGATTTAATTTTGACCTGTTTTATTTTTAGATTCTCTCCCACTACACACCCACTGTTCTGGTCTTTTTCCTATTAATAAACAATTCAGGGCTAGCTGTGTCCGCTTTGCACTGCTGGTTGGTTTTAAGTGGGGGCTGACCCTTTGACTGCTGAGAGGATCTGTGTGCATGCATGGTAGAACCCTCCAGTGATGGTGGTGTGGGGTGTTCACTCACTCAAACACCCCCTCTAGTCACCAGAATGGAGGGACACAGACAGTGCGAATCCAATGAACAGATAGCCAAAAAAATCAGAACGGAAAAAAATCCAAACAAAGTATATTGTCCATCCTTGTCTCCTAGGTTGCCTCAGGCATTTGTCTATGGTGGTTTTAATTGCTCCACTGCTTGGTCTTGTCTTTTGGTCTCACCCAAGTTGTTGGTTCCAGGCCGCTGAGCCTGGCAGATTCAAAAGTAGAAGATATCTTGCTTCCACTACAAGTTCCACTATCTCTAAGTCTTCAAACTTTTAAAATATTCTTATATATGTGGTTCAGAGTTTTGGAGTCCTCCCCTGAACCTGATTCACCTGGTATTCTATGTTATTGCTGATGGAGATCTTCACTACACCTCTACCCTATCTGCCATCAAGCCCCAACTCACAGGATACATTATTGATACAAATTATTAATATTGTTGGAATAAAAAGAACCTTCCTCAATATAGTTAAGTACATTTTTGAAAAACCAGCAGTCAGCATTACACTTAATGGAAATAGATTTAAAAATTTCCCCTTGAAAACAGAACTAGGCAAGGATATTCACTCTCACCACTCGTACTCTATATTGTACTAGAAGTTCTAGCTTGAGCAAAAAGGCAATAAAAAAAGAGACAATTATTCAAACTGAAAAGAAGAAGTAAAATTCGCATCCATATAAGGCTACTGAAAACACCATGGCCTGGGTCAGGTGCACCTTAGTCCTCAAGCTGACATCTCTGCTCTTCAATATTTAAAAAGTTCCTGTGCAGCAGATTTGCCCAATGCAATACGTCATCTGACCTCTTGACTGCTGCTTCCGCAAGTGTTGATAGTTGATCCAAAAAGAATGAAGTCCTTGACAACTTCAATCTTTTCTCCATTGATAAGAATGTTGTTTATTGGTCCAGTGGTGAGGATTTTTGTTTTCTTGACATTGAGAT
>NW_006408685.1:6169005-6169508 GCF_000296735.1 Chrysochloris asiatica
GAAAGTCGAGGCTTGAATTTTTTCTTCAGTTCCCCCAGCTTGAGAAATGCTGACCATGTTCTTCCCTTTAGGTTTTCTAACTCTAAATCTTTGCATATTTTGTTTTAGTATTTGGCTTTATCTTCTCGAGCAGATCTTTGAAAATTTCTGTTCAGCTCTTGGACCTCTTCAATTTATTCCTAATGAGAACTTCGAACAGCGAGGCATGTAGTGAGGAGCTCCAACAACAACAACATGGAACACTGGGTCACAAGGCTGTTTAATGGAAAGCCTCATCTCTCTTACGTGGAGGACCTGGTGGATTTGAGCTCCTGACCGAGAGGTTCGCAGCCAGATTTTTAACCACTACACTACCAGGCCTTCTACCTTCAAGATGGCGGATCAGGCAGACGTGTAGTGAGGAGCTCAGTCAACAACAACACAGAATACCGGGCCAAGAGGACTCATGAGATGGTGTTGGAACTCTGTAACAAATATAAAGGTATGTTTGGAGGTTCGGAGGG
>NW_006408685.1:6171028-6172745 GCF_000296735.1 Chrysochloris asiatica
AGAGTTGTGGGATGACATCAAGAATATCATACATGAAGAGAGCAAAAAGTCATTAAGAAGACAAGAAAGAAGGAAAAGGTCAAATTGAATGTCAGAAGAGACTCTGAAACTTGCTCTCCAGCGTAAAGAAGCTAAAGCAAATGGAAAAATTGAAGAGGTCCAATTTTTTTTTTTTTTTTTGATAATTAGCCATTAAAAACCCACTGCCAACTAGTTGATTACGACTCATAGCTGCCCTATATCCAACAGAGTAGAACTCCTTAGTGTTTCAAAGACTATCAACCTTTTAGGGAGCAGACAACCTCATCTTTCTCTCCTGAACAGCTGGAGAAATTCGACTGCCTACCTTGAGGTTAGCAAGTCAATACATAGCCAACAAGGCCACAAGGTCTCCTTAATTAGCCATTTGTTTTAGGTGCTGTGTAGTTCCAACTCATAGCAACCCATTTGTTGTTAAGTGCCTTCGACTCTGTTCTGACTCATAGTGACCTTATATAGAGTTTCCAAGGAGTGACTGGCATGTTTGAACTGCTTATCTTGTGGTCCAGTGCTTTATCCTACAGCGTCACAGCAGGACTCCATTTGTCCCTTATGCATAAAAAACAAAACACTGCCAGGTATTGGATCATACACACAATCATCATGCTTACTTGTTTGTTTGTTTTTTGCTGCACATTTGCTTAAGGCAATATGTCATTTGATTTCTAAAAAAATTTTATTGTGAATTGAATGAAGGTTTACAGATCAGATCATCAGTTTGATATTCAACAAATCATTTCATTTCATTTGCTGCAATCCCCTCACTGTAACATCATTTCTCCCACTTCTTCCCTATAATTCTTGTTTCCTTTCCTCCTTCTTTCCCAATCTCTCTGCATTTTTTCCTTAGTAAATGCTGCTCTTTGAATTGTTAATCCTTGACCATTCTATGGCAAGCATATCTCACTAATAGTGTCCCTTTTGTTGTTGTTAGGTGCCATCCAGTCTGTACCAACTCATAGCGACCTTGTGCACAACAGAACGAAACACTGCCCATTTCTGGGTCAACCTCATAATTGTTGCCACGCTTGAGCCCATTCCAATTCATCTTTCTGGGGTCTTTCTCTTTTTCTCTGACCCTTCACCTTACCAAACATGATAGCCCTCTCCAGTGACTTGTCCTTCCTGACAGTATGTCCAAGTTATGAACGATAAAGTCTGGCCATCCTGGTCTCCAAGGAGAACTCTGGCTGTACTTCTTTCAACACAGATCTGTTTGTTCTTTTGGAATCCCATTGTGCTTTCAATATTCTCCAGCACCATAACTCAAATACATCAATTCTTCTATGAGCTTCCTTATTCAATGCCCAACTTTCACAGGCATATGAGGTTATTGAAAATACCATGGCTTGGGTCAGGTACACCTTGGTCCTCAAGCTGACATCTTTGCTCCTCAACACTTTAAAATAGTCTTATGCAGCAGATTTGCCTAATGCAATACGTCATTTGGTTTCTTGGCTGCTGCTTCCATGAGTGTTGATGGTTGAGCTAAGAAAAATGGAGTACTTGACAACTTCAATCTTTTATCAGTTGATAAGAAGGTTGTTTATTGGTCCAATGGTGAAGATTTTTGTTTTCTTTACATGGAGATGCAATCCATACCAAAGGTTGTGATCTTTGATCTTCATCAATAAGTATTTTAAGTCTTCTTCACTTTTAGCAAGCAAGGTTGTATCAT
>NW_006408685.1:6177000-6180111 GCF_000296735.1 Chrysochloris asiatica
GGATCGAGCATTGTTTCGTTCTGCTGTGCATGGGGTCGCTATGAGTCCGTTCCAACTCGATGGCACCTGACAACAACAACATAGTGTTTCTATTTCCAACTCCCTAAGGAAGTACCATATTGTTTTCCAGAGTGGTTGGACCATTTTTCATTCCCACCAACAATGTAGGAGGGTCCCAGGCTTTTGACATCCTTGCCAACATTTGTTTTCCTCTGTTTTTTTAATCTTTGCTGTTATTGCTGTGTGAGATGATATCTTATTGTTGTTTTGATTTGCATCTCTCTAATAGCTAGTGATCATGAACATTTCTTCATATGTTTGTTGGCTGCCCGAACCTCATTGTTGGTGAAGTGTCTGTTCATGTCCTGTGCCCATTTTTTAATTGGGTTATTTGCCTTTTTCTTGTAGAGGTGTTGTGGTTTCCTATATATTTTAGAAATGAGTCCCTTATCTGATGTGTTGTTGCAAAAGATTTTTTTTTTCCATTCTGTGGGTTTCCTTTTTACTCTTTTGGTGAAGTCTTTTCATGCAAATAAGTTTTTCATTTTTAGTATGTCCCATTCATCTATATGTCTATTTTTGTTTGTGTATGTTTAAAAATGTTTGGTAGTCTGTATATGCCTGAATTAGCACCCTCATATTTGTCCCTATTTTTTATTGATGACCTTCATAATTTTGGTATTCACATTTAGACCTTTAATCCATGCTGAGTTTGTTTTTGTGTAGGGCTTGAAGCAAAGGTCTTGTTTCAGTCTTTTGCATATCGCTTTCCAGTTCTGCCAGCACCATTTGTTAAAGAGACTGTCTCCTCCCCATGCAATATACCTAGGCACTTTGTCGAAAATCATTTGGCTGTATTTGGTTGAGGTAATTGTCTGCATTTTCAAATCTGTTCCATTGATCAATGTATCTTTCATTGTACCAGTTTCAGGATGTTTTGAACACTGTGACCATGTAGAGAATTTTGAAATTGGGGAGTGAGAGACCTTCAACCTTGTTCTTTTTAAGAAGTGCTTTGCTTATCCTGGGTCTTTTTCCTTTCCACATAAAGTTAGTAATTGTCTTTTCCATCTCTTTGAAGAATGTTGGTGGAATCTGGATTGGGATTGCATTGTATGTATAAATTGCTTTGGGCAGTACAGACATTTTCACTATGCTGAGTCTTCCTATCCAGGAAAATGGTATGTCCTTCCACTTCTGTAGGTCTCTTTTGGTTTGTTGTAGTAGTGCTTTGTAATTTTCTGTGTATAAGTTCTTTGTTTCTCTGGTTATGTTTATCCCTAAATATTTCATCCTTTGTGCAGCTATTGTAAATTGTATTGCTTTCCTAATCTCCTTTTCAGTGCTATTGCTGTTGCTATAGAGGAATCCAACTGATTTTTGTATGTTGATCTTATACCCTGACACATTGCTGAATCTTTTGATGAGGTCTAATAGTTTTTTTTAACTGAGTCTTTGGGGTTTTCTATGTATAGGACCATATCATCTGCAAATAGGGAGAGTTTTACTTCCTCTTTGCAAATCTGGATGCCTTTAATTTCCCTGTCTTGCCATATAGCTCTGGCTAAAACTTCCAGCACAATATTGAATAGGAGTGGTGATAAAGGACACCCTTGTCTGTTTCCTGTTTGCAGAGGGAAGGCTTTCAGTTTCTCTCCATTGAGAGTGATGTAGGCTCTTGGTTTTGTATATATGCTCTTGATTATATTCAGGAATTTCCCTTCAATTGCTACTTGTTGAGTGTTTTTATCAGGAATGGATGTTGGATTTTGTCAAATGCCTTTTCTGCATCAATTGATATAATCATGTGTTTCTCTTCTTTTGTCTTATTTATATGATGGATTATGTTGATTATTTTTCTGATGTTGAACCATCCTTGAATCCCTTTTATGAAACCCACTTGGTCATGATGTATTATTTTTTTGATGTGCTTTTGGATTCTGTTGGCTAGGATTTTGTTGAGAATTTTTGCTTCGATGTTCATGAGGTATATTGGTCTCTACTTTTCTTTTTTATTGATGTTCTTCCCTGGTTTTGATATGAGGGTTATGCTTGCTTCATAAAAAGTTTTAAGGAATTTTCCATCCTCTTCTGTAATCTACCTGACCTTCTCACCATCTGATTCTCTGTTCCTACGTGTTTACCTTCTTTTGCATTGTACTTGTTTTGATCATAGGCTGATCCCCCAGATTCTCTGAGTTCGTTCTTATAGTTTTACTCTGTTTTCAACTCTTCCTTCTGTCGACTTAATTCTGGGAGGTGCTGCACGTATGTCAACCTCTGGTTGCTATCTGTTCTTGTTGGTTCTCCATCCACAGAACTCCCTTTAGGATGTTTTGTAGCGCAGGTTTGGCTTTGGAAAAATCCCTTAGCTTCTGTTTATCCTGGAATATTTTGATTACACCATCGTATTTGATTGATAGCTTTGCTGGATAAAGGATTCTTGGTTGGCAATTTTTTTTCTTTCAGGGTTTTATATATGTCTCCCCATTGCTTTCTTGCTTGCATGGTTTCTGCTGAGAGATCTGTGCTTAATCTGACTTGCTTGCCTTTGTATGTGACACTTCTATTTTCCCTAGCTGTTTTGAGAAGTGTCTCCTCATCTCCGATTTTGGAGAGCTTGATTATGATATGTCTTGGTGATTTTCTTTTGGGGTCTGTCCTTCCTAGGGTTCTTTGAGCTTATTGAATGTTCGTCTTTTTCCATTTTCAGGTTGTTAGAGAAATTTTCTTCCAGAAGTTTTTCAACTATTTCCTCTTTTTACTTGTGTGATTCCTCTTGTTCTGGAATGCCAATAATTCTTACTTTATTCCTCTTCATGTTGTCCAACATAAATCTTAGACCTACTTCAGATTTTTTATCCTTTTTCCTATTTGTTCTTCTATCTTAGTGGTATTGAGAGATTTGTCTTCCAGCTCACTGGTTCTGCCTTCCATCTCGTCTATTCGACCCCTTTGCCCTTTCAGAGTATTGTCTGTTTCTGATAATCTGTTATAGATCATTTGGACCTCTTTCTGTAGGTTTTGAATTGTTTCCAATGCTGTATCTATCTTATTTGATTGTTCCTGTAGTGCTTTCCAGACTTCTTCCTTATTTTTCTCAACTCCATT
>NW_006408685.1:6180851-6206131 GCF_000296735.1 Chrysochloris asiatica
CCTGGGTTCAATCAGTTTGATCCAAGTGAAGGTTAAACCCAGTAAGGATGAAAGGAATATTGGTTTAAGTAAAGTTTACTGGCTTAACTTATCTTAAAGATTGTCTTGTCTGAATACCATTCTTCTTCTGTTAAGATTCCTCCCTGAAAGAGAGGAAATAAAAGACGGACACAGACTTAAGTCTGCAGGCATTATTGCTTGAAGGGTATGAAGAGGCTGTCTGCCGGTTTTGCATCCACTCTGGTCTCCGAGTGTTTCTTTTCTCTCTCGCCTCTCCAGAAATCCCACCTAGAGTTAGTCCAAGAAGGGAAAATGTCAGCCACTGAGCAGTCTGTCTGGCAGCTTGCATCAAGCCTGTATGTCTGTCTTCTTTTATCTGTTTTCTCTGTCTTCTTTGTGTCTGTTTTTTCTCTATCTCTCTCGCTCGCTCGCTATCATCACCGGACACCCCATCTTCGGGTCCTCACCCCCTTGCAGAGGCCAGACCCCGACACTTGTAGCTTAGCTATATGGCAGCAGTTGCTGACTCTTCTTGTGTAAAATATGGAGATAAAGAGTCCTCCAAAGTTAAAAGGGGGAGCATAAAACAGCAAAACATCACCAGTGAAACAGCAACAACAAAAACTAGACTGAATACTGCAGTGTATAATCACAGAAAAGGGAGAGGAGGGAGAGAAGAAAAAAAAAATCTACTGCCTAATATGAGTATGCCTTTAATGTCCTCTCTTCAGCTTCTTGCTTTCAAAGCTGCCTGAGAGATTTCAAGATGCCAGTGTTGGTTGTCATGCTATACCTCAGGCTTTAATTTAATTTTCGGCCTGTTTTGATTTTAAACTCTCTTTCCTTCTCTACTGCCTTGTCCTGAATTTTCCTGTATTAAAAAACAAAAACAAACAAACAAACAAAAAAACGTTCAGGGTCCACTCTCGGGCTGAGTATCTGTGTGCATGCATGGCAGAAGAACCCACCAGTTGTGAGGGTAGAGGTGTCCACTCTCTCAGGGCCCCCCTCTAGTCACCAAAATGGAGGTGTGCAAATGGAGGGTGGAGGGCATTGACCAGATACCAAAAAAAAGAAAATCTGTACAAAGCAAAACTGACAAAGTGTATTGTCCACTGTTGCTCCAAGGTTCCTGTGGCATTTTCCCATGGTGTTTCTGCTCCCCCACTTGGTCTTGCCGTTTGTTCTCACCCAAGATGTTGGCTCTGGACATCCGCGCCCAGCGTATTCAAAACTACGTGATTTCTTACTTCAGCTTCAAGTCCCACAAGCTATAAGCCTTCAAACTTTTAAAATACTACTATCTTTGTGGTTCCGAGTTTTGGAGCTCTGCCCTGGATCTGCTTTGCCTGGTATTCTGTGGTATGGTTGATGGCGAACTTCACTGTCCCTCTGCCCTAGCCACCATCAAGCCCTGCCTCCTCCCAGCCTCTTCTTATTGTGGAATAATTTGAGTAGAATTGGTGACAGTTCTGACGTGAATGCTAGGTAGAATTCACCTGTGAAGCTGTTTGACCCTAGACTTTTGTTGGTTGGGAGTTTTTTGATGACCTGATTAATTTCATCTTTAGTTATGGGTTTGTTCAAGTTTTCTACTTCATTCTGAGTAAGTTTAGGTAGATCATGTTTTTCTAGAAATATATCCATCTCATCTAAGTTTTCAAATTTGTTGGAGTATGACTCTTCATAATCTTCTGCTATTATCCTTTTGATTTCATTTGGTTCTGTTGTGACTTCACCCATGTGGTTTCTAATGTGAGTTACTTGTGTCCTCTCCCTATTTCCTTTTGTTAGTTTTGCCAATGGTTTGTCAATTTTATTAATCCTTTCAAAGAACCAGCTTCTTGTCCTGTTGATTCTTTTTATAGTTTTTTGGTTTTCCATCTCATTTATTTCTGCTCTTATCTTTATTATTTCCCTTCTTTTGGTGACTGTAGGTTCCCTCTGCTGGTCTGCTTCTAATTGTTGAAGATGCTGTGTTATTGTGTTGATTTGGATTCTTTCCAGTTTTTGAATGTGAGCATTTATTGCAATAAATTGTCCTCTCAGCACTACTTTCACAATGTCCCAAAGATTTTGGTATGCTGTGTTTTCATTCTCATTTTTTTCTAGGAACTTTGTGAATTCACGTTTAATTTCTTCTTTTACCCAGTCACTTTTCAGCAGGCTTCAGTTTCCATGTATTTGACTTTATTGCCTTAGTCTTCTTATTGTTGATTTCTAGTTTTATAGCACTGTGGTCTGAGAAGATGCTCTGTAGAATTTTGATGTTTGTAAATTTTTGGAGGCTTGCTTTGTGACCAAACACATGGCCAGTTCTGGAAAATGTTCCATGCACACTGGATAAGAATGTATATTGTGCTGTTGTTGGATTGAATGATCTGTATACATCTAAGAGGTCAAGTTGGTTGATTGTGTTGTTTAGTTCCTCTGTTACTTGGTCAAGTTTCTTTCTGGTTGTTCTGTCCCTTTTCTAGAGTGGTGTGTTAAAATCTCCCACAATAATTGTAGACTTATCTTTTTCTTTCTTCAATTCCATTAAAGTTTGCTTCGTGTATCTTGGTGTTCTTTCATTGGGAGCATATGTATTTTTTACTGTTATGTCATTTTGCTCAATTGACCCTTTGATCATGAGATAATGTCCTTCTTTGCCTCTTATGCTGATTTTTATCTTAAAGTTTACTTTGCTGGAGATTATGGTATTGCCACTCCTGCTTGTTTATTGTTGCAGTTAGTTTGGTAAAATTTTTTCCATCCATTAACTTTTAGTCTGTTTTTGCCTTTGTGTGTAAGGTGTATCTCTTGCAGGCAGCATATTGAAGGGTTTCGTTTTCTTATCCATTCTGCCACTCTCTGCCTCGTCTCTGGTGCATTCACCCATTGACATTCAATGTAAGTATCTATAGGTATGAATTAATTGCTGCCATTATGTTACTTTCTTGGTGATGCTGTTCGTTCTTTTGTTCTGCATGCCTTCTTGTGTTGGGTTTGTGTGTTTTGTGCTATTTCTTGTTGGTTTCTTTTTAGTTTTCATATTTGCTTGTTCTGCTTGGAAATTAATTTTTATGATAAGTTGTGAAGTATTAACTTTCTTTGGGGTTACCTTATAGTCTACCAACTTTTCTCTCCATTTAAGATAATCCATTGAACCCTGTAATTTACCTGATAGCCTCACCACCTGGGTCTCTCTTGCTACGTTTGTTCCTTCTTTGACATCAATGTAATTTTGATCTCCGGTTGACCTCCCAGCTCCTTTGAGTTTGTTGTTGTAGTCTTGTTCTGTTCTCAACTCTGCTATCTGTTGACTGAGTTCCAGGTGGTGTTGGCACACCTGTCAATCTCTGTTTTTGTTGTCTGTTCTTGTTGGTTTTCAGTCCACAGAACTCCCTTTAGGATGTTTTGAAGTGCTGGGTTGGTTTTAATAAAATCTCTCAGATTCTGTTTATTATGGAATGTCTTGATCACGCCATCATATTTGATTGACGGTTTTGCTGGATAGACGATTCTTGGTTGACAGTTTTTTTCTTGTAGTGCTTTGTATATGTCTCACCATTGACTTCTTGCTTGCATAGTGTGTTCTGAATAGTCAGAGCTTAATCTAATTTGCTTCTCTTTATAAGTGACATTTCTCTTCTCCCTGGCCACTTTTAATTTTGGAGGGCTTGATTATGATATGTCTTGGTGACTTTCTTTTGGGGTCTATCCTTCCTGTGTTAAGTTCAGCTTCTTGAATGTTTATCTTCTCATCTTTCAAGACGTTAGGGAAATTTTCTTCCAGAAGCTCTTCAACTATATCCTTTGTGGACTTCTCTGATTCTTCCTGTTCCAGAAAGCCAATAATTCTTAACTTGATATCTAGCATGAGTTGTAGACTGTCTTCAGATTTTTTAATCCTTTTTTTCAGCTTGCTCTTCTATCTTAGCAGTATTGAGAGCTTTGTCTTCTAGCTCTCTAACTCTGGCTTCCATCTCTTCTACTCTGTTCCTTTCCCCTTTCAGTGTATTGTCCATTTCATATATATTATTATTGATCATCTGGACATCTTTTTGCAAGTTTTGAATTGTTTCCAATGCTGTATCAATCTTATTTGATTGCTCCTGTAGTACTTTTCTGACTTCTTCCTTGTTTTTCTCCACACCTTTTCAGAGCATTTGAATTTGTTTCCATATCATTCTTCTGAATTCTTTCTCAGGCATATCCAAAACTTGCTCTTCCTCCTCTATCAAGCCTTTGTCTGCCTCCAGCTCATTTGCATCTGCTACTCTCTTCTGGTTTTGGACGTGTTTCTGTAAGGTTTGTTGCTGTTTATTGAGCATGATAGTTATGTGTTGGTTTATGGTTTTTTTATATCTTAAGTGAACATTTGTTTGTTTTTCAGCTTACTGGGTGTCTCCTGGTGAATATCATCAGGAGATAGGTTTCCCTTTTCGTATGCAATGCTTAGCAGGTGTTGTTGGCTTTTGTCTCAGTGGTGGAATATTATGGAGTATGCTTGTAGCTTGGCTATACTGCCACGATTGCTCCCATCTCCCAGAAAGATGTGTGATCAAAAAGACCAAAAGCAGAAGTAATATAAATGCATAGACAAAAATCACCGCTGTGGAACAGAAATGAAACTGTGGTCGACTGTCCCTAGCTACACCGTCAGCATGTGTGCAATTAGAAGCCTCCAGCAGGGGTGGGGGAGTCCACTCTCTCAGGCCCCTCCTCTAGTCACTACAATAGACGTGCGCAGGTGGTTATTGGTGAGTTAATGTGAGAAAGATTGCCCACTATTTTTGTCTCTGAAGGTCAGTTAGGTATCTGCCTGTGGACAGCTCAATTCTCGGGATGGTTGAGTCCTTTTATGCTGGGGTTTTACAGATTGCTTTGAATTGGTCCTGCACAGGGAGTTTAGGCAGCACAGCAGCCTTTAATGGGATCGTGATCTGCAGGGTCAGCAGTTTGAAACCACTAGCCGCCTGTGTGATAAAGGCAAGGTGTTACACACCCACGCAGAGCCAGAGCCTCGGAAATCCTGTACAGAGTCACCTGGAGTAGGAACCTACTCCATAGTGCACCTCCACGAAGGGTCCCACTGGGGAAACTTTTGGGTCTGTGACTCCATGCGTGACATCATAAGTCGCTGCCAAGCTCCCTCTCTCTGTACCATGAGAAAACTGTCCTGACTGATGACGGGCTGAGCAATGACGGTGGGAAAAAGAGGGAGAAATGTGTTGTCTTCTGTGTCAGTCTTATTTTTATATATTTATTTATTTTTGCAGATGCCTCTGCACTTTTAGCATGGTTTTTTTGAGCTGGACTGGCTTTAGTCCTGCCTTCTAAACTCTGCCAGGGCAGGATAGTCGCTGAGGGAGTTCCATCTCCAGATTCCTAACTGGCCATATTTTCCTAAATATTGTGATTTTTTTCACTTGAGAGTGTGGCAATCTGACACCCTGAATCTTAAGGTAGATTCAGAGCTCTCGAGTTGTTCTATGAGAGCTTCCTTCGTAAGATCCCACTCCCTTCTCTCCAGAGTGTAACCTATAACCTACCTGGTTTTTGCTGCTGTAACCCAAACCGGAAGTCAATTGTTTTTCTAATATTGAACCATCCTTGTATAAATCCCAATTGGTCATGCTATACTTGTTATTTTGGATTAAATTGCCTGGAATTTAGTTGAGAATTTTTGCATCTATGTTCATGAGGGATACTGGTCTTTAAAAATTTTGTCTTTGCCTGGTTTTGATTACAGTATATGCTCATTTCATAAAATGAGTTCACTAGTTTTCTATCCTTTTATATGCTCTGGAAGAGTTGAGTAAAATTGGTGCCTGAATGTTTGGTAGAATTCACCAGTACAGTTGTCTCAGCAGACTTTTTTTGTTGTTTGGAAACTTATACTGACCTGATCAATGTTCTCTTTTGTTATAGGTTGGTTTAAGTTTTCTACTTCAGTCTGTGTTAATTTAAATAGTAGTTTTCTAGAATTGTGTTCACTTCTTCCAGATTTTCATATTGTTAGAGTATTGTTCTTCATAGTATCCTGTTACTTTATTTTTGGATGTGTATGCTTATTGCAGTTAATTTCTTTCTGAGCACTGCTTTTGCTATGTCTCAAAGATTTGGTAGGTTGGGGTTTCTTTCTAATTTGATTCAATGATTTTTTAAATTTCATTTTTTTATTTCTTCTATTACCCAATGGAATCTTGGTATGCTGCTGTAGGATAAACACTGTGCCAAAATGTTGGCTTGAACCACAAGGTTGGCAGTTCAAACTCACCAGCTGCTCCTTGGAAACTGTATATGGGATCTCCATGAGTCAAAACCAACTCTATGGCACTTAACAACAACATTACCCAGTAATTTAAAATCATATATTTGACTTTTTTCCCTTTGATATTCCTATTGTTGATTTCCAATTTTATGGCTTATGGTTTTGATATCTGAGAAGATGCTTTGTGATCTGAGATGTTTTATAATATTTTGATGACTTCAAATTTATAGAGGCTTGTTTTGTGGTCTTGCATATGGTGTATTCTGGATAATTCTCCATGTGCACTCAAAAAGAAAGTGTCTTGTACTGTTATTGAGTTGAGTACTCTGTATAAGTCTATGGTGCCAACTCAGTTGATTATGTTGTGCAGTTTTTTGGTGTCTTTGTTGATTTTTTTCCTAATTGTTCTGTCCTTCATTTTAAAAAGTACTGTATTAAAATCTCCTACTATTATTGTAAGGAGCTCTGGAAGCATAGTGGTTACGAATTGGGCTGCCAACCTCAAGGTCAGCAGTTCAAAACTACCAGCAGTTCTGCAGGAGAAAGATGAGGCATTCTGCTTCTGTAAAGATTTACAGCCTGGGAAACCCTGTGCAGGGTCACTATCAGTCAGAACTGACTCCACAGTACTTAAAAACAACAATTATTATTGTAGAGTGGTCTATTTCTTTCTTAAATTCTGTGAGTATTTTATTTATATATCTGAGGATCTTTCACTGGGCACATAGATATTTATTATGGCTATGTCCTTGTATCCAAGTGACTCTCATTCATAATACAATGTCTTTCTTTGTTTCTTATATTGCTTTGTCTCTTATATTGCCTGGTTGTTGCTGCTGAGTGTTGTTGAGTTGGTTCCAACTAATAGCAACCCTGTACTGAGTTTCCGAGGCTGGTGGGTTTAAACTGCCGACCTTGTGGCTAGCAATTCAGTGCTTATCTCACAGTGCCATGTGCCACTTTTTGCCTTAAATTCTGTTTTATCAGAAATTAAGTTGCCACTCCCACTTGTTTGTGATTGCCATTAGTTTGATTCATTTTTCCAATCCTTTGATTTTTAGTCTATTTTTGTCTTTATATATAAGATGTGTCTCTTATAGACAGCATACTGAAGGATCCTATTTTCTTATCAATTATTTTACTTTCTGTCTTACTGGTGCATTTAATCCATTCACATTCTGTGTAGTTAACAATAAGTATGAATAAGTTAAGTTGTTAAGTGCTTTTGAGTCAGTTCCAACTCATAGCGACCCTGTATAAGGTTTCTGATGGTGAACTTGAACTGCCAACTTTTTGGTTCAAACTGACCTTGTAGTCCAGCACATTAATCCACAGTGCCACACCAGAACTCCATAGGTATGAATGGATGCTGTCATTTGGTTGTGTGTGTGCTTTTTTGTTTCATGATTTTTTGGTACTGATGATTTCTTTTTTTCCACATAATTTTCTGTGCTTAGTTCATTTTCTTCGTGTGTTTTATTGTCATTTTATTCATTGTTTTTATGTTGCTTTAATGTTTACCAAATTTTATGGTTATCTTGCTTTTGTTGTTTTGATGAAGAGTAAATTAGTTTTCTTTGAAGTTGCCCTGTAATTTATTAATTACTTCACCAGTTTAAAATAGATTAGTATATCTTAAAATCTCCTTTAATTCCTCATCATTTGGAAGTTCTGTAATGGCACTTTTCTCTCTTTCTGCTCTGTTGTGTTCATTATAAATTGATACATCTGGTTCCCTGTTCTCAGTATTATAGGTTTGTTTTACTTGTGTGGCATTGTGGGTTAATGTGTCAGACTGCAAAGCCATTTGAACTACAAGGTCGGCTGGTCAAGCTCACTAGCTGGTCCTCGGAAGTCATTATGGGTCAGAACTGACTCGATGGCACTTAACAACAACATATGTGTATTATTCAATGCCATTGAGTCAGCTCCAACCCATAGCAATCCTGTATAAGGTTTCTGAGGAGTTGCAGAGGAGTTTGAACCACCTACTTCGTGATTCAAATGACTTTGTAGACCAGCTCATTAACCCACAACACCAGAGGAAGACCCCGAGCAAGATGGATTGGCATCAATGTGCTCAAGTGTGGCAACAATTGTGAGGTTGGCGTAGGACCTGGCAGTGTTTTGTTCTGTTGTGCATAGGGTCATTATGAGTCAGTACCGACTTGATAGCAACTAACAACAACATATCTGTAGCTATTTCTAGGTGGTGTTATCTACATGTTAATCTCAAGCTGTCTGATGTTTTGGAGTCTCAGTCAAAAGAATTCCCTTTAGTACTTTTTGTAAAGTTGCTCTGGCTATTTAAATTTTATTTATGTAGAAATGTCTTATTTTCTCCATCGTATTTGAGGGACAGTTTTACTAGGTATATGATTGTTTATTAGCAATATCTTTACTTTTTTTTTTTTTTTTTTAGTAAGTTTTTATTGTGAATTGAGTGAAAGTTTAAAGGGAAGATCATTAGTTTTACAATCAATGAATCATATACTTTGTTTAATTACAATGATTATAATCCACTCCATGTACCATCAGTTAACAGTATTTCTCTCTATTCATTTTAGCTCTTTTTTAAAAATAACACTCATGCATATATAATTATTTAAACAACCAAAGGGCACATTCTGCAATTCTGCCTCCTGACCGCTGGCTCTCAGTCCCTCTCTTTCCATGAATCTAGGGTCCTCAGCTGCTCCTTCTCTCCATGTCCCCATCTCTGTCTCCATCTCTGTTGTCATTGCTTCTCTGGATAAGATGCCACATTCTACTTGTGCTCATTTCCCTTGATGGTCCTAGGGTCCTCCGTATCTGGACTGTAAGATTAACTACTCCTCCATTTTGTTACAAATCTTCTACCTTTATAATTGTGACAGTCACAATTAGCCATGGTAAGAATTACTCACTATTGAATCATAAGAATCTTATTCCCATCACTTTTCACCAGACCTATCTAGACAAGAGGAACAGTATTCAGTGGGGACTCTATCTTCCCCTGTACACTCTTAAACTAAACTCCTGTTTGAAATCTTGTAAGCTAGTCACTTATGCCTTTATCACCCCATCATTTTAGGTAGCCAATGACTAAGTTGCCCATCCTTATCTACCCTGTATACAGAGGGGATAGCATTGACATTTGATGTGAAGAATCCTTCCCTCTTTGTTGGTATTTTGAGCTACTACCTCCATGAGTATAGGGCTAGTTCGTCAAATACCTTCATTTCTTTTATCAAAAGGTGTTTTCTTTTTTATCTTCGTTTGATTGACTTCTGACTCGATGGCACTTCACAACAACAACAATCAACTTCTGATTATCAAGCCATTAAGACTACGTTAAATGGGTATGATCTGCAAGTTTAAATGTTCTTGTGTGTCTTCGCTCACTTCATATCTGAGGGAAGCTTCACCCTCAGCTCCAGCCCTCTGTGGCTATGTCCTTATCCATGGGCTCAGGTGTCCCCAGGTCTCACCACACTTTGGACCAACCAGCCCTTCCTCATCTCTCTCTTATCTCCAGGTCAATGGGAGTCTATGGAATGTGGTTGAACTCAGCCCATTTCTTCATTACTACCTTTCCTCCTCTTCCAATAACCAGTAAACCAATGTGGTTGCCAGCAAGCTTACATGCCTGCTCATGTGTTCCCTTTGAGTTTCAGTCTTAGTGGGGGGCATGTCTTGAAGGGACTTGATTGCTTTCCTTGATGGCTTCCCGGTGAACAACTTGCTTATTCTTGTAGTAGCCAATCATACTTCCATTTTTGTTTTGGTTTTTTTCCTGATGATCTTTCTTTGAAAATGTCTATTCTATTACTCTATCTGGTCCAGGCAGGTCAGCTTGTCCTTTTTTAGTGGGAATGTCCAACCTCAGAAGGTCCTGGATGTGGCTCAGGATTCCACCTAAGGTCCTATACACTGCAAAGGCTCTGCAAGAGGCCTATTTCAATGAGCAAGTTGTAGAAACCGTTTTAGATATTCCAATCAGTTATAGGCTGAAGACGGGCTTGCAAGCCTTCTGTAATTCTGTTTCCTGGCATTCCTTTCTATCTCACTCAAGTGTCTATTTTACAATAGTAGGCATGGGAAAGCAATATTCAAAAGACAGTCAGGCATCTTAGAATTATTTCCCCTCTTCAGACTATGTCTCAGTCCCTGTACCACAGCCCTGTTTTTCCAGGCTTGAGCACGCATCACTTTTTACCTCTGTCCTTTTTAGCCCACACAAACCTCTCTCAGTGTTCCCCTATCTACTTTGTTTTCCCATTTCCTCTCCCTTGTGTATTGTTCTCCACAAAACGCAAAATATGATATGATTGCAGCCCTACCTTGTGCTCTACCATCGCCTCCCTCCATGCTCCCAAACAGCCCCAGCACACCCCCACCAGTAACCAACAAAGGTTTTTTTTTTTTTTTTCCCCCTTTGTGTATGAGTAGCTGTTCTTAAGCTTTTACAATACTGGTCTTATGCAATATTTGTCCATTTGTGACTCACTAATTTCACTCAGCATAAAGTCCTCAAGATTCATCCATGTTATGTGGTGGCTAGCAGCTTCCTTGTTATTCTTCAAGGTAGCATACTATTCCACGGTGTGGCTGTACCAAAGTTTGTTTATCCATTCTTCTATTGATGGACACTTAGGGTGTCTCCATCTTTTTGCTATTGTGAATAGTGCTGTTAGGAACATTGGTGTGCATATATCTACTCATGTTATGGGTCTTATTTCTTGTGAATAAATACCAAGTAGTGGGATTGCTGGATCATAAAATATTTTAATTTCCAACTTCCTGAGGAAGCGCCATACTGTTTTCCAGAGTGGTTGGACAATTTTGCATTCCAACCAGCAGTGTAGGAGGGTTTCAGTCTCTCCACATCGTCACCAGCATTTATATTGTCCTCTGTATTTTTGAACTTCACCATCATTACTTGTCTGAGATGATATCTTATTCTTGTTTTGATTTGCATCTCTCTAATGTCTAATGATGAAGATCAAAGAGCACAGCCTTCGGTATGGATTACATCTCAATGTAAAGAAAGCAAAAATCCTCACCACTGAACCAATGGTGAGAAGATTGATGAAGAAAAGACTGCAGTTGTCAAGGACTTCATTCTTCTTGGATCAACTATCAACACTCTCGGAAGCAGCAGTCAAGAAATCAAACAACGTATTGCATTAAGCAAATCTGCTGTACAAGACCTTTTTAAAGTGAAGATCAAAGATGTCAGATTGAGAACTAAGGTGCGCCTGAGCCAAACCATGGTATTTTCAATAGCCTCATATGCATGTGAAAGCTGCACAATGAATAGGGAATACTGTAGAAGAATTGATGCGTTTGAGTTATGGTGTTGGAGGAGAATATTGAAAGAGCCATGGACTGCCAAAAGAACCAATAGATCCGTTTTGGAAGAAGTGCAGCCAGAGTGCTCCTTAGAGGCCAAGATGGCCAAAGTTCGTCTCTCATACTTCGGACATATTGTCAGGAGGGACCAGTCACTGGAGAAGGATATTATGTTTGGTAAGGTGGAGGGTTGGAGAAAAAGAAGAAGACCCCCAACAAGATGGATTGGCCAGGTGGCAGCATCGACGGACTCAAGCGTGGCAACAGTAGTGAGGTTGGCCCAGGATGGGGCAGTGTTTCGATCTGCATAGTGTCACTATGAGTTGGTGCTGACTCGATGGCACCTAACAACAATAACAGCAATGGCTAATGATCATGAACATATGTTTGTTGACTGCTTGAATGTCTTCCTTGGTGAAGTGTCTGTTCATGTCTTGTGCCCATTTTTAAATTGGGTTACTTGTCTTTTTCTTGTACACGTGTTGTAGTTTTCTACGGATTTTAGAAGTTGTTCCCTCGTCATTGAAAATATTTTTTTCTCATTTTTAAGCTCCCTTTTTACTCTTTTGGTGAAATCCTTTGATACACAAAAGTTTCTAATTTTTAGGATATCCCAATCATTTAATTTGTCTTTATTTTGTGTGTAATTTTCACAATGTTTGTTAGTCTGTGTGTGCCCTGGATTAGAGCCCTTAAATTTGTCCCATTTTTTTCAATCATGAGCTTTATAATTCTGGGATTTACATTTAGATCTTCAATCCATGCTGAGTTGGTTTTTGTATACGCCATGAGGTAAAAGTCTTGTTTAAGTCTTTTACATATCAATTTCCAGTTCTGCCAGAACCATCTGTTGAAGAAACTATGCCTTTCTCACTCAATGCACTTTGGACCTTTGTCAAAACTCAGTTGGCTATATGTGGATGGGTTAATTTCTGGATTCTAAAATCAGTTCCATTGATCTATGTATCTTTCATTATACAGTACCAGACTATTTTGACCATGTAGCCATGTAGTAAATTTTGAAATCAAGGAGTGAGAGGCCTCCAACTTTGTTGTTCTTCTTAAGCAGTGCTTTCTTATCCTAGGTCTCTTTCATTTCCATATAAAGTTTGAGATTTTTGTTCCGTTGCTCTAAAAATTGTCATTGGAATCTGGATTGGGATGGCGTTATATGTTTAGATTGCTATGGGTAGTATTGACATTTTCACAATTTTAAGTTGTACTAACCCAGAGCATGGTATATTCTTCCATTGTTTTAAGTCTATTTTGATTTCTTGTAGTAGTGCTTTGTAGTTTTCTTTGTATAGGTCCTTTGTTTCTCTGGTTACATTTATTTCTAAATATTTCATCCTTTGGGTTGCTGTTGTAAATGGTATTGCTTTCCTAATTTCCTTTACAGTGTAGTCATTATTAGTGTAGAGGAATACAACAGATTGTTCTATGTTTATTTTTTAACCTGCCACTCTGCTGAACCTTCCATCCTTGCATTCCTGGTATAAATCCCACTTGGTCATGATGTTTTTTTTTTTTTTTTTTTTTTTTTTTTTTTTTTTAATGTGCTGTTGAATTCTGTTGGCTAGGATTTTGTTGAGAATATTTGCATCTATGTTCATGAGGGATATTGGTCTATAATTTGATTTCTTATTGATATCCTTCCCTGGTTTTGGTATGAGGGTTATGCTTGCTTCACAGAATATATTAGGGAGTTTTCCACCCACTTCTATACTCTGGAATAATTTGAGTAGAATTGGTGTCATTTCTTCCATGAATGTTTGATAAAACTCATCAGTGAAGCCATCTTGACCTGGATTTTTTTTGGTTTGGAGTTTTTGATCACCTGGTCAATTTCTTCCTTTATTATATGTCTGTTCAAGTTTTCTACTCCATTCTCTGTAAGTTTAGGTAGGTTGTGCTTTTCTAAAAATGTATCCATTCCTCTAACTTATCAAATTTTTTGGAGTACAACTCTTCATAATATTCTGTTATTATTATTTTTGTTTTTTCTATTGGTTCTGTTGTGGCATCACCCATGTGATTTCTTATTCCTGTTATTTTTGTCTTCTCCCTCTTTTCTTTTGTTAGGTTTACCAATGGTTTGTCAATTTATTAAATATTTCAAAAAACCAGCTTCTTGTCCTATTGATTTTTTCTATCGTTTTTCTGTCTTTTCTCTCATTTATTTCTGCTCTGACTTTATTATTTCCTTCCTTCTGTTGACTCTTGTTTTACTTTGCTGGTCTGTTTCTGGTTATTTGAGATGTTGTGATAATGTGTTGATTTTGGTTCTTTCTTCTTTTTTGATGTGTACATTTATTGCAATAAACTGTCCTCTCAGCACTGCTTTTGCAATGTCCCAAATATTATGGTATGTTATGTTTCTGTTCTCATTCGTTCCTAGGAACTTTGTGAATTCACATTTAATATATTCTACTATCCAGTCGCTTTTCAGCAGGGTGTTGTTCAGTTTCCGTGTATTTGACTTTATTCTTTGGTGTTCCTATTGTTGATTTCTAATTTGATAGCATTGTGGTCTGAGAAGATGCTTTGTAATATTTTGATGTTTGTAAATTTATGGAGCTTTTTTTGTGGCCTATCCCATGGACTATTTTGGCAAGTGTCCCATGTGCACTGGAAAAGACTGTATATTGTGCTGTTTTGTGAACACTCTCTGTAAATATATGAGGTCCAGTTGGCTGATTGTGTTGTTTAGTTCCTCTGTGTCTTTGTCTAGTTTCTTTCTGGATGTTCTATCCATTTTTGAAAGTGGTGTATTAAAATCACCCACTGTTGTAGGTTTGTCTATTACTTCCTTCAAATCTATTAGAGTTTGCTTTATATATTTTGGAGCTCTTTCATTGGGAGAATGGATATTTATTATGGTTATGTTCATCTTGTTCAATTGTTCCTTTAATCATGAGATAATGTCCGTTTTTATCTATTATGCTGGGTTTTGCCTTAAAGTTTATTTTATCAGAGATTAATATTATGACTCCTGTTCGTTTTTTATTGCAATTAGCTTGGTATATATTTTTTCCATCCTTTGACTTTTAGTTTGTTTTTGTCTTTGTATGTAAGGTGTGTCTCTTGCAGACAGCATATTGAAGGATCTTGTTTTCTTATCCATTCTGCCACTCTCAGTCTCTTAACTGGTTCATTTAAGCCATTTACATTCAGTGTAATTATAGATAGTTATGGAGTATTTCTCTGTTATTCATAAGGTTTTCAGTGACTGGACTATCTGCTGTCACAATGTGCTTTTTGTGGTGCTGCTGGTTTCTTTGTGTTGCATGTCTTCATGTGCTGAGTTCATGTTTTTTGTGTTCTTTCTTGTCAGTTTCTTCAAAGTTTTAATATTTCTATGCTCATCTTGGATTTTCATTTTCTTGTTGTGTTGTGAAGTATTAATTTCCTTGTGGTTACCTTATGTTCCATTTACCTTTCCCTCTGTTTAAGACAGTCTATTATATCTGTAATCTACTTGACCCTCTCACTGCCTGGATCTCGGTTCCTATGTGTTTACCTTCTTTCCCATTGCAATTATTTTGATCATAGAGTGACCTCCCAGATCCTCTGATTTTTTTCTTATAGCTTTGTTTTGTTTTCTACTCTTCCATTTGTTGACTGAGTTCCAGGTGGTGCTTCCATGTATTGGACTTGTGTGAATCTTCCTGTTCTGGAATGCAGATAATTCTTAATTTATTCCTCTTCATGTTGTCCAACATGAATCTTAGACCTTCTTCAGAATTTTTTAGGCTTTTTCTCTGCGTGCTCTTCTATCTTAGTCGTAATGAGAGATTTGTCTTCCAGATCACTGGTTCTGGCTTCTATCTCTTCATTTCTACTCCTTTACCCATTCAGTGTTGTGTCCTTTTCTGATATTCTATCATTAATCGTTCAGACCTCTTTTTGTAGGTTTTGAATTGTTTCCAATGCTGTATCTATCTTATTTGTTTGTTCCTGTAGTGCTTTCCTGACTTCTTCCTTATTTTTCTCAACTCCTCTGTAAATTGTTTTGATACATTTCATTATCGTTTTTCTGAATTCCTTCCCAGGCATTTCCAAAGCTTGCTCGCTCTTCAATATGAAATCAAGGTCTACCTCCAGCTCATTTGTTTCAGTCACGTTTGCTTCTTTCTGTACATGTCCAGAGATAGTCATCTGTTTCTTGGGCATATTCAGTAGTTGAGTGTGACCTTAATTCTTAGATGAATGTATGTTTAATATTTTATTATGCTTTCTGGTTGCCTCCTGGTAGATGTGATCAGGAGATGGGTTTCCCTTTTCACTTTTCTATTACTCAATTCAGAATAATTGTCGCAGGTGTTGACTGCCTATCTATTATATGGCAACTGGTATTGGTTTGTGCTTGGATGGTGGGATTTTATAGGGCGTGATTGTAGCTTGAATATATGGCCACACTTGCTGTCTCTTCTTGGGAAATGTAGGGCAAGAAACAGCCGCCTAGAGAAAAGAGAGGACTAAAAAACAAAACAGCAACAGCAATAAAGACAGATTGGATACTGTAATTTAAATCACAGAGAAGAGAGAAGAGAATTTAAAAAATTCTGTAGACAAATATGAGTATGACTTTAATAGTCCTCTCTCCCAGCTTCTTGCTTTCAGGGTCGCCTGAAAAATTTCAAGATGCCACTTTTGGTTGTTATAGCATAACTCATTATTTAATTTTCAACCTGTTTCTTTTTTAGTCTGTCGCTTTCCTGCTCCACAACCTCCATTTAGACCTTTTCCCTAAACAATGGCTGTGTCTGCTTTGCACTGCCATTTGGTTTTAAGTGGAAATTATTCCTTTAAATTTTGAGCAGGTCTATGCAGGTACCCCCTCTAGTCACCAGAATGGAAGTGTGCAGACAGTGAGGGACAAATGAACAGATACCAAAAAAAAAAAAAAAAAAGATGTCCACCCTTTTATCTCCAAGGACAGTCAGAAGTCCATGGCTGCTCTGATACTTCCCCCAATCCAACTTGTCCAAAATGGCTGCTCCGGGAGCCGCTGAGGCTGGCAGATCCACAAGCACTGTATTTCTTGCTTCTGCTAAATAGTCCACTGGTTGTAAGCCTTCAAGCTTCTTAAATTTTCCTTTATATGTGGTTTAAAATTCTGGGACCTCCCCTGAACCTGCTTCATCTGGTATTCTGTTTTGTTGCTGATGGAGATCCTCACTGTATTTCTCCCCATCTGCCATCAGTCCCTGGCAATATCTTTTCTTTCAGAGTGTTGTATTTGTCATTTCATTAGCTTCTTAAAAGTAGAGTTTCTGATGAAAAGTCAGAGCTCATTCTTAGTGGTTCTCTTTTGTAGGTAACTTTTATTCTTCTCCAGCTGTTCATAGGATTCTTTTATTGTTTTTGGTTTTAGGCATTTTGATAAGATTTGTGGTCATGATTTTCTTTTGTGATCTATCCTGGTTGGTGTTCACTTCTTTAATGCGTATCTTCTTGTCTTTCATGAATTTAGAGTAGTTTTCTTCCAACAACACATTGACAATTTTATCTGTGGTTTTGTGTTTTGTTTTGTTTTTGCCCCTTCCTATTCTGGAATTCCAATCACCAATGTTTTTCCTCTTCCCTGTGCCCCACATAAATTTTCGAATTTTTCCCTTCTCTTTGAAACATTGTTCTTCAAGCAGGATAGCATTGAGAGATTTGTCTTCAATCTCTATTATTTGACCTTCTGATTCACATCTATTGCTTTACCCTTTTGATGTATTATCTATTTCTGAAATCTTGCTATTAATCTTCTGGAGTTCTGTTGTCAGATTTCATTTTTCATTTATTTTGACCATATGTCTTGTAGTGTTTTCCTGAATTCTTTCATTTTTTTTTCTGTTTTCTCCTTCCTTTCCTCTGTAGTTTTCTTGATATATCTGTCAGTCCATTGATGGTACTTAAATTAATTATTTTGAATTTATTATAGGGTAGTTTAAATACCTTTTTCTCCCTTAGAAACACTTTCTGACTCTGCATCTTGGTCACTTGGTTGAGACACACTGCCTTGTTTCTTTGTATGAACTGAAATTGTCTGTTGTATCTGAGACAGTGTGGTGTCACTACATTTGTACTGAATTGTATATTGGTGTGGCATTTCACACTCACCATCTTCTTCCTGGTGTATGTATTTAGATAATGGAAGCATGTATACAGTTTTCTGCTCACTATTCTTGAAGCTCAGTTTAGTGTATATTTGGCTGGTGTTTGAAGTTGTCTTACATTGAGCCATTGGAATAGGAGTTAGTACTGACTCTTACCCAGTAAGTGGGGTTAGAAAGGGTATATATGTGGCTGGGTTGTATGGGGACATTTGCTTTCTCCTATCAGTTCGGGTAAGAAAAGAAAACACACACAGGAGTGGGGAAGCAGTCAGCAATCATGAAAAAAGAAAATGGTAAAGGAAAAAAAAAACAGGTAGCAGGAAGAAGAAAAAATACTATAATAACTAAAGGAGAAGGAAAGTAAATACTTTGGAGAGAAAATGAGAAGAAGACGAGACATTATCCAAAGTTAGGGAGAGGGAAGAAGAAAATAGAAAGAGACCAGAGAATGATAAAGAAAAATCAAGAGGAAAAAAAAGAAAGAAAAAGAAGTAGAAGGTGGAAAAGAGAAAAAGAAGGGAAAAAATGAAAGTGGCGATAGAAAGGATAAGGAACATGGGAAGAGAAAAAGAGAAGGAGATGAAAGAATAAACAAATAAAACAAATGAAAGGAATAACAACAGTGCAAGGTTCAGACCCAGACAGCAGAAATCTCTTGGAGGTTCCTGCCAGTCAAGGAGTGATTTATCTATTTTTATGCTTCATTTCATGTTTTGAAGATTTCATATTGTCTTAATCATTATCATTACTCCTCTTCCTCATGACTATAATACAGTGGGTGGGTGATAGTAAAAATTCAAGGTTTTGATTTACCTAAGGAAGATGTGTGGAGTTCTGGTGTGGCACTGTGGGTTAATGAGCCAGATTGCAAAGCAGTTTGAACTGCAAGGTCGGCGGTTCAAGCTCACCAATTGCTCCTTGGAAACCCTATACAGGGTCGCTATATGTCGGAAACAACTCGGTGGCACTTAACAACAACAAGGAAGATGTGTAATCAAAATTAGTCCTGGTGTGGCGCTGCAGGATAATGCGCCGTACTGAAAGATCCATTTGAACCACAAGGTTGGCAGTTCAAATTCATCAGCTGCTTCTTGGAAGTTTTATACAGGGTCACTGTTAGTCGAAACCCACTCAATAGCACATAACAACAACAACAATAGCTTGGGAAGTTTACACTAATAGGTTTTGCTATAGTTGAGATAACCTATGGGGCATTTGTAGTATTTCAATCATGGCATTCCTGCTAGGAGTTTGTTATTCCCATCTAACAATTTTTCCTTGTATAGCACATTCCAGGATCTGTGATTTACTTGTAGCCATTACTTCAGATAAGTTTTTCATATTCCTAAAAATTTCTTGACCACATGTTTGATGTGTCTATAACTTTGTTACCTTTCTTATTTCATTAAGATACGGTATTACTCTTTATAGAGTTGGAATTCAGATGAAAAAAATTACATCATTTATTGAACTTAGGCTTTTATAATTAAAGTAATTGCCATACTTTGGTATTTTTGTAACTTATAAAATTTGCATATCTGGTCCTTAAAAGAAGGTAAATTTAATCAAACTTGTATATGATTTAATGTTTTCACACTTACAGAGAGCTTCACAAGTGTTCTATCAGTTTATTCACTCCAGCATTACAAAATAGGTAAAACATTCCTCTTCTGGTTGTACCAATGTCATGTAGTTTTTTTTAAAAGACTTTATCCATTTTTTATGAGTGGTTTAATTCTTTCTTCAAATGTATTTGTTATTGAGAGTGTAGATTAATAGTTCAGTCACATAGGAACTCAAATACCTATGTAAAAAATTAAGAAGTAGGCAACATTTTTTTCCCACGTACCTTTCTCTGTAGCATCAAATCCTTTACCTTCCATTCACTTCATAGTCTCATTTTCTACAGGTGTCTTCTTCTGTACAATTTCATGTTAAAAAATTCTAGAGCATGTGGCACCAATTAAAAGAGTGCTCCTCTTTCTCCTTTCTCCAAGACAGTATGAACAAAGCTGAAGAAGGGTGCTCATCCTAGCCAAAGTTCTAGGTAATAAATGTGCAGTGATGAACATTTTGTAAGGATATCCATTCTTCTGAGAATCAAGCAACCTCAGGCTCTCTTATTCACCTTTCAGTGACCTCAAGTAATTCTGAGGTCTCCAAACACTCTGAGATTCTGAGGCACACAGTAGTCTGACACAGTGCTCTTAACTTTCATCCATACAAGTGAAGTGAAAGCCCCTATCTAAACTGGAATTTGGTTAGACATATTCATTGCCTTAACCATTTAAAAAATAGTAATAAGGAACCCATTGTTTAACCCAGTTATGGTCACCTGACACCTGAACACATCTATAACACTGTCAAGTTGTCAGGACAAGAAGGTTGCCTCTTCTTTAGCAACGTCCTTGCATTTTCTTACTAGAACACATAAAAATTAATCTTGATTAATAAAATTTTCCTTGCTAGTGTCACAAATCCACAAATGATTGGAGCTACCTCTTCATTCATGTATGCTTTCATTCAAACAAGACTAGAGTGCCTCCTATGTGCTAGGAACTATGATTACTCCTTGGAATATACCTATAAACATGACCCCAACCCTCATGGAACTTACAATCTAGTGGGGAAAGGAAAAGACACTTAAGAAATAAACAAAAATGCTATTGTTGTTGCTGTTGCTGTTAGGTGCCATCTATGCAGTTCAGACACATAGTGATTCTATGCAAAACAGAATGAAACCCTGCTTGGTCCTAACCTAGAATCACAATTCTTACGTTTGAGCTCACTGTTGCTGTCACTGCATCAATCCATCATTGCAGATTTTCCTCTTTTTTTTTTTTTGCAGAGTCTCCATTGTTGCAAGAATGATGTCCTTCTCCAGGCACTGGTCCTTCGTGATAGCATTCTCAAAGTACTATAGACAAAGTCTCACCATCCTCGCTTCTAAGGAAAATTCTGGCTATATTACTACCAAGATAGATTTGTTTATTCTTCTGGCAGTACATGGTACTTTCATTATTCCTCTCCAACACCATAATTCAAATGCATCAATTATTCTGTCTTGTTTATTCGACATCAAACATTCATATGCATACAAAGCGATTCCAAATACCATAGCTTGGGCCAGGGGCATGTTAGTCCTCAAAGTGACATCTTTGCTCTTTAACATTTTAAATAGGCAGATTTGCCAAATGTAATGAGTTGTTTGATTCTTTGACTGCTGTTTGCATGATAATTGATTGAAATGAAGTTTTTGACAACCTCAATCTTTTCTGTTATTTATTAATCCAGTTGTGAAGATTTTATTTTTTGAAGACATGTAACATATAGAAAGACTAATATTCACCAATAAGTATTTCAAGTCCTCTTTGCTTACAGCAAGCAAGAGTGTGTCATCTGCATATTGCAGGTTGTTAATAGATCTTCCTCCAGTCCTGATGCCACTCTCTTTATCAAATAATCCAGTTTCTCAAATTATTTATTCAGCATGCAAATTGAATAATTATGTTGAAAGGATACAAACCTGGTGTACACTTTTCTTGATTTTAAACCATTCAATATTCCCTTGTTCTGTTTGAACAACTTTCTCTTGGTCTATGTACAGGTTTCTCATGAACACACTTAAGCATACTGGAATAATCTTTCTTCAAAATGTTATCTATAATTTGTTAATATCCACACAGTCACATAGCTTGCATAATCAATGAAGCACAAGTAAACCAATTTCTGTTATATTCCGCTTTCAGCTGAGATCCCTCTGATACCAGCAATGATATCCCTAGTTCCTTGTCCTTTTCTGACACTTCATTGAATTTCTGGCAGCTCACTGTCAATGTACTATTGCAACCATTTTTAAATTATCTTCAGCTAAATTTTTTCTTGTGTATGATATTGTTTGATGATTTTCATATTCCATTAAATAAGCTTTCTTTAAGGAGATCTGGTAGCATAGTGGTTACGAGTCAGGCTTCTAACCTCAAGGTCAGCAGTTTGAAAATACCAGTTGTTCCATGGAAGAAAGGTGAAGCTTTCAGCTCCCATAAAGATTTACAGCCTTGGAAACCCTAAGGAGGGTCGCTGTGAGTCGAGACTGACTCCATGGCACACTACCAGCACCCTCAACAACAACCTTTCTTTGGAATGTACACAAATATGGCTCTCTTGCAATCAATAGGCCAGGTGATTGTCTTAGAAATTCCTTGGCATAAACAAGTGAGAACCTCCAGTGCAGCATTAGGAACAGTTCAATTTGTATTCTGTCCATTCCTGGAGCCTTTTTTTTGTTTTGTTTGTTTTGTTTTTTTTTTAACCAATGACTTCGGTGACTTCTTCCTTCAATACCATCAGTTCTTGATTATATGGTTTCTCCGGAAATGATTCAAAATTGAGGAGTTATTAATGGTACAGTGGTTCTGTGTATTCCTTCCATCTTCTTTTGATATTTCCATATGAGGGCCTTCAAAAGTTTGTGGGGAAAAAGAATTAAAAGATAATTTGATTTTTTCCATGACATTTTTGAAGCCTCTTTATTTATACTTTAAAGTCACTCATAAGTTGTATGAGGGACAAGTAAAGCTGAGTAAGGTTTTAGTGTCAGAGAAGTTAAAAAATGCATTTGAATTATGAAATTGGTGAATAATATTGAAAGTACCATGGTTTGCCAAAAGTGCAAACAAATCTGTCCTGAAAGACATACTTCCAGAATGCTCCTTAGAAGCCAGGGTAGTAATACTTCCCTCAAGTATTTTGTTCATATTACCAGGAGAGATCAGTCCCTGGAAAAGGACATCATACTTGGTAGAGTGTCAGCAAAGAAGAGGAGGAGCCTCCAATGAGATGAAGTGGCACAGAGGCTGCAATCATGGACTCAAGAATAACAATTTTGAGAATGGTACAAGATCTGGCAGTGTTGCATTCTGTTGTATATAGGGTCACTATGAGTCAGAGCCAATTTGACGGTACTAAAAGCAATAGCAATAATATATAAAATTGGATATCTTCTTACTTATTCATACCTGACAAAATGAAAATGATCCATTGGTGTCAACTATTACGAAGTCTATAAACAAATTCCCCCCTAGGGCCTTAAAAATAAAAGGAATGTGCATATCACATGGATGTACAATGCAATATGTGCTTATGAATAATGAACTTTGAAGTTAGGTAGAATTGAATTAGAATCCTGGACTTTCCCTATGTTGAAACTTGGTACCTTTTCTAAATATGGGGACAATTACTCCTTATTGGTTTATCGTGGTGCTTAAACTAGAGAATATATATTTGTATCATAATATCTGGCATAAAGTTATCATTCAATAAAATATCAAGCTGTCTTAGAAATTAATGGATGTGATATTAGCATAAGGAAACAGAAGAATTACCTGAGTCAGAAAAATTTGGACTTTATCTTTTATATCATACACGAGGGAACTTCAAAATGTTTGGGGAAGAATATAATTATCTTTCAATTCCATTTTTTCACAAACTGTATATGACATTTTTTATTTGTATATATATGACTTAAACCTGTGTTTGACTATACACAAACCATTTTAACTGTTGTTGTTGTTGTTAAGTGCCGTCGAGTCAATTCTGACCCTATTTGGGGTTTCCTAGTGCTCCTGGTGAGCTTGAACTGCCAATCTTGCAGTGCAAATCAACTTTGCAGTCCAGCACATTAACTCACAGCACCATGCCAGGGTTATTTATATGACATGGTGATTTTTCATATTCTGTAGTTTTATCTGTAAAGGAGCATTAATCTCCTCTCAGAATTGTGAAGTTTACATTAGAATGCATATGCAAACATATCTAGCACATAGTTCAATATTGTGAGAGCACAATGTTTTGTTAACTGTTATCAAGTTGGTTCTGATTTGTAGTGATACAAGAAGCAGCTGGTGGGTTTTAATTGCCTACCGTGTGGTTAGCAGTCTAGTGTTTATCTTATAGCACCACACAAGGACTCCAAAGAATCCAATCCATTGGGTTTTCCAAGACTGGGATTCTTCTCTTCCACAGAGCAGCTGGTGGGTTTGAACCACCAACCTTGAGGCTAGCAAATCACTGTATCACCAGGGCTCCTTAACTGTAAATGGTTGCTGTAGTTAAGTGCCGTCAAGTCGGTTGTGACTTATAGCAACCCTGTATAATGAGGAGCAGCTGGTGATCTTGTGCTTTGCAGTCCAGTGCTGATCCTACAGCACCACACCTACATAAAAGATATTTCTAACTTTGTAAGCTTTATTTTATTACCACACTAAATTATTCATATATGTCGAGTTTTCATATATTATCTCATTATACACACATATTAAAAGAAATAAAGACAATGTTACTTAAAAACATTTTTTTTTGTAGAAGAAGAGAGTTGCCAAAACTTAAAGATGTTGGATATGGCATCACTAAAATTCTAAATTATATTCAACTTTTTTTTTACTGAAGTGTCAGAATACCAATGATGAAGGTAATCCAGGTAGAGATTGTCTTTAAGATCTGAGGATATGTTCTTGTCTCCTTGGGTATTTATGCAGAATACCCAAAATAATCTTACTAAAAGTAGGTAGTGATGTACAAATAGTTCTAATATATGATTTTCCAAAATAAATTCCCTGTATATTGAAATTTTGACAGTCCCTTGTGGCCAAAGACTGTTTTGGAATCCATAATATTTTATACATAATTTCAGCACCCACCTTCTGCTTTTGTATTTTGATCACTAAATTCCAAGACAAACCTATTTGATGCAGCTTTTGCCTTGCAGTTTATATTTAAAATTATTTTGAACAATATCTCTTGACAAATGTGGTATATGCATATAATGGAATATTATTCAGTAATAAAGATAAATGGAGACCTGATACATGCTACAACATGGATAAACCTTGAAAACAATGCTGAGTGAAATAAGTCAATCACAGAAGGAGAAACCTCATATTATCTCACTTATATGAAATGCCATAAATGGACAATACAAATAAAGATTAAAGTTTATTAGTGGTTAGCAGTATCCAGAAAAAAAAAGGGAGAGATCCATTGCTTAAGTGGTAGTGAGCTTTTGTTTATGGTAAAGGGAAATTCAGCTTTGATTGATGAAAATTATTGCATGGCATGATTAATGTAGTTGATATCACTGAACTATATACCAGCAATAGGTTGTATAGGAAAAAGTTGTATATATATATATCGTTCCCCAGCCTCTTCTGAATCAGCTTGAACCTCTGGAAGTTCTCTGTCAATGTATGATTGTAGCCGTTTCTGTATTACCTTTAGCAAAACTTTACTCGCTTGATATATCAAAGAGATTGTCCGATGATTTCTGCATTCCGTTGGGTCACCTCTCTTTGAATGGGCACAAATATGGATCTTTTCCAATCAGTCGGCCAGATAGTTGTCTTCCAAATTTCTTGGGAGAGATGAGCGAGTGCCTCTTGTGCTGCCTCACTTTCTTGAAAGATTTCAATTTTTATTCCATCAATTCCTGGATTCAGAAGAGGCCGGGGAACGAGAGATATCATTGCTGATGTCCGGTGGATCTTCGCTGAAAACAGAGAATATCAGAAAGATGTTTACCT
>NW_006408685.1:6206896-6210531 GCF_000296735.1 Chrysochloris asiatica
ACAACTAAGCTTCGTCTCTCATACTTTGGACATATTGTCAGGAGGGAACAGTCGCTGGAGAAGGATGTCATGCTGGGTAAGATGGAGGGTCAGAGAAAGAAAGAAAGATCCCCAACGAGATGAATCAGCCAGGTGGCATTATTGATGGCATCAAGTATGGCAGCGGTAGTGAGGTTGGCCCAGGATCGGACATTGTTTCATTTTGCTGTGCATTGGGTCACTATGAGTCAGTTATAACTCGATGGTACCTGACAACAACAACAAATATATATATATATAATAATTATTATTATTCTAAACAGTTGCTGATACTGTCTAGGGGCATCCAAACAGTTTGTATGATTTGTTTTCTTTGTTTTGAAGTTTAGAGTCATGGTTTCATGGGACATTCCAATCAATTGGTATAGTATTTATTCTAATGATTCTATTTTACCTAATAGTTTGCTATATAGTGTACGGTGTCTTACAAGCTATGAGCGACCATCCAGTGTACAACAGTTGGTCTCTAATCACTGGAGTAGAAAAACAAGAAAGTGAATCATGAATTGTAGGAAGAATTGTAATATGTACTCTATTACCTCCATGAACAACTACCTCTTTTGCCAGGATACAAGAACTGGATGATGCCCAGCAATGCATTACTGAATTATTTAATCAAAGATACAGAAGAATCCTGATCAATTGTGAGAAATTGTGGAACAGGAATGTGTTTTGAAAGAGGCTAAACAGAGATGAGTGTCTTGTGTCAGTCCTTCAGGTGGCTCCCAATTAGGTTCAATCAGAAACACAATAATTTATGTATAAAGTCATCTTCCTTTGGAGACAGGGACCAGGATTTATTTCTGGGACTGTGGACTGCTGCTGCTTTAAGAGTGTTGCTAAGCTAAGGAGCATATAGAGTGTGGACGAGTGGGAATCCAAAACTTTTCTACTTTCTCAAAGACACATTTTTTAATTGATTAAGTATTAATTTATTTGCTGTAAACTTTACCAAAAAGCCCTGGTAGTGTAGTGGTTTACAAGCTGGGCTGTTACCCACAAAGTCAGTAGTTCGAATCTACCAGTCACTCTGAGGGAGAAAGAGGATGCTTTCTCCTCCTGTAAAGATTTACAGCCTAAGAAACCCTATACAAGGCCACTATGGGTCGGAAATAAGTCCACAGCACACAATCACCACCACCACTCCTTGACCACCACATCTTGACTGGTTCCCAGAGTTCTGACAAAGATGTTACTATCAGGGTCTGGGTTGTGTGTCTGTGCAAAGACAGGGGGAAGGAGGAATAGGGAGGAGAGAGAATAAATGAAAGATAGGAAGGTAGGGAGGAAGAGCGAGAGAGAAATTCTGTGGGGAGAGCAGAGAAGCGATCAAGGAGTTGCTTACACTGTCCCCCTGTTGTAACACTTCTAACAAGATTTTGGGGAAAATCTGCATAAAAATATGAAGGGTTTAAATGACTATTTGGGGGCAATTGGATTACAAAGAAACCAATATCATTTTTGTATTATTTTATCAGTTGTTTTTATGGATAAGAAAAGCAAGAAACAAAAAGAAAATGTGAATTCCTAGGGTAAATAGTCAATTATTTACTAAATGGTTTGTTGTTGTTAAGTGCCTTCCAGTTGGTTCAGACCCATAGCTGCCCTATACAGGGTTTCTGAAGAGTGGCTTGGTGAGTTTGAACTGCCAATCTTGTGGTTAGCAGTCCAGTGTTTATCCTAGAGTGCCACACCAGGTTTCCACTAAATGTTATAGCTTTGATCAAATAGATTGGATTCATTTTAAAGTGAAACTGGTGTGATGCTCTAGGATCAGCGTTGGACTGCTAACCACAATGTTGGCAGTTCAAACTCACCAGCCACTTCTCAGACTATAGAGGGTCACTATGAGTCAGTACCTATTTGATGCCATTTACAACAGCATCAACATTAACAATCAATGAATTTCTGGTTGTACAGTGGTTCAGCACTCAGCTGCTAAATAAAAGGTTGGAAAATACCAGCCATTCCATGGGTATAATAGTTAAGGTTTTTATCAACTTAACTGGGCCAGTATTCTCAGAGGTTTGTCAGTTGAAATGTAGTTATCCCCATAATGAGATATAATACAATGCAATTAATTCTATGATGAGTTCTGCTATCAGCAGACAGTCAACAAGAAGAATGTTATTTTAGGGTTAGGTCGTACTTCCATTATATTAGACATTCAGACAAAGCTTGTTTTCTTTCCGCTGGGTCTGGATCTTCCAAATGACTCATCCTCTGATCTCCAGTACTACTTTGGATTTGAGCCAGTGCTCGGATGATCCTGGGGGTCATCCTCAGACTGCCTTTTAACTTGCTGGACTTACTGGATCTGCCAGACCTGATTGTCTGTCTACCTGCCAGTCTTGGTTCATCTGACCTGGACTTGGAACTCTCTCGCCTCGACAACTGTGTGAGCCATTTCCTTGATAGAAACTTCTTGTTTTATATAAATAAATGAATAAATAAAATATATATAGTGACCCTGAATAGGGTTTCTGAGGAGGGGCTGGTGAATTAGAACCGCTGACCTTGCAGTTCAAACCAATCTTGCAGTCCATTACTTATCCTACAGTGCCATGCCAGGACCCCGTTTCTCTCTCTTTCTCTATACACACACACACACACACAGACATATATCATTGTTAAGTGCCATTGAGTCAGATCCAACTCAGTCTGAACAGCTGACCTTGCAGTAGAAACCAACCTGGCAGTAGAAACCAACCTTGTAGTACGGTATATTATCCTGCAGTACCACACTAGGACTTTCTTTCTCTCTCCCTCCATATATGTGTGTGTGTGTGTATGGTGGTTATGTGTCATGGAGTTGGTTCCAACTCATAACGAACCATTATAGGGTTTTCCAAGCTTGTAAATCTTTACAAGAGCAGAAAGCCTCATCTTTCTCCTGTGGAACCACTGGTAGTTTCGAACTTCTGACCTAGAGGTTAGCAGTTCAACTTTCCAACTTGTAACTACTACACTACTAATATATATATATTAGAGAGAGAGAGAGAGAGAGAGAGAGAGAGAGAGAGAGAGAGAGAGAGAGAGACAGAGAGAGAATTAATGCGCTGGACTGCAAAGTTGCTTTGAACTGCAAGATCAGTTGTATATATATGCATATATATTGTTGTTAAGTGATGTCAAGTCAGTTCCAACTCATAGTTACTCTGTATAGGGTTTCCAAGAAGAGGCTGGTGAACTTGAGAAACTGAACTTGCAATTAAATCTACCTTGCAGTCCAGAAAATTAACCCACAGTGCCACACCAGGACTTCCATATATATATATTTTTTTGTTGTTGTTGTTGTTGTTAAGTGCCGTCGAGTCAGTTCTGACCCATAGCGACCCTCTCCAGGGTTTTCGATGCTGTAAATCTTTAAGGGATCAGAAAGCCTCATCTTTCTACCACAGAGCAGCTGGTAATTTCGAACTGCTGACCTTAAGGTTTGCAGCTTGATTCGTAACCACTATGCTACCAGAGCTCTTTGTATGTATGTATGTATTTGTTTGATTTTGTTTGTTAAGTGCCGTCGAGTCGGTTCCGACCCATAGCGACCCTGTACAGGGTTTCCGAGGGTGTAAATCCTTACAGGAGTAGAAAGCCTC
>NW_006408685.1:6216278-6218161 GCF_000296735.1 Chrysochloris asiatica
AAACTGTCCTGTGTCTAATCCCTCCCTCCACCTTCCCCTCCCTCCCCTCACCCACCCCCAACATCCCATTCAACCCAACAACAGCACAATACATATTCTTTTTCAGTGCCCATGAAACATTCTCCAGAATAGACCATGTTTTAGGCCACAAAACAAATCTACATAAATTAACAAATATCAAAATACTACAAAGCATTTTATCAGACCACAATGCTATCAAATTAGAAACCAACACTAGGAAGACCAAGTAAATCAAGTCAAATACATGGAAACTGAAAAACACCCTGCTGAAAAATGATTGGGTAGTAGAATAAATTAAATGTGAATTCACAAAGCTCCTAGAAATAAATGAGAATAAAAATACAACATACCAATATCTTTAGGACACAGAGAAAGCAGTGCTGAGAGGACAATTTATTGCAATAAACACACACATCCAAAAAGAAGAAAGAACCAAAATTAACACAGCATCTGCAACAATTAGAAACAGACCAACAGAGGGAACCCACAACCACCAAAAGAAAAGAAATAATAAAGATTAGAGCAGAAATAAATGGGATAGAAAACAGAAAAACTCTAGAAACAATCAACAGAACAAGAAGCTGGTTCTTTGAAAGAATTAACAAAATCGACAGACCATTGGCAAACCTAACAAAAGAAAAGAGGGAGAAGACACAAATAACATGCTTTAGAAACCACATAGGTGATGTCACAACAGAACCAAAGGGAATCAAAAGGATAATAACAGAATACTATGAAGAGTTATACTCCAAAAAATTTGAAAACTTAGAAGAGATGGATACATTTTTAGATAAACACAACCTACCTAAACTTACACAATGTGAAGTAGAAACCTGAACAGACCAATAACAAAAGAAGACATTGACCAGGTCATCAAAAGACTCCCAACCAAAAAAAGTCCAGGCCCAGACGGCTTCACTGGTGAATTCTACCAAACATTCAGGGAAGACCTGTCACCTATTCTACTCAAATTATTCCAAAATATAGAGGAGGATGGAAAACGTCCTGATACATTTTATGAAGCAAGCATAACCCTCATACCAAAACTAGGGAAGGGCATCGCTAAGAAAGAAAACTATAGACGAATACTCCTCATGAACATAGATGTAAAAATTCTCAACAAAATACTAGCCAACAGACTCCAGCAACACATCAAAAAGATAATACATCATTATCAAGTGGGATTCATATCAGGAATGTAAGGATGGTTCAACATTAGAAAAACGATCAATGTTATCCACCATATAAATAAGAAAAAAGAAAAGGACCATATAATTATATTGATTGATGTAGAAAAGGCATTTGACAAAATCCAACATCCATTCCTGATAAAAACACTCAACTAAGTAGGAATTGAAAGGAAATTCCTCAACATAATAAAGAGCATATATATAAAACCAACAGCCTACATTACTCTCAATGGAGAGAAATTGAAACCCTTCCCTCTGTGAACAGGAACTAGACAAGGATGCCCTATTCAATATTGTTCTGGAAGTCTTAGCAAGAGCTAAAAGGCAAGACAGGGAAATTTAAGGCATCCAAATTGGCAAAAAGGAAGTAAAAAATCTCTCTATTTGCAGATGTTATGATCCTATGCATAGAAAACCCCAAAGACTCAGTAAAAAAAAGCTACTAGACCTCATTGGAAGATTCAGTAAAGTGGCAGGATATAAGATCAATAAACAAAAATCAGTTGGATTCCTCTATAGCAAAAACAACAGCATTAAAAAGGACATTCACAAAACAATACCATTTACAATAGCCACCCAAAGGATGAAATATTTAGGAATAAATGTAACCAGAGAAACAAAGAACCTATACAAAGAAAACTACAAAACACTACTACAAGAAACCAAAAGAGA
>NW_006408685.1:6218261-6219912 GCF_000296735.1 Chrysochloris asiatica
GTTTAAAAGTTATATATCTATATCTATATCTATATATATATAAGTTTAACACACACCTATATATAAAGTTTCATAGATTTTGCTGCTCTAGAGAACTCAGGTTAAGATATTTGATACTGAGAGTGGTTGTAGAGAAACAAAATCAAAAGGATGAGTTTTCTAAGTTGTTTCTCAAATCACACTAATTTTAAAAGCACTGCCCCCATTAGTAAAGAGGGAAAATGTGCTGCTAATCTGTGGCATGAGGTGGCAACATTAATACACAATATATAGCCAACAAAAGATTACGCATTGGAATAATGCAATGTTCTGGGAGATCATGTGTATGATACATTTCTGCAAGTTTGTAGGGATGAGAAACAGAGAATTGGTTAGTTGGTCCTACTTACAATAGAGCAAGCAGTAAAGGAAAGATGAGTTCAGGAGTAAGGAGTCACAGCTCAAATGTCACCTCAAAGTTTCCACTTGTGCTCTGAAAGATAGCCTTATGTCTTGTAGTAGGAGAGGTAACAGCGCCAAAAACCAAACTCAGTTTTTTATTGTAAGAGTGGCTTATTTATAACATAAATTGAATTTTCAACCTAGAATGTTTCTGATATTAAAACGAGTACATTGGTTGGGGAAAAAAATGGGATTCTAAAACTTGGGATGGGGCTACCTGGGCAAATAATCAGGAAGTTGGGACTATAGAGATTGTAAATTCCATTGAACTTTTTTTTTTTTTTTTTGGTTCATTGACTCACTCTTGCCAACAACATCATCAATAAAACTAATATCCCTTATGCCCACTCTTGATGAGATTAACCCAACTGTGCCTGCTGAGATGATGCCTGAGACATCACCTAAGGTAGATATCCTTCAAGACATTATTGAATGTTTCCAAGAAACACCTCCACCAATTATTGCTTCTAGACCTATAATTAGATTTAAGTCCTTGTTGTTGTTGTTAAGTGCCATCTAATTGGTTCCAACTTATAGTGACCCTGTATAGGGTTTCTGAGGAGTAACTGGTGAGTTTGGACTTCTAAACTTGGGGCTCACAGTCCAGTGCTGATCTTACAGTGCCACACCAGGAGTCCAGAATTAAGTTCTAGTGAGAACAAAAGGTGAAATACAAATAGTGATTCATGATGAAGTATGCTACACTCCAAAATAACTGCCTGCTTTTCTTAATATGAAAAACAGTAACCTAAATAATATGTGTAGGATAATGGTGCAAGGAGCATAGCTTGGATTATTGTTATGTGAGTCAAGTTAGTACTTACTCATAATGACAACAGTATGAAACACTGCCTGGTCCAGCTTCAACTTCACAATTGTTGCTAGGCATCAACCCGTTGCTGCCTCCACTGTGCTAACAAATCTCATTGGGGTCTCCCTCTTTTTGCTGACCCTCCACTTTACCAAACATGATATTCTTCTCCAGGGACTGGTCTCTCCTGATACTATGTGTGAAGTCTGAGAGATGAACTCTGGCCATCTTGGCTTCCAAGGAACATTCTGTACTTCTTCCAACACAGATCTGCTTGTTGTTTTGGAAGTCTGTGATACTTTTAATATTCTCCTCCAACACCATAATTCAAATACATCAATTCTACAGTTTTCCTTATTCATTGTCCAACTTTCACATTCATATGAGGTTATTGAAAAT
>NW_006408685.1:6220094-6226038 GCF_000296735.1 Chrysochloris asiatica
TTAACAGTGTTTCTCTCTATCCTCTTTAACTTTTTTTTTGGGGGGGGGGCAGGCTGGGGGAACTTGACTTTTTGGAATTTACAGTCTCAGCTTTTAGGGAAGGTTTTTACATTTGTCTGTGGATATCCAGGGCTCATGCATGAAATTACTAACAAGCATTACTGAATAATCAGATGAGGGACAGTTTGCTATGTCTACTAGGTGGCTAAAGTCTGATCCTCAGAGCCTATGGTTTGGGGGGTCAACAACGCTTGGGCCCACAGGGTCTTGACCTCCTGACTGGGTCTGCACGATCTGCATCAGATTCCCCCTTATTTATTGTTTGTTTAAGGGACGCTGCCTTTCTTAGGCAGTCAGTGCGAATTCCTCAGTCTTACCCGTCATCGAAACTCATTGCAGCATGGCAATGGCTCTGTCTTAGGTTGCCGAGGTTCTTAAATGAGTCTTATGCCGTGGATTTGCCTAATGCATTATATTGTTTGATTTCTTGACTGCTTCTTTCATGAATGTTGATGGCTGATCCAAGTAAAATGAACTCTTTGACAAATTCAATCTTTTTTCCATTTATATGGATGTTGTTTATTGGCCCAGTAAAGAGGATTTTTGTTTTCTTTACATTGAGGTGCACCCCATAACTGAAGACTGTGGCCTTTGATCTTCATCAATAAGTATTTTAAGTCCTCTTCACTTTCAGCAAGCAAGGTTTTATCATCTGCATACCAAAGGTTGTTAAACATTTTTCCTTCAAACCTGATGCCATGTGTTTCTTTATATAATGCAGTTTCTCAGATTATTTGCTCAGCATACAGATTGAATAAGTATAGTGAAAGAATACAAACCTGGAATACATCTTTCCTCATTTTAAACCATTCAGTGTTCTTTTGTTATGTTCAAACAACTGCCTCTTGGTCTATGTACAGGTTCCTCATGAGCAATATTAAGTGTAATGGGATACTGATTCTCTGCAATGTTGTCCATAGCTTGTTAGGATCCACACAATTGAAAACCTTTACATAGTCAAAAAAAACACAGGTAATCATCTTTCTGGTATTCTCTGCTTTCAGCCAACATCCATCTAATGTCAGCAATGATATCTCTTTTTCCATATCCTCATCTCTGTCAATGTAAGGTTGCAACCATTTTTGTATTATCTTTAGCAGTAAATTTGGATTAATCTGAGTTTATTGATATAGGCCTACTAAGCACAGATAATTCTTTCATCTTGAGAGTTCAGCAGATAATCTAATAATTTATTTGGTTGGTTCACTGAAACATAGATTGTGCAGTGTCCTACAATACATAAATTTATGAAGGAAACTCCAGCCTCCTTGAATACTGCTGCAATTGCTATTTTATGTAAACCAGATTTGACAGTAGGAAGTGCCCTAATTGACACTTAATTACAAGGGTGTTCATTGGACTCCATGATGTTAGAGGTCACATGATAACACTTAATTGACAAAGGCAAGGTGGTTGGTGTAATGGACAGCAGAATCAAAATAGTAATCAGAATAGTCTGACTAGTTTGGATTTATGGTGTTGGCCACTTACGCAAGGTGATCTTAGGAATGAAATATGTGGGAAGCCTAATAAAGATTTACTTGATCTGAAGAAGAGGAAGAATTGTAGGTCAAGTGCATGGCAGTCTAAATTGAATCACCAGAACAGAGTAATATCCTCTCAATCAATTCCAGACTTGAGTCTTTTATAGACCCACAACTCCTTGAATGATGGGTTGGCTGGGTCCCCTTAAAAAAGGATATGACTACATTGTAGGCTGCTACTGTTTCTCCTATCCTTTCCCAAAGGCTTCTGCAACCTTTTACAAGAACACCAATTAATTGGGGAAAAAGAAATAACCAGACTTTTCAGGAATTACTGGACACTGACTCTGAATTTCTAGGAGACCCAAAACATCACTGTGAGCTACCAGTTAGAGTGGTGGCATAAGGAGGTCAAGTTATTAATGGAGTCTTAGCTAAGATCCATCTAACTATTGGTCTAGTGGGTCCCTAAACTCATCCTTTAGTGATTTTTCCAATTCCAGGATTCATAATCAGAATACACATACTCAGAAACTGGCATAACCCCCACATTGAATCCTTGAAATGTGGAATAAGCGCTATTATCGTTGGAAATGCCATTTGGAAACCATTAGAATTACCTCTACCTAAGAAAATAGTAAACCCATAACAGTATAATTCCAGGGGTGATTGCAAAGATTAGTGCTACAACCAAGGACTTTAAGGATGCAGGGGTGGCTATTCTCACCACATCCTTATTTAATTCATTTATGTGGCCTGTACAAAAAATGGATGGGTCTTGAAGAATGACAGTGTTTTGTTGTAAACTTAACCAGATAGTGACTCCAATTGCAGCTGCTGTTCTAGATGTTTTTCAGTGCTTGAATAAATTAATACATTTCCTTGGACCTGGTATGTAGCTATTAATCTGGCCAATGACTTTTTACTTTATTAAGGATCATAAGAAGCAGTTTGCTCTCAGCCGACAAGGCTAACATTACACCTGAACTGTGCTCCTTCACAGTACATTAACTCTCCTACACTGTCCTAATTTATTCCCAGGAAACTTGATCACATTTCCTTGCCACAAAACATTATAATGGTTCATTACATGCTGATTAGACCTAGTGAGGAAGAAGCATAAATGATTCTAGACTTATTGGTAAAACATCTGTGTGTTAGACAGTGGAAAATTAGCCTGGCAAAAATTCAAGCATCTTCCACCTCAGTCAAATTTCTAGGAATTCAATGATGTAGGACATACTGAGTTATTCCTACTGAAGTGAAGGACAAGTTGTTGCATCTGTCACCTCTCACAACTAAAAAAGCAGCAGAATACCTGGTGAACCTCATTGGATTTTGGAAGCAACATATCCCTTATTTGAGAGTGCTACTCCAGCCTATGGATCAAGCTGATAATTTTGTATAGGGCTAAGAACAACAGAAGATTCTGCAACAGTTTCAGGCTACCATTCAAACTGCTCTACCACTTGGACTATATGATACTACTGCTAAAGCCATGGTGCTTAAGTATTAGTGGCAGAAAGAGATGCAGTTTGGAGTCTTTCACAGGCCCTTAATGAAGAATCATGGTGTAGACCCTTAGGATTTTTATGCAATGCCCTGCCATCCTCTGCAGATAACTATTCTCCTTTTGAGAAGCAGAATTTAGCTTGTTATTGGCGTTAGTAGAAATTGAAAACCTAACCATGGGTCAGACTTAAGATACCATGTGACCTGAGTTGCCTATTATCAACTGGATGTTGTCTGATCCACAAAGTCATAAAGTTGGATATGCACAGCAGCATATCCTTAAATGTCATTAAATATCATTAAATGGAAGTGGAATATCTGAGACTGGGCTCGAACAGGACCTGAAGGTACAAGTAAGTTGAATGAGGAATTGGCCCAAATGCCCATGGTCTCCACTTCTGTGACATTACCATCCCTCTCTCAGTCTATGTCTATGGCGTCATAGAGAATTCTTTATGATCAGTTGACTGAGGAAGAGAAAACTCATGTTCAGTTTACAGATGTCCACTCAAAAGTGGACAGCAGCAGCACTACACCCCTTTATGTGATTTCCTGAAAGAAAGGGGTGAAGGGGAAACCTCTCGACAGGCAAAACTTTGAGCAGTGCTCCTGGTTGTTCCTTTTGCTTGAAAGGAGAAACGGCCAGGTATGTGACTATATACTGATTTATGGGCTATGACCATTCAACTGGATGGTCAGGGACCTGTAAGGAACACAATTTGAAAATTGGTGTCCAGGTTGTGTGGGGAAGAGATATATAGATCTCTCTGAATGGGCTAAAAATGATGACATTTGTGTCTCATGTGAATGCACAAAAAATGATTACCTTAGCAGAGGCGGATTTTAACAAACAAGTGGACAGCATAACATGTTCTTTGCAAACTAATCATGGTCTTTCTTTAGTCACTCATGTCATTGCCCAAGCGGAGAATGAACCAAGTAACTGTGGTGACAGGGATGGAGGTTATGCATGAACTCAGTAACATAGGATTCCACTCACCAAGACTGACTTGGCTACAACCTCTGCTGTGTGCCTAATCTGCTGGCACCAGGAACCAACACTGAGTCTAAGATATGCGACCATTCCTCAGGGAAATAAGACAGTAACCTGGTGACAGGTTGATTCCATTGGACTAATTTCATGATAGAAAAGGCAATGTTTTGTTCTAAATGGAATAGACACTTATTCTGGATATGGATTTATCTTTTCTGCACACAATATTTCTGCCAAAACAACCATCCATGAACTTACAGAATTTTTTTATCCAGTGTCATGATAGCTCACACATCATCACCTCCAATCAAAGGACCTACTTCATAGCAAATGAAGTGTGGTGAACAGCCCCTGTTCATAGGATTATTTGGTTTTACCATGTTCCTCATCATCCTGAAGCAACTGACTTAATTGAATGATGGAATGGCCTTTTAAAGACAAAATTAAGGTGCCAGGTAGGTGACAATATCTTGCAGGGTTGGGGCAAAGTTCTCCAGGAGGCTCTAAATCAAGGTACAATAGGTGGCGCTGTTTTTCCAACAGCAGTATTTACAGGTACAGGAACAAAGGAGTGGAAATGGGAGTAACACCAATCCTAGAGATGCATTTTAAAAAAATTTACTTCCTTTCCCTGTGCCCCTATGCTCGTTGAGTCTGAACGTTTTAATTCCAAGGGATGAATTATCCCACCTGGAGACACATCCTTGATTCCATTGAACTGGAAATTAATACTGCCACATGCTTCTTTTGTGTTCCTCATACCTCTTGATCAACAGACAAAGAAGGGAATTACTGTATTGAGTTATGTGATTGATCCTGGTTAGCAAGGGGAAAATGACAGATAAAGAAGAAATATGTGGAATTCAGGAGACACAGTGACACATTTTTTTTAGTACTACCATGTACTGAAGGAGGAGGTCCAAGGTACATTGAAGGAATTGGCAAAGAACAAGGCACCAGGAATTGATGGAATAAAAATTGAAATCTTTCAAGGAAGTAAGGTGGCACAGAAGGCACTCACTCATCTCTGCCAAGAAATTTGGAAGACAGCTATCTGGCTGACTGACTGGAAGAGATCCGTATTTGTTCCCATTCCAAAGAGAGGTGACCCAATGGAATGCGGAAATCATCGGACAATCTCTTTGATATCCCATGCGAGTACAGTTTTACTAAAGGCAATACAGAAACGGCTGCAAGCATACATTGATAGAGAACTTCCAGAGGTTCAAACCAGATTCAGAAGAGGCCATGGAATGAGGGATATCATTGCTGATGTCGGATGGATCTTGGCTGAAAGCAGAGAATATCAGAAAGATGTTTACTTGTGCTTTATTGACTATGCAAAGGCTTTCGATTGTGTGGATCATGACAAGCTATGAACAACATTGAGAAGTATGAGTATTCTGCAACACTTAGTTGTGCTCATGAGGAATCTGTACGTGGACCAAGAGGCAGTTGTTCAAACAGAACATGGGAACACTGAATGTTTTAAAATTAAGAGAGGTGTGTGACAAGGTTGTGTTCTTTCACCATACTTATTCAATGTGTATGCTAAACAAATAATCGGAGAAGCTGGGTTATATGAAGAAAAATGTGGCATCAGGATTGGAGGAAGTCTCATTAACAAGCTGCAATATGCAGATGACACAACCTTGCTTCCTGAAAGTGAAGAGGATTTAAAACGTTTACTGATGAATATCAAAGAGCACAGTCTTCGGTATGGATTACATCTCAATATAAAGAAAAGAAAAAATCCTCACCACTGGACAACATTCTTATCAATGGAAAAAAGATTGAAGTTGTCAAGGATGTCATTCTTCTTGGATCAACTATCAACACTCATGGAAGCAGCAGTCAAGAAATCAAACGACGTATTGCATTAGGCAAATCTGCT
>NW_006408685.1:6232350-6241932 GCF_000296735.1 Chrysochloris asiatica
AAAAGACAAATAACCCAATTAAAAAGTGGGCACAGGACATGAACAGACACTTCATCAAGGAAGAGATCTGGGCAGCCAACAAACATATGCAGAAATGTTCAGGATCACTAGCTATTAGAGAGATGCAAATCAAAATAACAATGAGATATCATCTCACACCAATAATAGCAGCAAAGAGAAAAAATGTAGAGGACAATAAATGCTGGCAGGGATGTGGTGAGACTGAGATACTCCTGCATTGCTGGTGGGACTTCAAAATGGTCCAACCTCTCTGGAAAGCAATATGGCGTTTCCTCAGAAGGTTGAAAATAGAAATACCTATGATCCAGCAATCCCTCTACTCAGTATTTACCCACAACAAAAACGAGCCAAAATCTGAGAAGATATATGCACACTAATGTTCTTAGCAGCACTAGTTACAATAGCAAAAAGATGGAGGCAGCCAAAGTGCCATCAACTGAAGAATGGATAAACCAACTATGGTACATACACACAGTGGAATACTATGCTACCTTGAAGAACAACAAGGAAGCTGCAAGCCACAGCATAGCATGGAATAACCTTGAGGGCATTATGTTGAGTGAAATTAGTCAGTCACAAAAAGAGAAATACTGCATAGGATTATTACTGTGAAAGACTAAGGAAAAGAACCCCAGTTGTGTTTTGAGTGCCTTCCAACCAGAGATGTTCATCTTCCAGCACTATAGCTCACAATATACTGATATTCTTCATCATTGATGCTACCTGATAGTGTTCTACTGCTATTATTAACGTTTTCAATAACTAAGTATTTAGAATTATTCAAAACTCTCCTTGTCTCTTCTTCTTTCTAGTCTATCTTAATCTGTATGCTCAGCTGAAAACCGTCCACTATGGGTAACCCTGCTGTTATTTAAAATACCAGTTGTATAGTTTCCCCACCACTCTTCTGTCAGTTTGTCATGCTGTCAGTCTGTCACTGTGGTGGCTTGTATGTTGCTGTGATTGGAAGCTATGCCACAGATATTTTAAATACCAGCAAAGTCACCCAAGATAGACAGGTTTCAGCTCAGATTCCAGATGAAAACATACTAAACAGAAGGAAAGACAGATAACTTCTGAATATTTAGTCATTAAAAACCTTATGAATAGCAGCACCAGACTATTAAATATTGAAATGTGATGAAAATCACAAGAATATTGTCAACTACAGTGTTGGAAGACAAGGGACCATTCCCTGGAGAATGATACTATGTTTGGTGAAGTGGAGGGTTGGAGTAAAAGAAGTATACCCCAACAAGATTGATTGATACAGTGACAGCAGCAATGGGTATAGGTGTAGGAATGATTGTGAGATTGACATGGGATCAGGCAGTGCTTCATTCAGCTGTGCACTGAGTTGCTATAAGTCGATACTGACTCGATGGCACCTAACAACAACAACATAACTTCCAGAACCACAGCAACACGCAAGTCATCACAGTCCAACATCTGACAGAGGAATGGTGGCTATTATCATGTAGAAAACTATAAATCATTTTGGATGTATTGGAGAATTAAGTATCATTAATTTGCAGCCACTGCATGCCACATATGTTTTATTCTTCTTATCTGTTGAAGTGCTCTTGTCATGATGAGCTTCTTCATTGTATGACATTTGTATTTTAGCATGGTTTTATTTTTGCTTACTGCACCAACATGTTCTTCCATATCTTCTTCAAATATAACACAGATCCCCAAAATATCATTGTATTCCTAATCAAAGACATGGCTGTTAACTTGCATAATAGGCCTCTGAGAGCAAATGCCCCAAATCTTGCATCTATTTTCACATTTTGAGAGAAAGTGTTAATCAATAATTCCACCAGAAGCAACTGCTTTTCCTCCTCTTCCAACTCTTGTTGGCTCTGAATATGCAGCAATTAGAATTAAAAGAGAATTTTATAAACTTTTAGCATATTCAGTTTGCATTCTAGCCTGCAATTATGTGCTGTTGATGTTTATGATACCTGCCACTCTATTTCCTTTATAACCAAGGCTTTATGACTAACATACTGTATAACAATTTCAAAAGCACAGTTATTTGCATTTTTAAACCTTGAAGACTGCTACATTAAGAGAATGGTAGCTTCAATGGACCAGCCATTTTAATTGCTTTGCATTTTTATGGATAGAATTTTTTTATATCTCCATAGTGACGCTGTGGGATATTAAACAAATAAACAAACAAACAAAAAAACAAAAAAACTACATATCATGAACCAAAACAAGACCAGAGACAGACTAAAACAGATCATCAATTGATCATATGCAAGTTCAGGCTGAAACTCAAGAAAATTAAAACAAATTTATGAAAGCCAAAATTTTGCCTTGAACATATCCCACCTGCGTTTACAGATCATCTCAAGAACAGATTTGATGCATTAGATACCAAATTACTGAAGACTAGAGATTTGTGGGATGACATTAAGAACATCATATAAGAAGAAAGTAAAAGATAATTAAGAAGTCAAGAAAGAAGGAAAAGTCCAAAATGGATGTCAGAAGAGACTCTGAAACTTTCTCTCCAGCATAGAATTGATAAAGCAAATGGAAGGAATGAAGTCAGTAATAGCACTGTGAACACTGGCAAATGCTGCCAATCAGGTTTTCCTACCACCACCAGAGAACCAGCAGAGTTACATGTTACACATGCCAGCACACTATTGAAGATGTGGTAATATGGAGCTATGAGAACAAATTATGGAGAAGTGATTTAAAGTTAACTGCTAAGGATTGTTTAACTTTATCTATGTAGTTTTTAAAATGTAAAATATAGGTGAAAATGAGTTTTTGTTTGCAAGGATATAAACATTTCACTCTTTTGTGTACCTTACAAATAAACTTTTCTTTAAAAAGAGAGCAATTTACTTATCAAGTATGTTAAATGCAATTCGCACTCTTGGGAGCTATTTTAGCTATTGGGGAGCTAAATACTTTGGTAATAGTAATTCACTTTATCCTAAGTTATACCTCTAATATTTTATTTTTTAATCCGAAGCACCATTGTTCTTGCAACAAATAATATGAAGTCAATGCTAACAGGTACATCTTCTAAAGAAGTTGATTTGAGGTGGGTGGAATGGCAGAGGTTGTTGGTCAGCTCAGAAGGTTAAAACTACTGTTTTGGGGGTATAAAAAAGGGTAATCTTGATAAAATTTTTTTAGAAGGTCACAATACGATCATGAAGAAGGTTTAAGAAAATTGAAAACTGCATTGGTGAGAAAAAGTTCATGGAAGTTGCATGAGGAATTTTTTTCCCCATCACAACTAAGCACGTTCTCATTTTTAAAGGTTATCTAGGGCTAAACTATAAGAATTTTCTTGGGAAATCTGAACCACTACAGTACTGTTCTTGCCCCTTCAGATTCTTTCTGTGCCCCAAATTCAAAGAACTTGTAAAAGGAAGACAATTTGAGTCTCTTGAGTCTGCAAAAGATGCCATTTTGAGGCAGAGTAAATCCAAGAGCTCAAAATTCTTAAGGGAATGGTTAGAGAGAAGGAAACACTGCTTTTAGAAGTGTATTGATGTAGATGATGAGTCCTGGTGTGGTACTGTAGGATAGGATAAGCAGTGGACTGCTAATCAAAGGTCAGCATGCCAAATCCCCTAGAAACCCTATTCAGGGCCACTGTGAGTTGGAACCAACTTAACAGTACTTATCAACCATAGTTTGGTCTCTATACATTTTGCCATTGAATTATCTACAACAGGCAAATGTATACGGATTGAACATAGACTAGTGGTTTTCGGGGCAAGAGTATATGGGAAATGGGGAGTTTTCACTGGGCTAATATACATTCTAGGTAGTGAGGTCATCTCAGAAGGTTATGGCAACAGCTTTGTTGTGAGGATGGGAAGGGATTCCTAAGAGACAATCTTGGAAAGCTGGTGGCACTGTAGGATGAGCACTAGACTGCTAACCACTAGGTTAGCTACTCAACTTACTAGCCACTCTACGGGAAAAAGATGAGGCGTTCTGCCCCCATAAAGATTTCAATGTTATAAACAATTTACAGGGTCGCTATGAGTTGGAACTTACTGGACAGCTCTTCACAACAACATGGGGTCATCTTGATAGACTTTCTCAAAGGACGCAGAATGATCACAGGACCTTACTAAAAAGAAGTTGGTAAGAAAAACCACAAAAAATCACATCAAGGAATTGTTTCCCACATGACAATGAGGCAATGGTAATCCCTTGTTTCATGTCCTCTTCAGAAACTGGCTGTGCTCTGTCTATGTACTGCTGCAATCATTTTGGATTATCTTTAACACAATTTTATATACATGTGATATTATTAAGAATGTTCAGCATTTTCCTCTCTTTTCCACATATCACTTTCTTTGGAATGGGCACAGATACGAAGCTCTTCCAATTGGATGGCCAGGTTCCAAATTTCTTGGCACGGAAAAATGAGCATCTCCAGTGCTGCATCAGTTTGTTGAAAAATTTCAATTTGTATTCCATCAGTTCTTGGAGCCTTGTTTCTTGCCAATACCTTCGGTGCATCTTGGACTTCTTTCATCAGTTTTTATTATATGTTAAGTTTTGAAGTGGTTGAGCATAGACCAATTCTTTTTAGTATAAAGTTTCTCAGTATTCCTTCCCCCCACCCCCACCCCCCTTTTTTTTTTTAATGGTTTCGGCATAACTAAAAATTTTGCTCACAGAATCCTTCTATATTGAAACTAGAGGCTTGGAGTTTTTCTTCAGTTCTTTCATCTTGCAATACATGGGGTGTGTTCTTCCCTTTTGGCTTTCTAACTCCAGGTCTTTGCACATTTTATTATAGTACTTTACTTTGCCTTCTTGAGTTGCTCTGTAAAATTTCCTGTTCACCTCTTTTACTGCTTCATTTCTTCCAGTTGCTTTAGTTTGTATATGCTGAAGAGCAAGTTTCAGAGTATCTTCTGGCATCCAATTTGGTCTTCTCTTTATTTTCTGTCTATTCAATTACCTTTTTGTTTTCTTCATGGATGATGTTCTTAATGTTATCCCACAATTCTTCTGGTCTTCGGTCATCAGTGTCTAACACATCAAATATGTTCTTAAGTTGGTTTCTAAATACAAGTGAGATATATTCCAGGTTATATTTTGGCCTTCATGGTCTTGCATTTCTAAGTTCCCAGTTTTATGTCAACTTACCTAGGCTGGGATTTCCAGAGGTTTAGTTGTCCAGATGTGTTTATTTCAGTGGTGATGAAGCATAATACAAGCACAGTTTGCTCTATAATGAGAGGCTGTGAGCAGCCAATCAATTTAAGAGATGCTTCCTTGGGGGTGTGGTCTGCTCCCAATATAATGAACATACAGGAGGGACTCTCTCTCTCTTTCTGGGAACCTGGAACTCTAAAGCTGTAAGATAATAAACTTATCTTTATGTATATACATATATATGTTTCACTAGTTTTGTTTCTCTAGAAAACCCAGCCTAAGACATGTGGTACTGAAAGAGTGGGATTTTAGAGAAACAAAATCATAAATATGAGTTTTCTAAGTCAGTTCTCAAGTCTGACTAATTTTAAAGGCATTGCTATAGGATGGAGGCATGTCTGACCTTCACTTCATAGGAATTGGCCTTGGGCTGATTTTAAATTTGGTGCTCTTTCTCTCTTGTGGACTTTGGAGGTAGTCAGAAATGGTCCCCACATGGTTTAAGCAGTTGGTGCTGTAAGCAGGGTTCATTGAAATGGATCCACACCTATGAAATTATGAGGTTTTGTAAAAGAAAGAACAAAAGGGCATAGGATAAAATACTTAAGCTGGAAATGTAGCAACTTCTGGAGTTGTCTGTTCAAACAGGGCTGGTTTAACACTGGTTAAACAGGACTAATGGCAGGCCAGGGCCACCCTTCCAGAGGCCAAAGGGCATATGCATATGAATGGGGCTAGTCAAAGGGAGCAGAATAATTTGAACTTGCAGTTTATGTGTTTTTATGCCTTATGAATATTGATTACTCCTGTCTATTACTGTAAAATAGACATACATGGGTGATGGAATTGTTGTTGTTGTTAGGTGCCATGGAGTTAGTACTGATTCATAGCAACCCTATGCACAATAGAACAAAACACTGCCCAGTTCTGGGCCAATCTCACAATTGTTGCCATGCTTGAACCCACTGATGCTGCCACTTGGCCAATCCACCTCTCTGACCCACCTTACCAAACATGATATACTTCTCCAGTGACTGGTCCCTCCTGACAATATGTCTGAAATATGAGAGATGAACCTTGGCCATCCTGGCTTCCAAGGAACACTCTGGCTGCACTTCTTCCAACACAGATCTGTTTGTTCTTTTGGCAGCCCAGGGCACTTTCAGTATTCTCCTCCAACACCATAACTCAAAGGCATCAATTCTTCTATGGTCTTCCTTAGACCAGCTTCTGCATGCATATGAGGTTACTGAAAATACCATGGCTTGGGTCAGGTGCACCTTAGTCCTCAAGCTGACATCTTTGCTCTTTAATACTTTGAAAAGGTTTTGTGCAGCGTAGTTTCCTAATGCAATAAATCATGTGATTCCTTGACTGCTGTTTCCATGAGTGTTGATGGTTGATTAAAAAGAATGAAGTCCTTGACAACTTCAATCTTTTCTCCGCTGTTAAGGACGTTGGTCCAGGGGTGAGGATTTTTGTTTTCTTGACATTGAGATGCAATCTATACCGAAGGCTATGGTCTTTGATCTTCATCAGTAAGCATTTCAAGTCCTCTTCACTTTCAGTAAGCAAGGTTGTATCATCTACATTGGCAGGTTGTTAATGAGTCTTCCTCCAATCCTGATGCCACATTTTTCTTCATAGAACCCAGCTTCTCAGATTATTTGATCAGCATACAGCTTGAAGAATACAACCCTGTCACACACTTTTCTTAATTTTAAACCATTTAATGTTCCCATATTCTGTTTGAACAACTGCCTCTTGGTCCATATACTGATTCCTCATGAGCACAATTAAGTATTCTGGAATACTCATACATTGCAATGTTGTCCATAGCTTGTCATGATTCACACAATCGAAAGCCTTTGTGTAGTCATTAAAGCACAGCTAAACATCTTCTTGGTATTCTCTGTTTTCAACCAAGATCTGTCGGGTATCAGCAACGATATCCCTCATTCCACATCCTCTTCTGAATTCGGCTTGAACCTCTGAAAGTTCTCTGTCAATATATGCTTGCAACCATTTCTATATTACCTTTAGTAAAACTTTACTCACATGGGATATCAAAGATATTATACGGTGATTTCTGGATTCCATTGGGTTACCGTTCTTTGGAATGGGCACAAATATGGATCTCTTCCAATCAGTTGGCCAGATAGTTGTCTTCCAAATTTCTTGGCATAAATGAGTGAGCGCCTCCAGTGTTGCCTCACTTTCTTTAAAATTTCAATTTTTGTTTCATCAATTCCTAATACCTTGTTCTTTGCCAATTCTTTCAATGCACCTTGGACTTCTTCATTCAGTGTCATTGGCTCTTTATCATGTGCTACCTCTTGAAATGGTTGAACAGCAACCATTTCTTTTTGGTACAATTACTCTGTATATTCCTTCCATCAATTTTTTGGAATTGAATATTGGAAATTATATTTACAGAGAGTTGTAAGCACACCTTCAACCTGTACTTGGATTTGATTTGAAAAAAATGGAACTCAAAATTGCCCAGAAAAAATAGACTTCTTGGTAAACCAACCTTGTGGTTGTGATTTAAACCAACTTTGTGATTTAAACCAACCTTGTGGTACATTGCTTATCTTATAACACCTTAAGTGGAATCATGAGCCCCATCAAGAACCTTCAGCATTGTTACATTTGAATTTGAAAAGACAAGCTGACCAATCCAGAATTGCTGAGAGAATAAGAGATTCAACCAGAGAAAAAAAGCAGACAGTTTTGAGTTTTGAGCTTTGGAGGCAAGTTGGCCCCTTGGAGAAAACCTCCTTCTAAGACTGAAAGTTAAAGGGAAATAGCCAGACGAATACTTGCTGGTGACCACCTGGGTCTATGTGTGAGTGGAATTGTTGGAAATGCAGCAATAAAGACACAGGTTGAGTTTGGACATGTTTTATTTACACCCATTGGCCTTGACATAGAGAAGTGTGAAGGCTGTCTAGTCTGAAGTTTAAGGACTTGTGTGAATTACTGAGCCCATGGGCACTGATGTTTCCAATGGGATTTAGGGTTGAGAGTGAAGTGGCCAGCTAGTGTGAACTGCAGGGAGGTGTGTGTGAACTCCAAAACATGTAGCTAGTACATATGTGATCTAGCTTGGATGGCTAGGGTTGAGCTGTATCCAGAACCTAATGAGATAAAGATGTTTGATACTATGAGAAAGTGTGAATTATTATAATTTGATGAACTGGACTTTTGATTGTGGATGCAGTTGCTCAAAATTCCAGCCAGATGGAAGAATCTTCATGTCAAGGAACATGCTCGTCTCCTTAGTGTACTGGGTTGATGTTTTGTTATTGTTAAGTACCATGAGTCAATTCTGACTCATAGAGAACTGTATAGGGCTTCTGAGGAGCAGTTGGTGAGTTTGAACCACTGACTTTGTGATTTAAACCAACCTTGTGGTACACTGCTTATCTTATAACACCATGATAAGGACTGGCAATTTAGACATTGGCCATCAAAAATGGGTGGGAGGGCGATGAAGACATGGAGTGGGTGGCATCCAAGCTTTCATGAGTGTGCTTAGTTTTAGAATGAGGGGACAAGGGAGACTCCCCACTGACTAGTTTTCCTCTTATCAAGATGAGTCTGGTGAAAGGGAGTGAGGGATGAAGCTTATAGAATTTTATGATTTCAATTTTAATTATTAGGACTACTTGTTATTTTCAAAACTGTAATTGTATAAGATGTGTAACTAAAAGGATGGAGTAGTTATCTTTCATTTCAAGAATAGATGATCCTGGGACCATGAAGAAGGAAAAGCATGAGTGAAACCTGAGGCCCCTGCCTGGAAAAGCAGCTACAGCAGAAACAGTGGCAGAGGTGGTGACATGGAAAGAGAAAGCAGTTATGGATTCTAGGTCATGGACTGAGTAAGGCTGTGTGCCTATGGGCAGGGGGCTAATTGCAGAATGTGCCTTTTGGATATTTAAACGGATATATATCATCAGTAAGTATTTTAAGTCCTCTTCACTTTCAGCTAGCAAGGTTGTATCATCTGCATATTGCAGGTTGATAATGACTCTTCCTCCAATCATGATGCCACATTTTTCTTCATATAATGCAGCGTCTCAGATTATTTGCTCAGCATACAGATTGAACAAGAATGATGAAAGAATACAACCCTGGAGCACATGTTTCCTAATTTTAAACCATTCGGTTTTCCCTTTTTCTGTTCAAACAACTGCCTCTTGATCTATGTACTGGTTCCTCATGAGCAAAATTAAGTGTTCTGGAATACACATAATTTGTAATATTGTCCATAGCTTATCATGACCCACACAATCGACAGCTCACAAAGATAAAGCCAAATATTACAACAAAATGTGCAAAGATCTGGAATCAGAAAACCAAAAAGGAAGAACATGCTCAGCATTTCTCAAGCTGGGG
>NW_006408685.1:6242032-6244358 GCF_000296735.1 Chrysochloris asiatica
CAGTCAAGAAATCAAACGACGTATTGCATTAGGCAAATCTGCTGCACAAGACCTTTTTAAAGTGTTGAAGAGCAAAGATGTCAGCTTGAGGACTAAGATGTGCCTGACCCAAGCCATGGTATTTTCAATAACTTCATATGCATGCAAAAGCTGGAGAGTGGATAAGGAAGACCGTAGAAGAATTGGTGCTTTTGAGTTATGGTGTTGGAGGAGAATATTGAAAGTGCCATGGACTGCCAAAAGAATCAGTATATCCATTTTGGAAGACGTGCAGCCAGAGTGTTCCTTAGAGGCCAGGATGGCTAAACTTTGTCTCTCATACTTTGGACATATTGTCAGGAGAGACAAGTCTCTGGAGAAGGACATCATGTTTGGTAAGGTGGAGGGTCAGAGAAAAAGAGGAAGACCCCCCCCAACGAGATGAATTGGTCAAGTGGCAGCATCGATGGACTCAAGCATGGCAATAGTAGTGAGATTGGCCCAGGATTGGGCAATGTTTCATCCTGCTGTGCATAAGGACGCTATGAGTCGGTACCAACTCGATGGCACCTAACACAACCATGCCCTATGATGAAGACCTGGTTTGGTGCTGTAGGATAAGCACACCACCACAAGGTCGATTTGAACTGCAAGGTCATTAGTTCAAATTCACCAGCCACTCCTTGGAAACCCTATACAGAGTTGCTATGAGTTGGAACTGACTTGATGGCACTTAACAACCACAACAGTAAAGCTCTATGATGAACATAAATGATCAACTAAATAGCAACCCAATTCCAACATGACAACTAATGGCACAGAATCTTCAGGGATGAAGGTCAAGAAAAATGACCAGCAGAGGTGCTTCCTGCGTGCAAAGGGAATGTGGAATGGGTAGTGCAAGGAGGCAATTGTAAATACCAGCTATGACTATGTGACCAGTTGCAGAAACAAGGACTTTAGTGTCTAACGCATAAAATCTCTTCTTCAGATGATCTCTAAATTCAGGTGGGATATGTTCAAGGTCATATTTTGGTTCTCATGGACTTATTTTAATTTTCTTCACCATGAGCAACCGATTGTTTGACGTTCTGCACCTGGCCTTGTTTAGGCTGAGGATATGGAGCTTTCCCACCATCTCTTCCATAGATGTAGTCAATCTGATTTCTGTGTATTCCATCTGGTGAGGTCAATGTGTATAGTCATATTTTATGTTGTTTAAAAAGGTATTTGCAATGAAGAATCATTGGTATTGCAAAATTCTATCATGTAATCTCCAGGATAGTTTCTATAACCAAGCTCATATTTTCCAACTACTGATCCTTGCTATTTACTTTCAACCACTGAATTCCAATTGCCAATAATTATCAATACATCTTGATTACATGTTCAACCAATTTCAGACTGAAGAAGTTGTTGTTGTTGTTGTTGTTGTTGGTGTGCCGTGGTTTCTGAGGCTGTAAATCTTTATGGGAGCAGAAATCCTCATCTCTCTCCCATGGAACAGCTGGTCGTTTCAAACTGCTGACCTTGAGGTTAGCAGCCCAATTGGTAACCACTATGCTACCAGAGCTCCTTGAAGAAATTGGTAGAATTCTTCAATTTCATCATTACTTGCTTTAGTGGTCGGTGCCTACTAAAGCAGAAGATCAGAAAAATAGTGGCATTAACTGGTCTTCCTTGTAGGCGTATGAATATTATCCTATCACAGACAAGTCTTGACATGTTCTTTATGATGATGAATGTGACATCATTCCTCTTCAATTTGTCATTCCCGGCATAGTAAATCATGTCATTATCAGATTCAAAATGGCCAAAATCAGTCCATTTCAGCTCGCTAATGCCTAGGATATCAATGTTTATGCACTTCATTTCATTTTTAGCAATCTACAATTTATGTAGATTCATACTTCATACAAAACACGTTTTGAACATTAATGAATGCTTACAACTCTTTCTCTTTATTTTGAGTTGTGCTTCATCAGCAAATGAAGTTCCCAAAGGCTTTACTCAATTCTCACCCTCGTTGTCAACTATACTTTGATAAGACAGCTGTTCCCCAGTTGTGTTTTTTTTTTTTTCTTTTTTCACTCAGGCATATATAATAATTCACATCTCCAAAGGGCACATTCTGCAAGTCTGCTCCCGGCCATCAGCTCTTAGTCCTTCTCTTCTTAGTCCATGAATCTAGAGTCCTCAGCTGCTCCCCCACTCCAGGCCTCATCTCTGCCTCCGTCTCTGTCTCTAACTTTTTTTTTTTTTTCTTAAATGTTTTATTGTGAATTATGTGATAGTTTACATGGGAGAACATTAATTTTACATTCATTCTATCGTATATACTCTCATT
>NW_006408685.1:6246404-6269727 GCF_000296735.1 Chrysochloris asiatica
TGAAAGATTATCTGGGCAAATTATTGAATGATGCAGAAAGCATCAAGAGAAGATGGAAGGAATACACAGAGTCAATGTACCAAAAGGAAATGGTTAATGTTCAACTGTTTCAAGAGGTAGCATACGATCAAGAGCCAATGATACTGAAGGAATTGGCAAAGAACAAGGCACCAAGAATTGATGGAATACAAATTGAAATCTTTCAAGAAAGTGAGGCGGCACAAGAGGCACTCATTCATCTCTGCCAAGAAATTTGGAAAACAACTATCTGGCTGACTGACTGGAAGATATATATATATATCTGGTAGCGTAGTGGTTACGAATCGGTCTGTGAACCACAAGGTCAGCAGTTTGAAATTACCAGCTGTTCCAATGGCCACCACTAAATAATTTGCTAATACGTTCTATAAGAGAATTCTGATCAATAGACAGGAAATGTGGAACAGAAATTAAAATCACTGTGGAATTCAGATTGTGTGGAATCATTAAGACTTTTTAATCACTAAAATTATTGCCTCAAGGAAATATTTAAATCTTAAACTAAAAGTATCCTATGAAGTTATCGCTAAACTGAGCAACAACACTTTAGTTCAACTAGAAAATAATGTCTTCCTTGAATGTTGAATTCTTTTAAAGAATTTTCTATATGAAATCAAATTGGTAGCAGTAACTCAAATGGTTGAGTGAGAAGCTTAGGGGGCAGTGAGTTTGTGTTAATAGTGGTGAAACAATTCAGAAACAGATAGAGAGAAATATGCCAAAACATGAAGAATGTAATCAGTGTCATCTAATTGCACATGATGAAATTATTCAGCTGATATATATTTTACTGTGTATAGCTTCACCAAATAAATAAAAATTCTAAAAGAAACATAAAGGAGCTCATAAATCAATTTAATTTTAGAAATTTGTTACGAGTACAAATTAGAGTAATACATTGACTGTAATATGAGATATCTTTAAAAGACACAAAAATTAAATTTAGTATTCTAAAGGAGCTATTTACCCAGTAAGAGCAAAATGTAGTGAGTTAATGAGTCAGAGGAGCTTCTGCCAAGGATTTGTGCCAGAGTGTATCCAGGCTCTTGATTTTACTTTTACCAGGCACACAGTAATGTAAAGAAATCCTTTCAAATTGAATTTTTTTAACTGAAATAATGAGTATGGATGATTGTACTTTATATTCCCCACATCACTATGAAAAATCATATTTTTTGCTAATTAAGTTTGCTCTCATTGGTAACTGAAATTCATTGAGAACCTGTCATTGCAACATTGTACTTCTGTTTTAAAATTTTTTGGTTTATGTTTGGCATCATGGAGTATTAAAAAGGTCAACAGTTACTGTTTGTTTTCTCATCATTATTTGGTGCATACCCCTGAATGGGAATGTCAATAAATTACAAAATGCCTATAAGGTGGACAGCGAAAAAGTAGAAGGGAAAAATCTCAACAACATACAAAGCATTGCAAGTCTGGTCAATGAAAATCAGCAGTTAATTTACTTTAAGTCTGAATTATCTTGCTAAGGAGGTATGGTATACCAGCTTACATTGAACTTATAACATTTTAAATAAACTTTCCTCAACTTGGGTATTTATTCCTCATTCTATATTTGTGCAACTAATTATTGTAAATCTAAAAGCAAGGCTTTTGTTTAGACCCATCGAACTTCATTTTACTGCATTTGTATGTTGACTCTTATAAGATATTTAGGATCTTGCTTAATTCAAAAATAATTAAATTTAAAGTATTCTTCCCAGTTGTTTTTTTTTTTTTTCACCTAAAAATTTAGCAAAGCTTGGCATTAAGCAATATGCTTTCAACAGGATAAATAGAATTATCAAAGGCATATTATTAGAGATATACCTTTTATGTCTGAATTGGTATTACTCTTACCTGTAACACCCAATATTTGCTTTCCTGCATTTATTTATTCAACAAAGGAACAGTACTAGGTATTAGTGAGAGAAAAGTTTTTTTTTTTTTTAAGTTTTTATTGTGAATTGAGTGATAATTTACATTGGAGAACATTGGTTTTGCACTCATCATATTGTATTTCATTTCATTGCAATAATTACAATCCTCTCAGTGCATCACCATTCAACATTATTTGCTTGTATTCTCTCTGTTTTTGTTTTGTTTTTGCTTTTGGATGTATACAAAAACACTCAGGAATATATAATCATTTAAACAACTAAAGGGCACATTCTGCAAATCTGCCTCCTGGCCTCAAGCACATAGCCTTTCTCTTTCCATGAGTCTAGAGTCCTCAGCTGCTCTATCTCTCCATGTCATCAATTCTGCCTCCATCTCTGGTGTCGCTGCTTCTACGGATGTGGTCCCACATTCTGCTTGTGATCTTCTCCTTTGGTAGTCCTAGGGTCCTCTGCTTCTAGAATGCAGGATTAACTACTGCCCTCTTTATGTTGGAATAACCTCTACCTTTACAGTTGTGGCAATTGCAGTTAGTCATGATAACAATTTCTCACTATTGAATCATAGGAATCCTATCCCTCTCCATTGCAATGAAATGAATATGATAGGATGAGTTCCCCCAAGTAAACTGATGCCCCCCCCATGTAAACTATCACTCAATTCACAACAAAAACTCAAAAATATATATTCTTATCCCCATCTCCTTTCACCAGACCTGTCTAGACAAGATGAAAACTATTCTGAAAACTTGTAAGTCTGTCACTTTATGTCTTTATAGCCCCCTAGTTTAGGTAGTCAATGTCTAAGTTGCCTGTCCCTATCAACCCTGCATACAGAAAGGATAGGATGAAGACTCCTTCCCTCTCAGTTGATATTTTAAGCTACCACATCCATAAGTATAGGTCAAGTTCATCAAATTATAGCAATTTACACTTGCTTCCTGTATCAAACATTTTTATTTTCCTTTAGACTAGTTCTGATCATACAGCCATCCAAATTAGGTCAAATAGGTACTATCGTAAGTTTTGGTGTTCTTGAGAGAAGTGTTTTTAATAAGTTTTTTTCCCTTTCTGTTTAAACCCTTTTAATCATTGTTCCCAATCATTATTGCCCTGACCAACCTTTCTCCTGTGCTCCAGGTACATATAAGCTAAAGATTTAGTGCTACATTATTGACTTAAACCTCGGATAAGAAGACATATCAGAATGAATACAGTGGGCAATCACATCCCATGATGTAAGTGACTGTGACTCAGTGGAATGTAAACTGCATCCCCAGATGAAAGACCCATAAAACCCTGAGAAGAAAAACATAACAATGCATAGAAATTGATACCTAGAGGGGTATAAGAGTTCTGACTGTATTGGGAAGGGCAAGGTAGTCTTTCAGAGAAGGATTCCCACTGTTTTCCAGAACAGTCAATAATACATATTTTGATTCTCACCCCTTCTTTGATATTGGCTACAATGGCTAGCCGTCAGACTTTTGTCCTGTAACACTGAGAATATAATAGTAAATAGCAGCTACAAGGTCTTTACCTTCATGTACTTTATTTACATTCTTGTGACATAAAGCATAGTAAGCAAGTAATAAAGCAAGTAATATGATTTATCAGAGTGATGCAAGGAAAATGAAGCACAGAAAGGAGGCAGATGAGATAGTGTTTATTGTTGTTTTTAAGGTGCTGTGGATTGGATTCTGACTAATAGTTATCCTAGGTACAATAGAACAAAACACTGACACGGTCTTGAGCCATCCTCACATGTTTGATCCCATTGTTGAAATCGCAGTGTCAATCTTTGTCATTGAGGATCCTTTTCTTTTTAATGATCCTCTACTTTACTAACCTTAAGGTCAGCGGTTCGAAACTACCAGCCGCTCCGTGGGAGAAAGATGAGGCTTTCTACTCCCGTAAAGATTTACACCCTTGGAAACCCTGTACAGGGTCGCTATGGGTCAGAACCGACTCAAAGGCACTTAACAACAACAACAACTTTACTAAGCATGATGTCCTCCAGGTACTAGACCCTACTATTGACATATCCAAAATACATGAGACAAAGTCTTACCTCCTTGATTCAAAAGGAGCACTCTGGCTGTACTTATAAAACAGATTTGTTTGCTCCTCTGGCAGTCCATGATATATTAAAAATTCTTTGCCAGCACCATAATTCAAATTCATCAATTCTTCTTGAGCTTTACTTAATCATTGTTTAGCTTTCACATGCATATGAAGTGATTGAAAACACTGCAACTAGGGTCAGGCATACCTTAGTCCTCAGGGTAACATCTTTGCTTTTTGACTCTATAAAGAGGTCTTTTGTAGAAGAATTGCCCAATGTAATCCATCAATTAATTTCTTGACTGCTGTTTTCATGAGTGTTGATTGTGGATCCAAGTAAAATGAAATATTTGACAACTTCAATATTTTCTCCATTCATGCTGATGTTGCTTAATGGTACAGTTGTAGGGATTTTTGTTGACTTTTTGTTAAGGTGAAATCCATACTGATCTTCATCCTCTACAGTTTCAGCAAGCAATATTGTCTACATATAGCATATCCTGATGCCGAATTCTTCTTCATATAGTACTTCTCAGACTATTTGCTTAACGTACAGATTGAATAAGTATGGTTAAAAGATGCAACCATAACACACATTTTTCCTGAATTTAAACCACACAGTGTCTGCTTGAGAGAATGATGTAAAAGTGCTATTTTGATTGGGCCATATGAGAAGGTAACATTTGAAAAAAAAACCTAAGTGATGTCAGAATACCAGAAAGATATTTACCTATATTTTACTGACTATACAAAGGCATTCAACTGTGTGAATCATAACAAATTACAGGTAACACTGAAAATAATGGGAATTCCAGAAAACTTAATTGTGCTCATGCAGAATCTGTACATAGACCAAGAAGAGGTCATTATAACAGAACTGAGAGGTTTAAAATGAAAAACAGATGAGCATCAGCATTGTATTCTTTTACGATAGGTATTCCATTTGGAAACTGAGCAAATTATCTGAGAAGCTGGATTGCATGATGAAGAAAGTAGCATCAGAATTGGAAGAAAACTCATTAACATCCTGTAATATGCAGAAAACACAACTTTACTTGTGGTAAACAAAGAGGTCTTAAAGTACTTACTGATGTAGATTAAAGAATACAGCCTTCAGTATGGAATACACCTCAACATAAAAAAGATGAAAATCCTCACAACTGGACCAATAAATAATTTCATGATAAACTTAGAAACGATTGACATTGTCAGAGTTATTTTACTCGGATCCACAATCAACACTCATGGCAGCAGCAGTCAAGAAATCAAAGAATGTAATAGAATGTACTCCAGTAGACAAATCTGTTTCAAAGACCTCTTTCAAGTGTTAAAGAGAAAACATATCAATTTGAGGACTAAAGGTATGTCTGACCCAAGCCATAGTGTTTTCAATAGGCTTATGTACATGTGAAAGCTGGACAATTAATACAAAAGATCATATAAGAAGTTATGCATTTGAACTATGATATTAGTGAAGAATGTTGAAAGTACTATGTACTACCAAAAGAACAAACAAATCTGTCTTGGAAGAAGTTCAGCCAGAATGCTCCTTGTAAGAGAGGACAGAGAGACATCTCACATATTTTGGACATGTTGTCAGGAGGGAGCAGTCTTTGGAGGAAGATATCATGCTTGGCAAATAGAGGGTCAGTTTTTAAGAGGAAGACCTCCTATGAGATCAATTGACACAGTGGCTTTAACAGTGGGTTCAAATTTAACAAAAATTGTGAGGATGGTACAGGATTAAGCAGTGTTTTGTTCTGCTGTGCATAGGTTCACTATAAGTAGTAATCAACTTGAGGACACATAAGAACAACAACAACAAGTGATGTGGAGTATATACCATGTTAATATCCAGGAAATGAGCTTTCCAAGAAAAAGACATATCAAGTATACCAAAGACTCCTAAGTAGAAACAGACTTTCTTGAAATAGAGGGGGCGGGAAGAATGTGGCATTGTAGCTGCAGCATACTGAATCAGGACTGGAAAAGTGGTGGCAAATAAGCTATAGGAAGGTCTTGTGACTTTATGGGAAACATGTGGAAATCTTTATAATGGGAGTTGTACAATCGGATTGTCACTTTATAGATGTTTTAAGATAATTTGATTTACCTTTAAAGTAGAGATGGAGGAGGTAAGGATTCCTTAGTTGTCATTGTTGTTAAGTACTGCTGAATAGGTTCCTACTCACAGTCACTCTGTCTAAGGTTTCCAAAGAGCAGCTGGTGGGTTTGAACTTCTGCAGTCAAGTGCTGATCCTATGAATCCAGAATTCCTAAGACATAGAATATATTTTGAAGGTACAACCTACAGGATTTACTAATGGCTGGGATAAAGAGTGTGAGAGAAAAGAAGAATGAGAAACTGGATTAATTTAATTTAATTTCCTTCTTTTGCAATCTGGTTTCCCATATAACTTTCTTTTAAACTGGAATATAATCTCTAGCTCTTTTTTGCCCCCCCCCCCCATATTGCCTCTGTCTTTGTCTCATCTGAAACCTGTCCACCATGGGTGACCCTGCTGGTATCTGAGAACTGGTGGCATAGCTCCCAGAATCACAGCAATTCACAAGCCACCACAGGACAACAAACTGACAGATGAGTGGTGGTACAGAAAATTTCAAAGGTCAGCTCAAGAAGATAAAGTCAAATATTACAACAAAATGTGCAAAGATCTGGAATCAGAAAACCGAAAAGGAAGAACACGCTCAGCATTTCTCAAGCTGGGAGAACTGAAGTAAAAATTCAAGCTTTGACTTTCATTTTTAAAGGATTCTCTTGGCAAATTATTGAATAATGCAGAAAGCATCAAAAGAAGTTGGAAGAAATACACAGAGTCACTGTACCAAAAGGAAATGGTTGATGTTAAACCGTTTCAAGAGTTAGCATATGATCAAGAGCCAATGATACTGAAGGTGTAAGTCCAAGGTGCATTGAAAGACTTGGCAAAGAACAAGGCACCAGAAATTGCTGGAATACAAATTGAAATCTTTCAAGGAAGTGAGGCGGCACTGGAGGCACTCACTCACCTATGCCAAGAAATTTGGAAAACAACTATCTAGCCAACTGATTGGAAGAGATTTGTATTTGTGCCTATTCCAAAGAGAGGTGACCCAATGGAATGTGGGTACCATTGGAAAATATCTTTGATATCCCATGCGAATAAAGTTTTACTAAAGGTAATGAAGATACAGCTTCAAGCATACATTGACAGAGAACTTCCTGAGCTTCAAGCTTGATTCAGAGAGGCAGTGGAATGAGGGATATCATTGCTGATGTCCGATGGATCTTGATCGAAAGCAAAGAATACCAGAAAGATGCTTGTCTGTGCATTATTTACTACACAAAGACATTCGACTGTGTGGATCATGACAAGCTATGGACAACATTGTGAAGTATTAGTATTCTGGAACACTTAGTTGTGCTCATGAGAAATCTGTACATGGACCAAGAGGCAGTTGTTCAAACAGAACATAGGAACACTGAATGGTTTAAAATTAAGAAAGGTGTGCGATAGGGTTGTACTCTTTCACCATACTTATTCAACCTGTATGCTGAACAAATAATCTGAGAATCTGAGTGATATGAAGAAAAACGTGGCATCAGAATGGGAGGAAGTCTCATTAACAACCTGTGAAAGTGAAGAGGACTTAAAATATTTACTGATGAAGATTAAAGTCCACAGCCTTTGGTATGGATTTCATCTCAATGTAAAGAAAACAAAAATCATCACCACAAGACCAATAAACAACATTCTTATAAATGGAGAAAAGATTGAAGTTATCAAGGACTTCACTCGTCTCGAATCAGCTATCAACACTCATGGAAACAGCAGTCAAGAAATCAAACTACGTATTGCATTAGGCAAATCTACTGCACAAGAACTTCTTAAAGTGTTGAAGAGCAAAGACGTCAACTTGAGGACTAATGTGCACCTGACCCAAGCCATGGTATTTTCAAAACCCTCATATGCATGCAAAAGCTGGACAGTGAATAAGGAAGACTGTAGAAGAATTGATGCATTTGAGTTATGGTGTTGGAGGAGAATATTGAAAGTGCCATGGGCTGCCAAAAGAACAAACAGATCTGTGTTGGAAGAAGTGCAGCCAGACTGCTCCATGGAGACCAGGATGGCCAAGGTTCATCTTTCATGTTACTGGAGAAGAATATCATGTTTGGTAAGGTGGAGGGTCAGAGAAAAAGAGGAAGACCCCCAGTGAGATGGATTGGCCAAGTGGCAGCTTCAATGGGCTCAAGTGTGGCAACAATTGTGAAGTTGGCCCAGGAACAGGTAGTGTTTCATTCTGTGTGCATAACGTTGCTATGAGTCGGTACAGACTAGATGGCACCTACCATCAACAACATTGCCTCATGTTCAGGTACATGGTTAATATTGTTATTATGTGTTGATGAGTTGGTTCTGAGTCATAGCGACCCTGTGTAGGGCTTAGGAGGAGTGGCTGGTGGATTTGAACCACAGACCTTGTGGTTCAAACCGACCTTGCAGTCCAGTGCCACACTAGAATTCCAAGTACATGGTAGGCATTGAGAAACTGTGGTAATCATATCTGTGTCCTCCATTTCCACTCTTATCATTCCTTCTTTGAAATATCCACAATTCCATAATTTTTCTTCATTCATGATAGAAACATCTTGATGCAGGTACAAGTCGTCTTTACACTGGGTAAAGATGCAATTATATTTCTCATTTGAGCCTATCCCTGTCTGGTTAAAACTGAAAATTACTGACTGAATAATCACTTTAAAAAATTTGTTTTTCGTCATTCATTAGACATTTATAGATTTGTCTACATTGTGTCTGGGCTTAATTCTTCCAGATGCTGGGGATGCAATACTAAACACAACATATAAAAGTCTGCTCTCATAGAGCTTACATTTGCAATAGCTAATTAAAAATATAGAGCATTTTAGATTGAAAATGCTACAAAGAAAAATGAAACAAGAAAAGGAGATATTGTGAGTGTTAAGATTTAGTTTTAAAACAGGAAATGCTTCTTTGAAGATGTTACATATGATCAGAGATTTGAATGAAGTTAAGGAGTCAGTCATACCTCTGTGTCAGATGGAACAACAATACAGAGGTCCTAATAAGGGCATGAGCTTCACTTGTTTTCAAAATGGAGAGAAGGTCAATGTGATTGGAAATTGAATTACTGATACAGTGACAGAAGATGAGATCAGAAAAGGTCAAACAAATAATTTAGAGCCTTGTAGCTATTGTAAGATATTTGCATTGTATGTAGGCAGCCTAGAGTTGGACAAGATATGACTTTTGTTTTTAAATCCCTGAAGCTGTTGTGTAGATAACTGACTATAGAGGTTTGAGGTCCCTCTATAGGATTTTAAGGAGCCCTGGTGGCACAAAGTTTAGCTGAGTGGTTAACTGAAATGTTGGCAATCTGAATCTATTCAGCTGTTCTGCAGGAGAAAAACCTGGCACTCTGATATCATGAAAAATACAGAGTACAAAACCTTACAGTTCTAATCTATCACGTGGAGTTCCTATGATATGAGTCAAAATCAACTCTATGGCACCTAAAAACGACAGCAGTCAAACCAAAATTCTCTACCTATTTTCAAAAGCTATTATAAGTCTATTTTTCATTAGTCCTCAACCTAAATCCTTTATTTTCCAGACCAATTTCATCAGAGATAATCTCACATAATATATATTTCTACTTTCTTAAGATATGCACTGGATTACTAACCACAAGGTTGGCGGTTCAAATCCACCAGCCGCTCCTCAGAAACCCTAAACAGGGCTGCTGAATCGGAGCCAACTCAGCAGTTCTTAACAACAACCTTTTCCTATTCCTTCCCCTTGAAAACAGTACCTTCCAGCCTCTCCTATCCATCATTCGGGACTCAGTTACAACATAAAATGCTTCCCCAACTATTCCAACATTACCGATGACTCCTGACATCATTTTTTTTGTAGATCTCATCTGTAATTAATGACTGAACACCTGATCACGTACTTTATTTTATTGTTGTCTATATTTTATAGGTGTTGATCATTTCTGCCCAGCTTTTAAGTTCTATAATATCAGAGAACCAATGAATTATAGATCTTTCATGGCATCCAGCAAATTGTGGGAATGTATCTAGTGAGTATCGATTGATGTAACATGTTGTTTAAATTTGCTTTCTTTAATAATATAATGATCACTCAAGTAACTTCTGGCAAAACAAGAATTGAAGTTAGGTGCATGGAAATTCTTAATCAGTCACTAGAGTTAACCAATCATATATTCGTACTAATAAATTTCAATGGCTCAAGAAAGGACACCTTTTTTATTTTTATACCACTTGATAGCATATCTATGTCAACTTGAACACTGACCACAAAAGTTACTTTTTTATGCATAATTGATTTTGGCAGTGTACAAAGACAGGCAGCATTTCTCATACCGTATATAGCTACTATGATCTCAGGGAAAGGAGTTCTGGTGGCATGCTAACTAGGCTGCTAACTAAAAGGTCAGCAGTTTGAACCCACCAGACACCTTCCTGAAGAATGCTGTGGCCCTCTGCTTGTGCGATGATTACAATTTTGAAAACCCTACGGGGCAGTGCTACTCTGTCCTATAGGGTCATTATGAGTCTGAAGCGATTGGACAGCAATGGGTTTGGTTTGATTTGGATGCACAGGGATGCTGGGAGTTCACAGCTTCTCAGGGAGGGAGAGCTTCAGAGGCCTTGCCATGGATTCAGCTGATCTGTACTGGGAATAGGCAGCTCCACTTCAGGCAGCCATCTCTCTTCCCCCTCCCCACTCTTGGGTTCTGGGTTGAGGCCAGGGACTGTCCGGAGCTGATCCCGGGTTCCCATTGGCCGCTGTCTTTCGTGACGTCACGATCATGATGAGAATTGATGATCGGAAAAGCTGATTTCATTGTCTGAGGAGGCAGTGGAGACCCAGGAAAAAGCTTGCCGAATCTGCCTGCTCCAGCACTGGATTGATCTGGGATCTTGTGATTCCTCCGGATACTGCACCACGACAGAGGTACGCACCCAACATGGGTGGATGTTAAGTGCGAAGGAGGGAGGGCAAGGTACACAGCTACTGACTGCTCCACCCAGTGAGGGGCCAGTAGGTTTAGCTGCCTAAAGAGAGAACCAACAAATTGGTGCCGTTTCTGGGGAGCGAATTGACTATATGTATATATATATATACCCTTTGGGCAAGGGCTGGCGGCAGTGTGATGTTAAAAATGAGGTGAAGAAAGGGAGGCAGTGGACATTGCGATAGAGCAAAGGGCCTTACTTTCTGAGAGTACGACGTTTGGTATTTGCTTCTAACCCCATAGTTAAAGGAGGTGGCGACTTTCCGAAAAAAAGAGGGGAATGGAATCTACCACTTCTAGAATTCACTGGACAGTAGATTACTCACAGCCCTAACCAAAAGCGAGGTGGGCACAGCGCCTGCGCATTAGTACCTTTCAAGGGGTGGGGTTCCCGGCTCCTGGAAGGGGCATGGAGTTTACGCACGCGCCTTTTCACTTTCTTCTGGTTAGAATGCTGCTTATCGCAGCCTGGGCAGTGTGGAAATGACTGGGGAGTTGGCTCGGTAAGAGTTGAGGCGCCAGTTGATGAGGAGGGGTCTGTCAGTTACTTTGAATCTAGCCTACTGAGAGCATACCCAGCCCAACCCCCAAGTACCTAAACAAACAAACAAAAACTACTGCCAATGAGTCGATTATAACTCAGAGAACCTATAGAGCAAAGTGGAACTGCCTCTTTGGGTTTCTGAGACTGTAATTCTTTGCAAGAGCAGATCAACCTCATCTTTCTTCTGCAGGGTGGCTGGTAAATTTGAATTGCTGACCTTTTGGTTAGCAGCCCAATACATAACCCACTATGCCACCAGTGTGCCTTAGCCCCAAAATGGACCTCATACGTTTAAGTAGGCAAATTCTCAATCTACATTTACCAAGTTTGAAATAATGTAGAGCAATTTGCGGAGTAGAAATTACTGAGATGAGGAACTATTTTATTTGGGGCGGGGTGGGTAGTGGTGGAGGGTGGGAGATAGCTCAACCCTGTAAATTTTCAAATGAATCCAACTTCAAGGAACTCTACTTTAGGCATCATTCAGTTATTTTGAACCATAAAGTCTTTCAAGAGATCCACTGTATAGACTCAGTAAGAATTTTTCTTCTATTTTTCCTTCTTGGAATGGCGTCTTATAAAGCTTCAGTTCCTGTTTAAAATTTAGCACAATTAAGTCCTTCTGTGTTTCTTCTAGACCCACCAAAGTCAAATTCTATTTCAAGGGACATTGTCCATCTCCCTTTCAGTTTTGTTGTTGTTGTTAAGTGTCGTTGAGTCAGTTCTGACTCCTAGCCACTCTGTATAGGGTTTTAGAGGAGAGCTGGTATGCATAGTTAGTAGTCCAGTTAGTGCCACAACAGGAGTCCCTTTCATTGGGAGGGGCTATATTAATCAGCAGTTGTCAAGAACAACCTATCTGCGGGCTGTCCATGAAGAACATGTATTATTAATTCTGTTCCACTGCCTGATTATGGACTTCAGTCTATTGACAGAAGAATCTGTATTTTTCTCCATTTCCCATAATGAAGGATTTATCAAATCCTGGTAAATTTTCTTTTGAAAATGCTTATAGCACCCTTTCATTATTCTACAATATAAACTCTCTTCACCACTCACTCAACCAGCCTTCACCTATGCCCCATATCACTGACTAGTCTACTTTTTTCTAATTCGTTCTATCATAATAATCATGTGTGAGCACATCTTTCATTCAATCATTTTCTTTCACCAGAGCCTTCTTAGGCTCTGTATTTGCTATTGTTTTAGACCAATTCCACCTGAATTTCAAAGATTTTCTTTATCTGGACATATTCTACCATTTGAACCTTATTTTATAACATTCTTTGGTGTACTGTTTTCTTTAATGTTCCCTGAACAACCTATCTTCAGAACTTTGCTCCTTGTACCTCTGCCAATCATTTTATCTAGGATGCCTTTTCTCTACTTATTCAAATACCTATTTTAAAAGCTCAGCTCTACTTGTTTATCTCCATAAATTCCTTCCAACACTAATCCAACCATTATTGAGTTTTGTGTTTTGGAACTTCTACAAGTAGTTCTTATAGTTGGCACAACCTGGATTGTGTTGTCTTATTTGTTCTTTGTGTCAGATAACTTTTAAATCTCAACTAGATTTTAAATATTTTCTTAATGGTTTGGATCATGTCATCTTCTTTCTTATCCCCTAAACACAATTCATGGCTTACTAACTGAAATAGGTATATATTATTTTTTCCTAGGAAATAAGTAAATATTATTATCGAAATAACTGTATATATGGGCATATTTTGGAGATATTGTGGATTAAGATTCCAGACCAGGGTAATACGTCAATATCATAATAAAGGTGGTTACATGATTTTTTTTTCCCCCAGTGCATATAAAATTTATGTTTGCACTATACTTTTATATGTATTAAGTGTGAAAGAATTATGAAAAAGTTTGGAATATTGTGAGAATTACCTAAATGTGACACAGAAATACCAAGTGAGCACACTCTGCTGGAAAAAATGTTGATAGGCTTACTTGACACAGAGTTGTAACAAACTTTCAATTAAGAACCAAAACAAAAATGTAATATCTATGAAGCACATTGAAAGAATTGCAATAAAATAATATATATAGTATACCTGTATGTGAAAAATCATTAATCATTGATGGCAAAAGGCCCTCTTCAAATAAAAAAATCCATTGCTGTTGAGCTGATTTCATCTTAGAGTGACTTTGTAGGCCAGAGTAGGACTTACTCCTTGTGGTTTCCAAGGCTGTATAGATGCAGGTTGCCAGAACTTTATCCTGTGGAGCAGATAGTGGGTTTGAACCACCAACTTTTCAGTTAGCAGCAGCACTTAACCACTGGACCACTGGGGTTCCTTACAGGCTCTATATTCCACTACCATTGCGTTAATTCCAACATGTATAGGCTCTCTATACATGAGGCTGTAAATCGTTACAGGAGCAGAAAGCCTCATCTTTTCCCCTTGGAGAGGCTGGTAAGTTTGTCCTATAGCAACACCGGGGTTCCTTGTTGTTGCTGGTGTTGTTAGTTCCTGTTGATTTGGTTTCCACTCATAGTGACCCCATGCAAAACAAAATGAAACATTGTCCAGTCCTGTGCCATAGTCAACAATTGTTACACTTGAGCACATTGTTCCTGCCATTCTTTTTTGCTGACCTTCCACTTTACAGACAGTGATGTTCTTCTGTAGGGACTGGTCCCTCCTGATAACATGTCTGAAATATGAGAAACAAAATCTCACCACCATGGCTTACAAGGAGCATTCTGGCTGTACTTCTTCCAACATATTTGTTTGTTCTTCTGGCAGTCTATGGTAGCTTTAATATTCTTCTCTAACACCATAAACTCAAATGCATCAATTCTTCTATAATCTTTCTTATTGCACAACTTTCACGTGCTGTTTAAAACACCAAGGCTTAGATTAGATGCCCCTTAGTCCTCAAACTGGTATCTTTGCTCGTGAACACTATAAAGAGGTCGTGTGCAGCAGATTTGTCTAATGCAATAATATGTCATTTGATTTCTTGGCTGCTGCTTCCATGACTGTTGATTTTGTATTTAAAGGAAAACGATGTCTTTGACAACTTCAATCTTTTCTCCGTTTATCATGATGCTATTTATCGGTTTTCTTTGCATTGAGGTGCAATCCATACCAAAATGCTATAGTTTTTGATCTTCATTGGTAAGCATTTTGGACTACTGGTGTGGTGTTATAGGATAATCAAGAGACTGAAAACCACAGGTTAGCAGTTCAAATTTACCAGTTGCTCCTCGGAAACCATGTATATGGTTGTTATGAGTCAGAATCGACTCGTTGGCACTAAACAACAGCAACAACAAAGTAAGTATTTTAAATCCTCTTTATTTCCATCAAGCAAGGTAGTATCATCTGCATATCACAGGCTGTTAATAACTCTTTCTCCAATCCTGAATGCCACTTTTTCATATAATCTAGCCTCTAGGATTATTTTATCAGCATACAGACTGAATAAGTATGATGAAAGGATACAATTTTGGTTCACACCTTTCCTGATTTATAAGCCATTCAGAATACCTTTGTTCTGTTTGAATAACTTCCTCTTGGTCTATGTACAGTTTCCTTTTGAGCATGATGTTCTTTAATACCCATTCTTCACAATAGTATCCAGAGTTTGTCATGATCTACACAGTCAAAAATCTTTTCACCGTTTTTAAAAGTATAAGTAAACATCTTTCTGGTATTTTCTGCTTTCAGCCAAGATCCATCAGTTATCAGCAACGATACCTCCAGTTTTATATCGTCTCCTAATTCTGGCTTGGATTACTGGCAATTCCCTATTGGGGTACTGTTGCAACCATTTTTTAGTTATCTTCAGCAAAATTTTACTTGCATGTGATAGTAATGATATTGTTCAATGATTTCTGCATTCCATTGGTAATGCATTATGCCAATTCCAAAGACTGTGCAGTAATACAAGTAATGATATGAATGATATTGTTCAATGATTTCTGCATTCTCTTTGGATTTGGCACTAATATGGGTTTCTTTCAATCAGTAGATCAGGTAACTGTATTCCAAAATTTTGGGTAGAACTGAGTGAACACTTCCAGTGATGCTACAGTTTATTAAAAGATTTTAATCTATATTCTGTCAATTCCTGGATCCTTTTTTTTAAACAGTGCATTCAGTGCAACATTGTGGTCTTCCTTAAGTATCTTTGGTTTTTGAACATCAACCAACTTTTTGATATGGCAACTATGTGTATTCTTTCTTCCTTTTGGCGCCTTCCTGCATCTTTCAATATCAAATATTTTGTAAAGTGTGTCCTCCAAATATATCATATCATCAAAATAAGGCCAAGGGAACATTATTCTAGGAGTGATTCTGTGTGTAATTTTCTCCATTTGAAACATACTAAGGTAGGGCTGTTTCCTTGTTCTATGAACCTCTTTGATGACATTGCACCATGAATCTTCCTTTTAGAATTTACTTATTATTCACTTTTTATTACATTGTGTCTTGCATTTTTTGTCTTTCCTTGATTACGAGAGATAATTTTCATTTGTATATCTCTTGCATCAGAGCTAATCATTGTGATGATTGTCATAATTGATACTATATAGAAGTTGTTATTTTTCCTATCCTTTGGGCTTCAAACTGCATTGTCCTACAGAATTTAAGTTTTACTTGAAATAAAGTATGATCATGATTTAATATACAAACTTTTTACAGATTTCACTTTGGTTGCTCTTTCACTTTGAAGCTCCCTCCCAATTTCCCATCAAGGTTTGAAGTTCAGGAACAGGGATATAATGCAGTCCAGAAGGGTTTCATAATCTGTAAATTTGAATATCACTGCCATAGATTATTGTAAGTGAATTGTAAATATTATTTGTAACAATAGAAAATTCTTACTCCTTACTCTCAAATGATAAACTTGTAGTTTATCTGCTTAGTAAGCAATAATGCTTTCTCAGATACTTACATATTAGACCAAGAGACAAGTTAGAAAACTAGATAAATGTGATGTTTAGGAGTATACTTAGTGCTTTGTTGTTGTTGTTGAGAACCATGGAGTCAGTTCTGACTCATAGTGACCCTGCACAGGGTTTCTGAGGCTGTAAATGTTTACGGGAGCAGAACGCCTTATCTTTCTCCTGCAGAATTGCTGGTAGTTTCGAACTGCTGTCCTTGAGGTTGGTAGCCCGACTCGAAACTACTATGCTACCAGAGCTCCTTACTTAGTGCTTTAGAAGGCTCAAAATAAAATATGAAAAAATATTTAAAGAGTAATATTAAAATATTTAATATTAAAGAGGCCCATGTGTTTTAAGGCTTATTTTATAACTCCTATCTGAATGGCAGGAAGGACTTTCTTATTTAAGTTGTAAAATTTGAGCTGTAAGCACTTTTTAGCAATAAAGCAATCTTCTCACTTTACATTTGAGGAAAGTGAAATCCAGAGAATTAAAGTATCTTACCAGCAATAATACATGTGAATAAAGAATGCAGCTCTGTGTTTATTTAACTAAAATATATATGTGTGTGTTTGCCTTTTTTTCCTTCTTCATGCCTCTCTCTCTCTCTCTCTCTCTGAGCCTAGCAAGTAACAAGTGATAATGAAAATATTTGTTGAGTTTTATAAAAGAGTAAATTGTAACATTACATTTTTCTTCTACATAATGTATTACTTTAATGCCATATTTTATTAGCTTGGTTTACCTTTTCTGTGTGTTAAGATACAATTGTTGTGTCCTATAGGAAAGTAATTATCTGAGATCCATTTGCCAATAACTTTGACTTTTCATAGATCAAGCTTTTGTTATGTTGATTTTGCCTCAACCAAGCAACACTAGGAAGAGTCTAGTGACATTGTAAAATGTGGCAGAAAATATCTAATCTGATTAGTGGATACTATTAAATTAGGTATTAGAATGTTCAACTTTGGCTCATCCCCACTATTCTAGTGCAATAGAATAATAACAAATGTTATTTTGAATATGTATGTTAGTTATTAAAAATAACCACTCAGCTGTACTCAGATGTTCATTGCAGTACTCTTCACAATAGCCAAAAGTGTGCAAACAACCCAAATGCCCATCAGCAGGTGAATGGATAAAAAAAAATGTAGTATATCCATACAATGGAATGTTATTCAGCCATAAAGAGAAATGAACTTCTGGTATGTGCTACAACATGGATGAATCTTGGAAACATCATACTGATGTCACAAAAGGATACATATTGTATGATTGCTCTTATATAAAATAAAATAAGCTGGTATGTCTAGACCAAAGTTTGTTGTTGTTGTTAAGTGCCTTCGAGACCAAAGTTTACTAGCGTTTAATAGGACTGTGAACGACAGGGAGGAAGGTTGTTGCTTGATGGTGGTGGTTATGTGCTATGGAGTTGGTTCCAACTAATAGCGACCCTGTGTATGGCTTCCGAGACTGTAAATCTTTACAGGAGCATAAAGCCTCATCTTTCTCCTGCAGAACTGCTGGTAGCTTCAAATTGCTGACCTTGAGATTAGCAGATTGACTCATAACCACTATGTTACTGTTAATGGTTGTGGAATAATTTGGAAAAGTGGTGATGATTTGCACCTGATGAGCATAATCATTGTCACTGAATTGTACATGCAAAACTTATTGAATTGACCTCACCACATGCCTACTGAATCAGAAACTGTATGTTTACAAGATCCTCAGGTGATTTGTATGCACAATGAAGTCTGACTTCCTACAGACCTTAGATATTTAAGAGTTGGTGATCATAGAAAAACAGTGAGATTCCCTTTCTCTATTTTCACATGTATATAAAAAAATGGAATTCTCTTATATTGTCTAAATAGCATGTTGTTGTTAAGTGCCATTGAGTCAGTTTGACTCATAGCAACCCTGTATAGGGTTTCTGAGGAGCGACTGGTAAGCTTGAACTGACAGCCTGGAGGTTCAAACCGACTTTGCTGTCCAGCACATTAACCCGCAGTGCCACACCAGGATTCTATTAGGTATTGTCTAAATATTATAGATAAGCTTTAAAGTATTCTGAAGTCAACATTGTCTCATTGAGAGAGCAATTACATCTGTCTGATAAGTAAAATTATTAATCATCTGAGTGAATCCACTTATTTTGATGTTAGTAATAGCCTTACCAGCTTGTGATCCATTGATAATTGAAGGATGGCAGTTCAATCCACCCAGCAGCCCCACAGCCCGACAAAACAAAACACCTGGTGATCTTCTTCTGTAAAATTTGCAGACAAAAACAAAACAGCCAGATGGGATCACCATGAGTTGGGGGCCAGCTCCGCTAATAACAACAACAAATGGCATTACTATGAAGTGATATTTATTCTAATTTTTTTACTTGGTTGTTTATTTGTCAGCAGAACATTGTTAAAGAGTGTAGGTATATTGGAGGCCATTATCACAATGCCATTCAAGGGAAACTACATTTGTTCTCGATGGGCTAGTTAAAACAAACAAAAAAGTCATCACAGATTTTGTTGGTTAAAAAAACAAACATTTATTATCTTGCAATTCTGAAGATTAGAGGTCCAGAGAGGTCTTTTTTGTTTTGTTTTGTTTTCAGCTTTTTGTTGTGAATTGAGTGAAGGTTTACAGAGCAGAGCAGATCATCAGTTTTACATTCAACAAATCATATACTTTGTTTCATTACATAGTTGCAACCTCCTCTTTGTACCAAGAGTTAAAAGTGTTTACCTTTATTCACTCTACCTATTGCATTCCTTCCTGTGTCTCCGCTACCTTCACCTTTCCTCTGCTAACCTCTCTCTTATTGTATATTAACTGCTTTGTCACCCATGCTAACATGTGTCTACCCTCTAGCCTATGAATATTTTTCCCTCCCACACCAAACATCATAGTTTCTCTTATCAAGAACACCTATTTAAAAAAAAAAAAAAAAAAAAAAAAACTTTTTTCAACATTGGTGTTGTAAAATATTTATCCTTTTTTGTCAACTGGGCTGCCTTCCTTGTTTTGGAGACTCTAAGAGTCCTGTTGTGGTGCTGCAGGATAATGCACTGGATCACATGATCATTTGAACTGCAAGATTGGTGGTTCAAATTCAACCAGCCGCTACTATTCAGGGTCGCTATGAGGTAGAACTGACTGGACAGCACTTAACAACACCAATAGGTGCTGTAAGTGTGGTGCTGTAGGAAAAACATCAACTGCTAACTGCAAAGTTGATGGTTCAAATTCATTAGCTGCTCCTTGTAAACTGTATATAAGGCCAATATGAATTGGATCAGACTCAACAGCACTTAACAACAATAGGTGCTGTAGGAAAGTGCTGGTGTGGTATTGTAAGATAAGCACTGGACTGCAGCTGCTCCTTGGAAACCCTATGCAAAGTTGTTCTGATTCAGAATGGACTTGATGGCACTTAGCATAGCAACAAAAATGCACTAATAAAAAACACTGTTGTTGTTGTTGATAAGTGCTGTTGAGTCAGTTCTGACTCATAGTGACCCTGTATAGGGTTTCCAAAGAGCAGCTGGTGGGTTTGAACTGCTGTCTTGTGATTTGCAGCACTGGCTGATCCTACAGTGCCACACGAGGAGTCCAATAAAAAAGCATTAAGGGCAGGTAAAGTCTTCAAAATAGTGTTAGGCACCTTTTCTGGAAATAGTATCTTAATTATATACCATCCTTGCTTTATAACCATTTTTAAACCTTTTACTTTAAAGAGAAGTGATAAGACATTGTTGAGAGTCTTCTTTATACTCTTGACTATCTTGATCCTTTTGAAATTAGTTTAAGATTTATGTTCAGAACACATTATATTAATGGTGCCATTTATGCAATATGTACTTAAATAAGCTTTAAAAATGAGGAAATTTTCAAGTATCTGTGGTAATATATTTATATAACAATAGCTTTGAAAGCAGTAACTTGAACAGTTTATTTTTCAAATATCTGTCATATTTTCAGTACTTAAGCATACTGTGAATTTTCACAACTCATTGGTGAAGCTGTGTTTACTACTGATCATAATTCAGCATGTGATAACCAAGTTACTTGAATTAAATGGTTGTAGTAAAATAACAATTGCTGAATGTGCTCATTATCAGACCCTAGGTAGTGTATTCCATGGGTTCAGATATGGTATGATTGTATCAAATAGTATAATTGTCATGAAGTTCCCAGAAGCATGTTAGGTACATGAGTATAACAATTTTGTGTGAGTCATTGGATCCATCCTTTTGTTTCTTGGCACAGCTATCCTTAACTTTTTTTTAAAAAAAGCAATATAATTTCTTTTTTTTTTAACTTAAGATTTTTTTTTTTTTTTAATTGTGGATTGAGTGAAAGTTTACAGGGCATATCATCAGTTTTACATTCAACAAGTCATTCTCCTTGTTACATTGCAATGATTATAATCCCCTCCATGTACCATCAGTTAACAGTATTTCTCTCTATTCACTTCAGTTTTGTAAAACATAAAAACAAACAAAACCCCACTCAGGCATTTATAATAATTTACATATCCAAAGGGCACATTCTGGAAGTCTGCCTCCTGGCCACCAGCTCTTAGTCCCTCTCTTCTTAGTCCATGAATCTAGAGTCCTCAGCTGCTCCCCCTCTCTATGCCCCCATCTCTGCCTCCATCTCTGGAGCAGCTGCTTCTCTAGGTAAGGTCCCACATTCTGCTTGTGCACTTCTCTCTTGATGGTCCTAGGGTCCTCTGTTTCTGAAATATAAGATTAACCACTTCTCTGTTTTTGTTACAAAACTTCTACATTTACAGTTGTGACAGTCGCAATTAGTCATGATAACAATTATTCACTATTGAGTCATACGAATCTTACCCCCATATCTTTTTCCCAAACCCATCTAGACAAGGTGACAGCTATTCAGTGGGGACTTTCTTTCCCCTTATACTCTTTTTTTTTTTTTAATGTTTTATTGTGGGTTATATGATAGTTTACATGAGAGAACTTTAGTTTTACATTCATTCCATAGTATATCATTTCATTGCCATGGTTCCAATCCCCTCCATGCATCTTCTTCCGACCAAAGGGGATATCCTAGAAACCCATCCTCTACCCTTCCTTCCCCCCGCCCCAGTCTTCGGCCCACAGTCCCTCTCCCTCTCTGGATCCAAAGTCCCCAGCAGCTTCATCCCTCCATGTCATCATCTCTGTCTCCATCTCAGGCATCCCTGCTTCTCTGGGTAGGGTCCCACTCTCGGCTCTTCTCCATTGGTGGTCCCAAAGACCTCCGCTCCTAGACTGGAGAAATAATCACCCCCTTCCTTGCTACAAAACGTCTATCTTTGCATTTCCAACCCTCACATTCTGTCCTGATAACCATTATTCACTACAGTATCGCGAGTAACCCATCTGTATTTCATTTCATCAGCTCCACCTAGACAGATTGGATAGTACTCACTGGTGATTCTGCCTTCCTCCATGCCCCCTAGATCTAGGTTCCCTTTTGAAAGCTTGTAAGCCAGTCACTTCTTGCCTTTGTAGTCCCTCCCACCCCATTTGGGTGTCCAATGTCCAAGTTGCCCATCTCTGTCTACTTTGTGTGTGGAGGGGGTGGGAATGTTTCTTGCTGTAAGGATTTGTTGCTTCTTTGAGTCACTGCCTTCGTAGGTCAAGTTCATCAGATTGAATCAGCTCATTCTTCTCCTCCCCACCCCCTTTCATCTCCTGGTTGAGCTCTGATCATCCAGTTGTCTGGTCCCAGTCATGTGGGTACCATCTGCAAGTGTGGGTGTTCTTGTGCACATGCCCTCTCTTCCCATCAGCCAGCAGCTCCATTCTCTATCCTTAGCTTTTTGTACTATACAAATCTGATTCACTAAAAGAAAGTTTAGTCTAAGCGACTAAACTTTAAGTAAACTTTAATCTTGTTAAAACAAATTCTAACAACAATCAAAATTCTGGCTGAGAGTGGTGTGGTGAGAGAGGTTAGAGGTTATGGTAGAATAGGGTTGTGTGAATGATGAATAAAGGCTAACAGAGATGTATTAAGGATAACCCTTTGTTAAAGTGAAATAATAGGAACATATAGATTATACCAAGCCTCAGCAAGATGGCGAGAATATAAGAAAGATGTTTACCTGTGCTTTATTGACTACACAAAGGCTTTCGATTGTATGGACCATGACAAGCTATGGACAACATTGCGAAGTATGAGTATTTTTGAACACTTACTTGTGCTCATGAGGAATCTGTACCTGGACCAGGAAGCAGTTGTTTGAACAGAACATGGGAACACTAAATGTTTTAAAATTAAAAAAGGTGTGTGACAAGGTTGTATGCTGAGCAAATAATCTGAGAAGTTGGGCAATATGAAGAAAAACATGGCATCAGAATTGGAGGAAGACTCATTAACAACCTGCGATATGCAGATGATACAATCTTGCTTACTGAAAGTGAAGAGGACTTAAAACGTTTACTGATGAAGATCAAAATGCACACCCTTCGGTATGGATTGCATCTCAATGAAAATAAAACAAAAATCCATACCACTGGACAACATTCTTATCAACAGAGAAAAGATTGAAGTTGTCAGGGACTTCATTCTTTTTGGATCAACTATCAACACTCATGGAAGCAGCAGTCAAGAAATCAAACGACGTATTGAATTAGGCAAATCTGCTGCACAAGAACTTTTTAAAGTGTTGAAGAGCAAAGATGTCAGCTTGAGGACTAAGGTGCACCTGACCCAAGCCATGGTATTTTCAATAATCTCATATGGATG
>NW_006408685.1:6271252-6272676 GCF_000296735.1 Chrysochloris asiatica
TTCTACTCCCGTAAGGATTTACACCCTCGGAAACCCTGTACAGGGTCGCTATGGGTCGGAACCGACTCGACGGCACTTAACAACAACAACAAATAGATAATGAATATCTTTTCATAGTATCAGAATAGACAAATGTATTTTACTAGACCTTAAGTTTAAAAGATGCTGAGATTTGTTTACTTTTTTGCAATATCTGAAGATACTGGAAAGTTATTTGTAGAATAAGCTAAGTAGAGAGAAATGTTTTGTAAAAATGAGGATCATTAAATGTAATTGGCAGAAACAAGTTACAGCTTCTGAGAATATATTTACAAAAACATTTAAAAAAAAAAACATGTTCAAATGTTATTAGGCTCAAATAATGAATTCATTATGGTATATTTGGTCAAGAATTTACTAAATTAAAATTTAATAAACTCAAAAAGAAGAACCATGATGAAACTGACACAGTGACATTCTATAACCTAATTGTTGAAATACAGAGAAAAAGATATTTTTATTTGCAGCCAGAGAAGGGGAAAAACACAATACATACAGGGGAACAAAACATAAGGATAATACGGAGACATTTCATAGAAAACAATGCAACTAAATACAGTGGAACAACATTTTTATCATACTAAAAGGGGGGAAAAATCTGTTAACCAAGAACTTTCGGTTACAAAGTAAATTCTTTTTCATTGATACAAAAGCTGGAAAAAAAAAACAAACAAACCACAACACTTGTAAGTAATCAGTGAGTCAGAAAATAAACTAAAAGACAAATTAGAAAGTGCTTTGAAGTATTTGAAAATAAAAACACAACATGTTAAAATATGAGGGAAGGAATTAAATTCATGCTTAGAGTACCATTTATATCATTGAACACATATTAGAAAAGACAAAAGGTTGAAAGTCAATAGGCTGAGATTTACCTTAATAAATTCTAAGTGCAAGAGCAAATTAAACCCAGAACAAGTAGAAGGAAGGGAGTAATAATGAGAAGAACAGAAATAAATAAATTAGAAGTCAGAAAAAAATCAGTGGAAAACTACAATTAAATAAAAAGCTGGATTATTTTATTTTTTTTATTTTATAAAGTCTGAACAGCAAAAATGCAGAGAAGACCCAAACTGACAATACCAGGAATGAGAGGGTGTATCACTGCATATAATGCAGCCATTAAAAAGCATGTTTGTTTGTTTTGTTGTTGTTGTTGTTGCTATTGTTGTAGCTAGGATCCATTGAGACCGTCTGACTCATAAGACCAAGGACAGGATCTTATGGTTAGCAGTTCAGTGTAGTTAGGGACTATTAACGTGTACGCATACAGGTTCGACAATGTAGAGAAAAATAACACATTTATTTAAAGACATACTTCCAAAGCTCATTCTTGGAGAAATACAATAACCCAATACCCAACAACTATTTAAGAAATAGAATTC
>NW_006408685.1:6287529-6290724 GCF_000296735.1 Chrysochloris asiatica
AGCAGTCTTTAATCACAAAGAAGGGAGAGTGGGGAGGAGAAGAAAAAGAGGAAGAAGAAAGAAAAAAGAAGAAAAAAAATTCTGTAGCTTAATATAAGTATTTCTTTAATGTCCTAATTCTCTTTCAGTCACCTCTACCCTCCTCTCCCTACTGTTAGGTGCTGTTGAGTCAATTCTGACCTATAGCTACCCTGTATAGGGGCTCCGAGGAGCGGCTGGTGAGCCCGAACCACCGACCCTGCAGTTCAAAAGGCTTTGCAGTGTGGCACATCAACCCACAGTGCTATGCCGGGGCTCCTCTCAAATCAGTGAAGAAGAAAAAAAGAAAGAAAGAAAGAAAAAAAGCAAACCAAACAGGACACACACCCGCGTCTCCTGTATAGTGTTTCCGCGGAGCAGCTGGTTAGCTTGAACCACCGACCTTGCAGTTCAAAAGGCTTTGCAGTGGTGCCTTAACCCACAGCACTACGCCGGGACGCCGCTCAAACCAGTGAGAAAAAGCCGTCCAAATAGTAAGCACATCTGCGTCTCCTGTATAGGTTTCCACGGAGTGGCTGGTTAGCTTGAACCACTGACCTTGCAGTTCACAAGGCTTTACAGTGATGCTTTAACCTACAGCACTATGCTGGGATGCCTCTCCAACCAGTGAGAAAAAGCCAACCAAATAGAACCCGCATCTCCCGTATAGGGTTTCCGAGGAGCGGTTGGTGAGCTTGAACTACCGACCTTGCAATTCAAAAGGCTTTACAGTGGCACCTTAACCCGACGGGCTACGCTGGGAAACCTCTCAAACCAGTGAGAAAAAGCCGACCAAATAGAACTCACATCCGTGTCTCCCGACCTTGCAGTTCCAAAGGCTTTACAGTGGCACCTTAACCCTCCACGCTAAAGTGGGACGCCTCTCCAACTAGTGAGAGAAAGCCGACCAAATGGAATGCACATCTGTGTCTCCATGTGCCTCCCGTATAGGGTTTCCGAGGAGCGGCTGGTGAGCTTGAACCACCGACCTTGCAGTTCAAAAGCATTGGCAGCACGGCGCCTTAACCCACAGAGCTACACCAGGACCTCTCTCAACCCAGTGCAAAAAGGCCGACCAAATGCACGTCTCAGCTTGGGCTGAGTGTGTGTGAGTTCCTGGCAGAGGAAACTGCCAGCAGTGAGGGTGGGTCGTGGGCACTAAGCTAAGCCCCTACCTCTATACACTGAATGTAGGTGGGCAAACCGTGAGTGCACCTATTACCCTATACCAAAGAAAAAAATAAAATCGGACACACACAAAATCGGCAGAGTATACTGTGCACCTTTTTTACCCCTCTTTCTTTTCCAAGGTTCCCGTGGCATGCCTCCACCGCATCTCTGCTGCTCCTATTTCGTCCCGCCGCCTGGTTTCACCCAGGATGTGGCCTCAGGCCTCCTTGCCTGGCTGGCAGATCCAAAAGTACGCGATTTCCTGCCTCAGCTCCAAATTCCACAGGCTATAAGTCCTCAAACCTTTAAACTATTCCTATCTCTGTGGGTCCAAGCTTTGGAGCCCCGTCCTGCCTCTTTCTTGTCTGGAATTCCGAGTAATTGTTGACAGTGACCTTCACTACACCTTCACCCTAGCCACCACTCTAGATTCTCTCTTGAAAGCTTGTAAGCCAGTCACTTCTTGCATTTGTAGTCCCCCCCACCCCCATTTTGGGTATCCAAAGTCTAAGTTGCCCATCTCTGTCTACTGTTTGTGTGGAGGGGGTGAGAATGATTCTTGCAGTAAGGATCTGTTTCCTCTTTTGAGCTACCGCATCCATAGGTGTAGGTCAAGTTTAGCAAATTGTATCAGATGACACTTTTTTTCCTCTTCTTTCTTCTTTGGGTTGAGCTCCGATCATGCAGTCATTGGAGCCAGGTCAAGAGGGTATTATCTACACATGTGGGTGTTCTTGCGTCTGTCCGCTCTCTCCTTATTAGCTAGATGCTTCACTCTCCACTCTAGTCCTCTGTGGCTGTGTCACTGACTCTGAGCCCATGAGTCCCCAGGTCTTGCCACACTGCTGGCCGACCAGGTCTCCACCCAAGTTCACAGGAGTCTATTGAATGTTGTAGGGCTTAGCTCACTGCTTCATTATCATTTTTCCCTCACTTCATGTTATGGGTGACATGTGTGGTCGCCAATCAGAGCGTGTGTCCCATTGCATCTTAGTCTTGGAAGAGGATTTGCACTGAGGGGACCTGACCACTTGCCTTGCTGTCTCCTGGGCAGGCAACTTGCTTGTTCTTGTAGTAACAGTCGGACTGCCTCTATTGTTTTGTAGTTTTCCTGTAGGTCTTTCTTTCAAGAAGTATCTTCTGTTTTTCTAGCTGCTCCAGGCTGGTCTGCTCGTCCTTTCAAGTGGAAATTTCCCATCTCTGAAGATCTGGATGTGGTTCAGGCTTCCACTTATAGTCTTATGTAATGCAGAGGCTCCTCAGGCAACCTCTTTAATGGAGACGTGTAGCCCCACTGTAGGTATTCCAATCAGTAATAGGCAGAAGACGGACTTACGAGTTTTCTATGGTGATATTTCTGGCTATTCTTTCTCTCCCCCTCCAGTGTCTATTTTTTAATACAATGCAAGGAAAACCAAGATTCAAAAGACAGCCAAGCATCTTAACATTATTCCCCCCCTTTCCCCATTCCAACCAGGTCTCAATCTCTGTATCCCAGAGCCCTGTTGTTCCAAGGTTGTGCCTACATCATTATTTACCTTTGTCCCACTTAGCCCATTCAAACCTGCCTAATTGTTCTCCCATCTGCTTTGTTCATCCATTCCCCTCTCCCTTCTTGTATACTGCCCCCCTCCCCAACACCCAAACTTTCCTGTGCCTATTCCCTGCCCTGTGCTCCACCATCCCCTCCCTCCCCTAATCCTACCCCTATATCCCAGTAACCAGGTAAGAATCCACTTTAGTGGATTAGTGTGGCTGCTTTTTCTTAGTCTTTTACAGTAGTGGTCCTATGCCATATTTCTCCTTTTGTGACTGACTAGTTTCATTCAACATAATGTACTTAAGGTTCATCCATGTCAGGTAGTGGCATGTAGCTTCCTTATTATTTTTCAAGGTAGCATAATACTCCATTGTGTGTATGTACCACAGCTTGTTTATCCATTCTTCAGTTGATGGGCACTTTGGCTGTCTCCATCTTTTTGCTATTGTAAATAGTGCAGCTATGAA
>NW_006408685.1:6291184-6300240 GCF_000296735.1 Chrysochloris asiatica
ATTTTAGAAATGAGTCCCTTATCTGATATGTTGTTGTGAAAGATTTTTTCCCAGTCTGTAGGTTCCGTTTTTACTCTCTTGGTGGAGTCTTTTGATGCACACAGGTTTTTAATTTTTAGTATGTCCCACTCATCTATTTTGTCTATTTTTGTTTGTGTACTTTTCAAAATGTGTGGCAGTCTGTGTATGCCCTGAATTAGTGCCCTCATGTTTGTCCCTATTTTTTCATTGGTGATGTTCATAATTTTGGGATTCACATTTAGATCTTTAATCCATGTTGACTTCATTTTTGTATAGGGTGTGAGACAAAGGTCTTGTTTCAGTTTTTTACAAATCGCTTTCCAGTTCTGCCAGCACCATTTGTTAAAGAGACTGTCTCTTCCTCAGGCAATGCGCCTAGGCACTTTGTCAAAAATCATTTTGCTGTAAGTGTCTGGGTTAATATCTAGATTCTCAATTCTGTTCCATTCATCAATGTCTCTTTCATTGTACCAGTAGCAGGCTGTTATGACCACCGTAGCCATGTAGTAAAGTTTGAAATCGGGAAGTGAGAGACCTCCAACCTTGTTCTCTCTTTTAAGCAGTGCTTTGCTTTTTCTGGGTCCCTTACCTTTCCATATAAATTTAGTAATTGTCCTTTCCATCTCTTTGAAGAATGTTGTTGGAATCTGGATGGGGATTGCATTGTATGTGAAATTGCTCTGGGTAGACATTTTTATGATGTTGAGTCTTTCTATCCAAGAACATGGTATGTTCTTTCACTTCTGTAGGTCTCTTTTAGTTTCTTGTAAAAGTGCTTTGGAATTTTCTGTGTAAAAGTCCTTTGTTTCTCTGGTTATGTTTATTCCTAAGTATTTATTTTATCCTTTGTGTGGCTATTGTAAATGGTATTACTTTCCTAATATCCTTTTCATCGCTATTGCTGTTGCTATAGAGAAATCCAGTTGATTTTTGTATGTTAATGTTATACCCTGCCACTTTGCTGAATCTTTAGATGAGATCTAACAGTTTTTTTTGTTTTTTTTTTACTGAGTCTTGGTGGTTTTCTATGTGTAGGATCGTATCGTTTGCAAATAAGGAGAGTTTTACTTCCTCTTTGCCAATTTGGATGCCTTTGATTTCTTTATCATGCAGTATAGCTCTGGCTAAAACTTCCAGCACAATATTGAATAGGAGCGGTGATAAAGGGCATCCTTGTCTGGTTCCTGTTCACAAGGGGAAGGATTTCAGTTTTTCTCCATTGAGTGTGATGTAGGCTCTTGGTTTTGTATATATGCTCTTGATTATGTTGAGGAATTTCCCTTCAATTCCTACTTTGTTGAGTGTTTTTATCAGGAAAGGATGTTGGATTTTGTCAAATGCCTTTTCTGCATCAATCGATATGATCATGTGGTTCTTTTCCTTTTTCTTATTTATATGATGGATTACACTGATTCTTTTCCTAATGTTGAACCATCCTTGCATCCCTTTTATGAAACCCACTTGGTCATGATGTATTATTTTTTTGATGTGCTGTTGGATTCTGTTGGCTAGGATTTTGTTGAGAATTTTTGCGTCTATGTTCATGAGGGATATTGGTTTATAATTTTCTTTCTTAATGATGTCCTTCCCTGGTTTTGGTATGAGACTTATGCTTGCTTCATAAAAAGTATTAGGGAGTTTTCCATCCTCTTCTCTGTTCTGGAATAATTTGAGTAAATTGGTGACAGTTCTTCTCTGAGTGTTTGGTAGAACTCACTCGTGAAGTCATATGGGCCCGGGCTTTTATTGGTTGGAAGTTTTGTGGTGGCCTGGTCAATTTCTTATTTTGTTATGGGTTTGTTCAAGTTTTCTCTTTCATTCTGAATAAGTTTAGGTTGGTCGTGTCTTACTAGAAATATATACATCTCATCTAACTTTTCAAATTTGTTGGAGTACAGCTCTTCATAGTACTCTGTTATTGTCTTTTTTATTTCGTTTGGTTCTGTTGTAACTTCCCCTGTGTGTTTCTTAATGTGATTTATTTGTGTCCCCTCCCTCTTTTCTTTAGTTAGTTTTGCCAATGCTTTGTCCCTTTTATTAACCCTTTCAAAGAACCAGCTTCTTGTCTTGTTGATTCTTTGTATAGTTTTTCAGTTTTCCATCTCATTTATTTCTGCTCTTTTCTTTATTATTTCCCTTCTTTTGGTGACTCTAAGTTCCCTCTGCTGGACTGCTTCTAATTGTTGAAGATGCTGTGTTAATGTGTTGATTTTGGCTCTTTCCTCTTTTTGGATGTGTGCATTTATTGCAATAAATTGTCCTCTCAGGACTGCTTTTGCCGTGTCCCAAAGATTTTGGTATGTTGTGTTTTCATTCTCGTTTTTTTCTAGGAACTTTGTGAATTCACGTTTAATTCCTTCTTTTACCCAGTCACTTTTCATCAGGGTGTTGTTCAGTTTCCATGTATTTGACGTTATTGTTTTGACCTTCTAATTGTTGAATTCTAGTTTTATAGCATTGTGGTCTGAGAAGATGCTCTGTAGAATTTTGATGGTTGTGTTTTTATGGAGGCTTGCTTTGTGATCTAACACGTGGTCAATTCTGGTAAATGTACCATGCGCACTGGAGATGAATATGTATTGTGCCATTGTTGAATAGAATACTCTGTATACATCTATGAAGTCACATTGGTTGATTGTGTTGTTAAGTTCCTCTGTAGCATTGTCGAGTTTCTTTCTGGTTGTTCCATCCAATCTCCCACTATAATTGTGGATTTATCTATTTATTTATTCAATTTCATTTAGGTTTGCTTCCTTTATATTGGTGCTCTTTCGTTGGGATCGTATATGTTTATTATGGTTATGTCGTCTTGCTCAATTGACCCTTTGATCATGAGATAGTGTCCTTCTTTGTCTCTTGTGCTGGTTTTTATCTTAATGTCTACTTTGTCGGAGATTAGTATTGTGACTCCTGCTTGCTTATTGCTGCTGTTGGCTTGGTAAATTTTTTTCCATCCTTTACTTCTAGTCTGTTTTTGACTTTGTGTGTAAGGTGTGTCTCTTGCAGGCAGCATATTGATGGATCTTGTTTTCTTATCCATTCTGCCACTCTTTGTCTCTTCACTGGTGCATTCAATCCATTGACATTCAATGTAATTATTGATAAGTGTGAATTGATTGCTGTCATTATGTTTCTTTTTTGGCGGTGCTTTTCATTCTTTGGTTCTGCTTTCTTTTTTGTGTTGGCTTTATAGCTTGTCAGTTTCTTCCTAGTTTCTCTGTTCACTTGTTCTGCTTGGGAATTTTTTTTTTTTTTAATGATATGTTATGAAGTGTTAACTTTCTTTAGGGTTACCTTGTAATCTACTAACTTTTCTCTGCATTTAGGTACTCCATTGTAACCTGTAATTTACCTGGCATCCCCACTACCTGGGCTTCTGTTGCTGTGTTTGTCTGTTTTTTGACATTAATATGTTTTTGGCCTTCAGTTGATTTCCCCGTTCCTTTGAGTTTGTTGTAGTAGTTTCATTCTGTTCTGGACTCTGCTATATGTTGGTTGAGTTCCAGGTAGTGTTGCCATACCTGTCAATCTCTGTCTGTTGTCTGTTCTTGTGGTTCTCAGTCCAAAGAACTTCCTTTAGGATGTTTTGAAGTGCTGGGTTGGTTTTGGTAAATACTCTCAGATTCTGTTTATCCTGGAATGTTTTGACTGCATCATCATATTTGATTGATAGTTTTGCTGGATAGATGATTCTTGGTTGACAGTTTTTTTTTTTTTGTTTTTTTTTTCTTGTAGGGCTTTGTATATGTCTCCTCATTGCTTTCTTGCCTGCATGGTTTGTTCTGAATAGCCAGAGATTAATTTAATTTGCTTGTCTGTATAAGTTATATTTCTCTTCTCCCTGGGTGCTTTTAGTATTCTTTACTTGTCTTTGATTTTGGAGAGCTTGATTATTATATGTCTTGGAGACTTTCTTTTGGGGTCTATCCTTCCTGGGATATGTTGGGCTTCTTGAATGTTTATCTTCTCATCTTTCAAAATGTTAGGGAAATTTTCTTCCAGAAGCTCTTCAACGATCTCCTCTGTGGATTTCCCTGATTCTTCTTGTTCCGGAATGCCAATAATTTTTACATTATTCCTCTTCATGTTATTCAGCATTAATCTTAGACTTTCTTCAGATTGTTTCATCCTTTTAGTTGCTTGCTTTTCTACCTTGGCAGTATTGAGATATTTGTCTTCCAGCTCTCTAGTTCTGGTTTCCATCTCTTCTATTCTGCTCCTTTCCCCTTTCAGTCTATTATCTATTTCTGATATCTTATTATTGAACCCCTGGACATCTTTTTGCAGGTTTTGAATTGTTTCCAATACTGTGTCAATCCTATATGATTGTTCCTGCAGTACTTTCCTTACTTCTTCCTTATTTTCCTCAACCCCTTTTTGGATTATTTAAATTTGTTTCCATATCATTCTTTCTGAATTCCTTCTCAGTCATATCCAAAACCCACTCCTCCTTCTCTAAAGCCTTTGTCTGTCTCCAGCTCATTTGCATCAGCTACTGTCTTCTGTTTTTGGATGTGTTTCGATAAATGTTTATTATTTCTTATTAGTCATGGTTATTATTTTACTATTATTATTATTATTAAGGAGCTCTGGTAGCGTAGTGGTTACGAACCGGGCTGCGAACCTTAAGGTCGGCGGTTCGAAACTACCAGCCGCTCCGCGGGAGAAAGATGAGGCTTTCTACTCCCGTAAAGATTTACACCCTCGGAAACCCTGTACAGGGTCGCTATGGGTCGGAATCGACTCGACGGCACTTAACAACAACAAATTATTATTATTAATATGATTGGGAGATGGGCTTCCCTTATCATCTGTAATGCGTAGCAGGTGTTGTTCAGTCTTGTCTTAGTGGTGGAATATTATGGTGTATGCTTATAGCTTGGCTATATGGCCACAATAGCTGCTTCTTCTTAGTTGACGTAGGGAGGAAAAGCTCCCACCTACAGGAAAGATATGTGATCAAAAGGATCTAAAGCAGAAGTAATATAAATGCATGCACAGAAATCACCATTTTGGAGCAGAGATGCACTTTTGGTTAACTTTTTCTATTCCCTGTCCTGTCAGAACAGTAGCTGCTACCTGGGAGTGGGGAAAGGGCTGCTTAGATGCAGGGCTTCAGCTTGGGGCCAGCAGACGACATCAAAAATTGCCCCCTGTCTCCCTCTCTCTGTGCCATGGGTAAACTGATCTTGCTGAGATCTTAAGCCAGGGCAGAGAGATTTTGGGGGACAGCTATGTTGCTTCTTGAGGCTTTTTTATTCAAGGTCTCCCCCTCCTTTTATTTTTTTTTAACCTCCCTGCTGTAAATGCTGCTTTCCAAACAGTCTGGCCTCAGCCCGCGTCTAAACTCTGCAGTCGCTGGAGCGACCCGGCGTCCCGTGAGAGAGTTCCAAAATGCCTGTTTTTTCCATAGCAGCATGATTTCTCAACAATGCAAGTTTGGGAGACTGAAATACTAGATCTTATGATAGTTCAACAGCCGTGGGTCTGATATATGAATGTTTCCTTCATGAGATTCCCCCTCCTTTCTCACCGGATCTTTCCCTACCTCACTCTCCTGGGTGTATCCCAGAACTGGGACCAAGAAATAGAACTCTTAATTAAGTATCTTCCTTGTTGGAAGATTTATCCATTGCTTCAAAAGTGAATTAAAAAAAACAAACAAACAAACAAAAAACACTTAGGAAAGAAATACACCTACTCCTCATCCTTAGTGATTATTCAAAATTTTACATTTAAGAAAATAAGAAAACATTTATTATCCAATAATTTTGTATATTATTGACCTACAACCAGAATCAATGAACACTGAGGTGCAATGCAAGAGCATCAATGACTTGTGATGGTTGCTGATGTTGCTAGGTGCCATTGAGTCGGTACCAAATCATAGCGACCATATGCAAAACATTAATTGGTCCTGGACCAACCTCACAATTGTTACCACGCTTGAACCCATTGACGCTGCCATATTGCTATTCCATCGCACTGGGGGTCTTCCTCTTATTCTCTGACCATCCACCTTACCAAACATGATATCCTTTTCCAGTGACTGGTACCACCTGACGATATGTCCAAAATATGAGAGACGAAGTTTGGCCATTCTGGCCTCCAAGGAGCACTCTGGCTGCATTTCATCCAACACATATCTATTGGGGCTTTCAGTATTTTCCTCCAACACCATAACTCAAATGCATCAATTCTTCTATGGTCTTTCTTATTCCCTGTCTAGCTTTCACATGCATATGAGCTTATTGAAAATACCATGGCTTGGGTCAGGCTCAGCTTTGTCCTCAAAATGACATCTTTGCTCTTCAATATTTCAAAAAGATCTTGTGCAGCAGATTTGCCTAATGCAATACGTCATTTGATTTCTTGACTGCTGCTTCAGTGAGTGCTGATGGTTGATCAAGCAAAATGAAGTCTTTGACAATTTCAGTCTTTTCTCCATTGATAAGAATGTTGTTTATTGGTCCAGTGGTGAGGATTTTTGCTTTCTTTACATTGAGATGCAATCCATACCCAAGGCTGTGGTCTTTGATCTTCATCAGTAAGTATTTTAAGTCCTCTTTACTTTTAGCAATCAAGGTTGTATCACAGGTTGCTAATGGGTCTTTCTCCAATCCTGAGGTCACTTCTCAGATTATTTGCTCAGAATAGAGGTTGAATAAGAATGGTGAAAGAAAACAATCCTTTAGCACATCTTTTCTAATTTTAAACCATTTGGTTTTCCCATGTTCTGTTAGAACAATTGCATGTTGAAATGTACAGTTTCCTCAAGAGCATAATTAAGTGTTCTGGAATACTCATACTTCTCAGTGTTGTCCATAGCTTGTCATGAACGACACAATCGAAAGCCTTTGCATAGTCAACAAAGCACAGGTAAACATCTTTCTGGTATTCTCTGCTTTCAGCCAAGATCCGTCAGACATTAACAGTGATATCCCTTGTTCCACGTCCTCTTCTGATTGCAGTTTGAACCTCTGGAAGTTCTCTGTCAATGCATTATTTTAGCCATTTCTTTATTACCTTTAGTAAAACCTTTACTCCCATGGACTATCAAAGATATTGTCCAATGATTTCTGCATTCCATTGGGTCACCTCTCTTTCAAATGTGCACAAATATGAATCTCTTCCAATCAGTTGCTAGATCATCGTCTTCCAAATGTCTTGTCATAAATGAATGAGTGCCTCCAGTGTGGCCTCACTTTCTTGAAAGATTTCCATCATATGCTACCTCTTGAAATGGTTGAACATCGACCATTTCCTTTTGGTACATTGACTGTGTATTCCTTCCATCTTTCTTTTGATGCTTTCTGCATTGTTCAATAATTTGCCCAGAGACTCTTTCAATAACGCATCTCGAGGTTTGAATTTTTTGTTCAGTTCCCTCAGCTTGAGAAATGTTGAGAGTGTTCTTCCCTTTTAGTTTTTTAACTCCATGTCTTTGCACATTTTGTTATAATATTTGACTTTGTCTTCTTGAGCTGACCTTTGTAATTTTCTGTTCAGCTCTTGTATCTCCTCATTTCTTCCATTTGCTTTTGTATCTTTACACTGGAGAGCAAGTTTAAGAGTCTCTTCTGACAACTATTTTGGTTGTTTCCTTCTTTTTTGTCTTCTTAATGACCTTTTGCTTTTCCTGTATGATTTTCTTGATGTCATCCCACAATTCTTCTGGTCTTCAATATTTAGTGTCTTATTTATTAAATTTGTTATTCAGATATTCTCTAAATTCAGGTTTGATATATTCAAGGTTATTTTTTTGGCTCTCATGGACTTGTTTCCATTTTCTTCAGATTCAGTCTAAATTTGCATACAAGCAATTGACAGTCTTTCATTTTCTTCAATATCCGTCTGAATTTGCATATGAACAATTGATGGTCTGTTCCACAATCTGCCTCTGGCCTTGTTTTGGCTGATGATATGGAGCTTTTTCACATTCGTTCCCAACATATGTAACCAATTTTATTTCCGTGTATTCCATCTGGTGAGGTCCATGTGTATAGCTGTCTTTTATGCTGTTCAATAAATGTATTTGAAATGCAAAAATTATTGGTTTTGCAGAATTCTATCATGCAATCGCCATATCATTTCTATCACCAAGACCATAGTTTCCAGCTACTGATCCTTCTTCTTTGTTTCCAACCTTTGTATTCCAATTGCCAATGATTATCAATATATTTTGATAGCATGTTTGATCAGTTTCAGACTGAAGAAGTAGTTAAGGTCTTCAATTTCTTCCTTATTGTGATATTAAGCTATGTTTAAACTGGCTGGTCATGATCCTCAGTAGTTTGACTATTAGGGCATGCTGTAATTTGGAAGTTATGTACTGTTGCCATTAGACAGCTATGTAATGATTCAATTTGTCAGTTATATAATGGTATGCTGTTGCTAAGTGACAGTCATCCTCAATTTTGTGATATGATATGGTAGTCCTTCATTTTAGCATAAGACATTTTTTGTATAGTGACCTAGTTTTTGGAACCTAAGCATGTTGATAAGACTTTTTTGAGCTAATACTATGTCCTTGACATTGTTTTAGAAGGTGGAGAATTAAAATAAAAGGTAAAGAAATTAGTTGTCTTTCCTCCAAGACACTATATTGCAGTGATATAAAGCTAAGGAAATGTTTTGTCCTCTTCCCTGTGTTCAGTTCTGTCAAATTGGTACAGACATCAGAGAGGATTGTGCTACATTGTGCAGACAGCTGGAAAAGAAAGGGGATTTACAAATCAGCAGTGGTGAACTTGGCCTGTTGATTTCCATTTGTTTATAAATGGAATACAGAAATCAATAAAATGAACCAGGAGTGAGTTCAAGCTCATTAATCTCAAGAGTTCCAAGGTTCTATAGCAACTTCATTCTTCTCTCAGCATCAATCCCACTCAATCTGTGTTAAGAATAATTTAGTGCCATCTGATACTTACTCAACCTGTACACTGAACAAATAATCTGAGAAGCTGGGTTATATGAAGAAAAACATGGCATCAGGATTGGAGGAAGACTCATTAACAACCTGTGATATGCAGATG
>NW_006408685.1:6300540-6306915 GCF_000296735.1 Chrysochloris asiatica
AGCAGCAGTCAAGAAATCAAATGACATATTGCATTAGGCAAATCTGCTGCACAAGAACTTTTTTAAAGTGTTGAAGAGCAAAGATGTCAGCTTGAGGACTTAGGTGCGCCTGGCCCAAGCTATGGTATTTTCAATAACCTCCTATGCATGTAAAAGTTGGACAATGAATAAAGAAGACTGTAGAAGAATTGATGCTTTTGAGTTATGGTGTTGGAGGAGAATATTGAAAGTGCCATGGACTACCAAAAGAACTAGTAGATCCGTTTTGGAAGAAGTGCAGCCAGAGTGCTCCTTGGAGGCCAAGATGACCAAACTTCTTATCTCATACTTTGGACATATTATCAGGAGGGACTACTTGCTGGAGAAGGGTATCATTTTTGGTAAGGTGGAGGGTCAGAGAAAAAGAGGAAGACCCCCAACGAGATGGATTGGCCAAGTGGCGTCATCGATGGACTCAAGCATGGCATCTGTAGTGAGGTTGGCCCAGGATTGGGCAGTGTTTCGTTCTGCTGTGCATAAGGTGGCTATGAGTCGGTACCAACTCAATGACACCTAACAACAACAGCAACAACAATGTTACATAGACAGAGATCTTCCAGAGGTTCAAGTCAGATTCAGAAGAGGACATGGAATGAGGGATATCACTGATGTCCAATGGATCTTGACTGAAAGCAGAGAATACCAGATGTTTTCCACCTGTGCTTTATTGACTAAGCAAAGGACTTTGATTGTGTGGACCATGACAAACTATGGAAAACACTGTGAAGTATGAATATTCTTGAACGTTTAATTGTGCTCATGAGGAACCTGTACATGGACCAAGAGGCAGTTGTTCAAACAGAACATGGGAACACTGAATGGTTTAAAATTAGGAGAGGTGTGCGACAGGATTGTATTCTTTCACCATACTTATTCAACCTGTATACTGGGCAAATAATCCAAGAAGCTGGGTTAAATGAAAAAATGTGGCATCGAGATTGGAGGAAGACTCAATATGCTGATAATATAACCTTGCTTCCTGAAAGTAAAAAGGACTTAAATACTTACTGATGAAGATCAGAGAGCACAGCCTTCAGTATGGATTGCATCTCAATGAAAAGAAAACAAAAATCCTCCTTGCTGCACCCATAGACAACATTCTTATCAATGGAGAAAAGATTGAGTTTGTCAAGGACTTCATTCTTGTTGGATCAAGTATCAACACTCACTGAAACAGCAGTCAGGAAATCAAATGACGTATTGCATTAGGCAAATCTGCTGCACAAGACCTTTTTAAGATGTCAGCTTGAGGACTAAGTTGTGCCTGACCCAAGCCATGGTATTTTCAATAACCTCATAAGCATGCAAGAGCTGGACAGTGAATAAGGAAGACCGTACAAGAATTGATGCTTTTGAGGTATGGTGTTAGAGGAGAATATTGAAAGTACTATGGGCTGCCAGAAGAACATACAGATCTGTGTTGGGTAAAGTTCAGCCAGTGTGCTTCTTGGAGGCCAGGATGGCCAGACTTCATTTCTCATACTTCGGACATATTGTCAGGAGGCACTAGTCGCTGGAGAAGAATATCATGTTTGGTAAGGTGGAGGGTCAGAGAAAAATAGAAAGACCCCCAGTGAGATGGATTGGCAAAATGGCAGCATCAATGGGCTCAAGTGTGGCAACAATTGTGAGGTTGGCCCAGGACTGGGCAGTGTTTTGTTATGTTGTGCATAGCATTGCTATGCATTGGTAATGACTCAATGGCACCTGACAACAACAATGCTAGTGTGTAGTCCTGGTGTGGCACTGTGGGAGCTGGACTGCAAAGACATTTGAACTACAAGATTGGCTGTTCAAGCTCACCATCTGCTCCTCAGAAACCCTATATACGGTTGCTATGGATAGGAATTGACTCGACGGCACTTAACAGCAACAAAAACCAATGTTAGCATAGTGGTTATGAGTTGGGCTGCTAATCTTATCAGCATTTCAAAACTACCAGCTGTTCTGGGAGAGAAAGATTAGGCTTTCTGCTCCTGTAAAGATTTACAGCCTCGGAAACCCTATGCAGGGTCCCTACGAGTTGGAACCGACTCCAAGGCAAACCACCACCACCAATGTTCATTTGGAGTCCTAGTGTGGTGCTGTGGTATAAAGCACTAGATGCAAAGTCAGCAGGTCAAACTTACGAGTCGCTCCTCGGAAACACTATAGAAGGTTGCTGTGAATTGGAACCAACTTGATAGCAATTAACAACAACAGCAATATCCATTTTGGAGTCTTGGTGTGGTGTTGTAAGAAAAGAGCAGGACCACAGTTGGTTTGAACCACAAGATCAGCAGTTCAAACTCACTGGAAACCCTGTACTGGCTTCCTTTGTGTCATAACCTATTCAACAGCACTGGACAACAATGTTTTTTGTTTTATTTTTAAAGATACTTTTAAAAATGGCTGCAGCAGTATATTGACAGGGAACAGCCAGAGGCTCAGGTTAGATTCAGACTGGCTGTGGAACAAGGAATATCACTGCTGATGTAAGGTATATCTTGGGTGAAAGCAGAGAATACCAGAGAGGTGTTTACCTGTGGTTTATTGACTAAGCAAACTTTTTCAGTTGTGGGGATCTTGAAAATCTGTAAACAACAAACAACATTACAAAGAATGAGTTTTCTGTAACATTTAATTGTGCTTATAATGAATTGCACATAGACCAAGAGGCAGCTGTTTGATACAGCAAGGGAACACTGAACGGTTTAAAATTAGGAAAGGTGTGTTCCAAGGTTGTATTTGTTCACCATACTTATTCAATCTGTATGCTGAGCAAATAATCTGAAAAACTGAATTATATGAAGAAGAACATGGCATCACAATTGGAGTAAGATTTATTAACAATCTGTGATATACAGATGATGCAACCTTGCTTGCTGAAAACCAAGATTTAAAATAATTTAAAATAATTACTGATAATCAAACACCACAGTCATCAGTATGGGTTGCACCTCACTATAAAGAAATAAAAAACCCACACAACTGGACCAATAAATAATATCAAGATAAATGTAGAAAAGATTGGAATTGTCAAAACCTTCATTTTCCTCAGAACAATCAACAACACTCATGGAAGCACCAGTCAAGAAATCAAATGACGTATTGCATTAGGAAAATCTGCTGCACAAGACCTCATTAAAGTGTTCAAGAACAAAGATGCCAGTTTGAAGACTATGACGTGCCTGACCCAAAGCATGGTATTTTCAATAGCCTTATATGCATGTGATAGTTGGACAATGAATAAGGAAGACTGTAGAAGAATTGATGTATTTGAGTTTGTTGTTGGAGGAGAATATTAAAAGTACCATGGGCTGGCAAAAGAACAAACAAATCTGTGTTGCAAGGAGTACAACCAGAATGTTTCATAGAAGCCAGGATGGTCAGACTTCATCTCTCATTCTGTGGACATATTACAAGGAGGCACCATTCCCTGGAGAAGGTCATCATGCTTGGTAAATTAGAGGGTAAGTGAAAAAGAGGAAGACCCTCGAAGAGATGAATTATCACAGTGTCACAGCAATGGGTTCAAGAGTGGTAATGATTGTAAGATTGGTGCAGAAATGATGGCACCTAACAACAACAATGCTTTTTCCTTGGCTTATTTATTCAATATTACACAAAAGGTGGTTATAGCTGCTCAATTTATTAAACAATTAGTTCCATAAATTGTATTTCATCAAAACAATTTTAACTCATCATAGGCCTTCACTAGAGGAATCCTGGTAGCATCGTGGGTTATGCGTTGGGCTGCTAACTGCAAAGTTGGAAGTTCTAATCCACCAACTTCTCCTTGAGAGAAAGATAATATTTTCTGCTCTCGTAAACATTCACAGCCTCACAAACAGCAGGGGTGGGGAACCTTTTCCTGCCAAAATTTGTAATCTAATTTGTGGGCTACACAAAATTATCAACTTAAAAATTAGCCTGCTATATTTGATCATACAGTAAAAAACTCTCCCAACTCCTGGTGTGGCACTGCAGGATAAGCACTGGACCACAAGTTCAGTTGGAACTTCAAGATTGGAGGTTCACACTCACCAGATACTGCTGAGGAACCCTATACAGGGTCATTAGAGTCAGAACTGACTCAACAGCACTTAACAGCAACAACAACATTGTGATGGCTGGAACTGCAGTTGCCTTGCCAGAGCCAGATCAAATGATTTTGCGGGCTTCATGTCTTGAGACCTGGAAGTTCCCTACCCCTACTATACAGGGCTGTTATGAGTTAAAGTTGATTTGAAGGCACACAGCAGCAGCATAGGCCTTCACTAAAGGAGCACAGTACTAATCCCTTTGTTGTTGTTGTTGTTGTTAAGTGCCAGAAGAGTTGGTTTTGACCCATAGCCACCCTGTACAGGGTTTCCAAAGAGCAGCTGGTGAGCTTGAACCATCAGCCTTGCAGTTCAAACGACTTTGCAGTCTGGCCCATTAACCCACAGCATCACACCAGGACTCCCTTACTTATATGTAATTCCTCCAACAAACTTAGCAAAGTGTTACAATGCCTATAAATTAAGATTCAGACAAAAAAGTCAAGGGTGAGTCCATCAGGTCTTTCTTAAATAATTCTTGCCTTTTACAAGATTGTTATTGTTGGTTGCTGTCAAGTCAATTCTGACTCATGATAACCTCATTTGTTCAGAGTTGAACTGCTCCATAGGGTTTTCAAGGCTGTGACCTTCTGGAAACAGATTGTTAAGAGTTACTTCTTAGACACTTCTGGGTGGATTTGAACCATAAGCCATTTGTATTACAGAGACATTTACCAGAATTGTTGTTGTTGTTGTTAAGTGCCATCGAGTTGGTTCCAAATTGTAGCTACCCTGTATAGAGTTTTTGAGGAGTGACTGGTGAATTTAAACCACTAACCTTGTGATTCAACCTAACTAGCAGTCCAGAGCTTATCCTAAACACCATCATTTAGCAAATTAGAAGAGTAAGAATAAATTGCTAAAGGCAAGCTCATTTACACCATGACAAACAACAGCAAAAAACAGGGTGAATGAGAGACAAACTAAAATGCAGATCCAATAAAATCTTTTAATGAAAAGGCAAACATGTCTAAACAATTATCAGCATTATTTAATGAATGATGCTCATAATGACTCAACCTTATGAGACAGCTTGATTTTCCTCCTCTGTGTACAAGTCAGAAGAATGCATACTGCATTTCAGTAGTATTTTCATCTAAAATTGCTAAGACTTATGAGAAAAAAACAATTTTTCTGCTTGAAAGGATATGTACTTTAGCTTTCCAAAAGAACTAATTTTCCAAGACATCTTAAAAATTAAAATATAGTGGAAAACCTTCAAATATTTTCACACCACAGTGTGACTCATAACTAAACAGTGTATATTTATACATAAAACAGGCATTGACATAGTGAAAAAAAATGCAGGAGAAACTGCCTGTAAATACAGTGTAGTTGTTTGTTTTGTTAAGTATCATTAAGTTGGTTCCAACTTATAGTGACCCTGTATAGGGCTTCTGAACAGCAGCTGGTAGGTTTGAACTTCCAACCTTGTGGTTCACAGTATGGTGCTGATCCTACAGCACCATTGGACCTTAACTGCAGTTTTAATCCACTAGCCAATCAGCAGGCAAAAGATGAGGCTTTCTGCTCCCGTAAAGATTTACAACTTCAGAAGCCATATACAGTGTTGAATACAGAAAACTATATATACAGTTGTTATATATATAATTGTTATGTGCCATTGAGTTGGTTCTGACTCATAGCAACCCTGTATAGAGTTTCCTAGGAGCAGCTGGTGATCTTGAACTGCCAAACTTACAGTTCAAACTAACCTTGCAGCAAGCAAATTAACATGCAGTGCCATACATACATAAGGAGAAAATGCCTGGAAATATATATTACACACACATATATGTAAGGAGAAAATGCCTGGAAATATATATTACACACACATATATGAGTCTTGATGTGGCATTGTAAGATAAGCACGAATTGCTAACTGCAAGGTCGACAGTTCAGACTGATCAGTTGCTTATCAGAAACCCTACACTGGGTCACTATGAGTCTGAACCGAGTCAATGACTCTTAACAACAGCTATATATGTAGGTAGGAGCTCTGGTGTAATACATTGGACTGAAAAGTCTGTTTTAATCATAAGGTCGGTGGATTAAGCTCACCAACTGTTCCTCAGAAACTTTATACAGGGTTGCTATGGGTTGGAACCGACTCAACGACACTTAACAACAACAACAACATATAAATAGGTGGTTGCATACACTAAGCACTGGACTGAAAAACACAAGGTCCTTGGTTCAAGTCCACCAGTTGCCCCTCAGAAACCCTACACAGGGTTGCTATGAGTTGGAAACG
>NW_006408685.1:6308875-6310434 GCF_000296735.1 Chrysochloris asiatica
AGTTTTCTTTGTATAAGTCCTTTGTTTCTCTGGTTACATTTATTCCTAGATATTTCATCCTTTGGGTGGCTATTGTAAATGGTATTCCTTTCTTAATGTCCTTTTCAACACTGTCATTTTTGGTATAGAGGATTCCAACAGATTTTTGTATGTTGATCTTTTATCCTGCCACGTTGCTGAATCTTTCAATGATGTCTAGTATTTTTTTTACTGAATCTTTGGGGTTTTCTACATATAGGATCATATTGTCTGTAAATAGGAAGAGTTTTACTTCCTCTTTGCCAATTTAGATGCCTTTAATTTTCCTGTCTTACTGTGTAACTCTTGCTAAGACTTCCAGCACGGTATTGAATAGGAGTGGTGACAAAGGGCATCCTTGTTTGGTTCCTGTTCGCAGAGGGAAGACTTTCAGTTTCTTTCCATTGAGAGTAATGTAGGCTGTTTGTTTTGTATATATGCTCTTAATTGTGTTGAGGAATTTGCCTTCAATTCCTATTTTGTTGAGTGTTTTTATTAGGAATGGATGTTGGATTTTGTCAAATGCCTTTTCTGCATCAATCAATAGGATCATGTGGTTCTTTTCTTTTTTCTAATTTATATGGTGGATATTGTTGATCGTTTTTCTAATGTTGAACTATCCTTACAACTCTGATATGAATCCCACTTCATCATGATGTATTCTCTTTTTGATGTGTTGCTGGATTCTGTTGGCTAGGAATTTGTTGAGAATTTTTGCATCTATAGTCATGAGGGATATTGTTCTATAATTTTCTTTCTTAGTGATGTCCTTCCCTCATTTTTTGTATGAGGGTTATGCTTGCTTCATAAAATGTATTAGTAAGTTTTCCATCCTCCTCTATATTCTGGAATATTTTGAGTAGAATTGGTGACAGCTCTTTCCTGAATGTTTGGTAGAATTCTCCAGTGAAGCCACCTGGGCCTGGACATTTTTTGGTTGGGAGTCTTTTGATGACCTGATCAATTTCTTCTTTTGTTATGGGCCTGTTCAGGTTTTCTACTTCACTGTGTGTAAGTTTAAGTAGCTATGTTTATCTAAAAATGTATCTATCTCTTCTAAGCTTTCAAATTTTTTGGAATAAAACTCTTCATAGTATTTTGCTATTATCTTTTTGATTTCCTTCATTTCCATTGTGACATGCCCCATGTGGTTTCTAATGCGTGTTATTTGTGTCTTCTCCCTCTTTTCTTTTGTTAGATTTGCCAATGGTCTGTCGATTTTGTTAATCCTTTCAAAGAACCAGCTTCTTGTCCTGTTGATCGTTTCTATAGTTTTTCTGTTTTCTATCTCATGTATTTCTGCTCTAATCTTTATTATTTCTTTTCTTTTGGTGGCTGTGTGTTCCCTCTCTTGGTCTGTTTCTAATTGTTGTAGATGCTGTGTTAATTTTGGTTCTTTCTTCTTTTTGGATGTGTGCGTTTATTGCAATAAATTGTCCTCTCAGCACCGCTTTCGCCATGACCCAAAGATTTTGGTAAGTTGTATTTTTGTTCTCATTTATTTCTAGAAACTTTGCGAATTCACGTTTAATTTCTTCTAC
>NW_006408685.1:6312041-6329782 GCF_000296735.1 Chrysochloris asiatica
TATGTCTTGGTGATTTTCTTTTGGGGTCTGTCCTTCCTGGGGTTCGTTGAGCTTCTTGAATGTTTATCTTTTCACTTTTCAGGCTGTTAGAGAAATTTTCTTCCAGCAGTTCTTCAACTATTTCCTCTGTGGACTTGTGTGGGTATTATCTGCAAGTATGGGCATTCTTATTCATCTTATTCATCTCCCTTTACTTCCTATCAGCTGGACACATTACTCTCTGCTCTAGTGCTCTGTGATCATGTCACTGTCTCTTGGCCCAGGAGTCCCCGGGCCTTGCCATACTACTAGCCAACCAGGTCTCAACCCGGGTTCACAGGAGTCTATTGAACAAGGTCAGACCCAGCTCACAATTCATTGCTGTTTTTCCTCCACTTCCCTATATCCGTGCCAATGTAATAAACAGCCAGATGACATGCCTGCTTGTGTATTCCCCTTGAGTCTTAGTTTTGGAAGGGGGTTTGCTCTGAGGGGACTTGACCACTTGTCTTGATGGCTCCCAGCCAAACAGCTTGCTTGTTCTTGTAGTAGCCAATCAGACTGCCATTATTGTTTTTTATTTTTCATGCTGGTCTTTCTTTCAAGAAGTATCTTCTGTCCTTCTAGTCACTCCAGGCTGGTCTACTTGCCCTTTCCAGTGGCAATTTCACACCTCAAAAGATTCTGGATGGGGTTCAAGATTCCACCTATGATCTTATGCAGTGCAAAGGCTCTGCAGGAAGCGTCTTTCACTGTGTAACTTCTAGCTCCCTTTAAGGTATTCCTATCAGTTATATGCTGAAGATGGACTTACAAGCTTTATATTGTGATGTTCTTGGATACTCCTTTCTCTCCCTTTCAAGTGTCTATTTTACGATGGTAGGCAAAGGAAACCAATCCTCAAAAGACAGCCAAGCAAAGACTTGGAGACTCTTGAGCCTAAAGTCAGTGAAATAGCCACAGGGGAATAGAGTGGCGAGTGAAGCACCCAGCTGATAAAAAGAGAGGGCATATACATAAGAACACCCACACTTGCAAATAATACCCACTTGACCTGGCTTCAATGACTTGATGATCAGAGCTCAACTAGAAGAAGAAAGAAAATGAAAAAAAGAATAACTTGATACAATTTGATGAACTTGACCTACACCTATGGATGCAGTAGCTCAAAAGAGAGAACAAATCTTTACAGCGAGGATCATTACACAGAGTAAACAGGGATGGGTAACTTGGACATTGGCTACCCAAAATGGGGGGGGGGGGTAGCAAGGCAAGAAGTGACTGGCTTACAAGCTTTCAAGAGGGAACCTAGATCCAGAGGGTGTGGAGGAAGGTAGACTCTCCACAGAGTAGTATCCAATCTGTATGGGCGGGACTGATGAAAGGAGATGTGGATAGGTTTCATGTGATACAGTAATGAATAATTGTTATAAGGACTGATTGTGAGGGTTGGAAATGTAAATGTAGACGTTTTGTAGCAAAAGGAAAGCAGTGATTGACTTTGCTGTCTAGGAGCAGAGGTCTCTGGGACCATCAAGGGAGAAGAGCGGAGTGCGGGACCCTACCCAGAGAAGCAGTGACTCCAGAGATGGAGACAGAAACGATGACATGGAGAGATGGAGCGGCTGGGGACTTTAGACCCAGACAGGGAGAGGGGCTGTGTGCTGACCACCAGGGGGCAGGCTTGCAGGGTGTACCTTTGGCTGGTTGATGATGAATGGAGGGGATTTTAACCATGGCAGTGAAACGATATATGATAGGATCAATGTAAAGCTAATGCTCTCCCATGTAAACTATCACGTAATTCACAATAAAAAATAAAAAAAAAAAAGACAGCCAAGCATCTTTACATTATTTCCCCTCTTTTACCCATTCAAACCATGCCTCAATCCCTGTATCCCAGAGACTTTATTTTCCAAGGTTGTGCATACATCATTATTTACATATGTCCCACTTAGCCCAGGCAAACTTGCCTAACTGTTCTTCCATCTGCCTTGTTCTTCCTTTCCCCTCCCCCTCCTTGAGTATTGTTCCCTCATCCCCCAGCACCCAAGCTATCCTGTGTCTATTCCCTACCCTGTGCTCCATCTTTCTCTCCATCCCTTCACTTCATCCCATATAACCCGGTGATGAGCAAATATATATATATATCTTTTATTTTCTTTTTTCTTTTTCCCTTTTAGGGTGGGTTCTTTTTCTTAAGCTTTTACAATAATGGTCCTATGTAGTATTTTTCCTTTTGTGACTGACTTATTTAACTCAACATAATGTCCTCAAGTTTCATCCATGTTATGTGGTGGCTTGCAACTTCCTTGTTATTCTTCAAGATAGCATAATATTCCATTGTGTGTATGTACCACAGTTTGTTTATCCATTCTTCAGTTAATGAGCACTTAGACTGTCTCCATCTTTTTGTTATTGTAAATAGTGTTGCTATGAACATTGTTGTGCATATATCTACTTGTGTTATGTCTCGTCTTCCTTTTTTAAAAAATATTTTATTGTGAGTTATGTGATAGTTTACATGGGGAAACATTTATCTTATCATATATTGTTTCATTGCCATGGTTACAATCACCTCAATGCATCATCAACCAACCAAAGGGTATACCCTGCAAGCTGAGTCCCCAGCCACTCCATCTCTCCAAGTCATCTACTCTGCCTCCATCTCTGGCATCACTGTTTCTCTAGTTAAGGTCCCGCACTCCACTCTTCTCCTTTGATGGTCCAAGGGACTTCTGGTCCTGGACTGCAAAGTCATTCACTCTCCTCCTTTTGCTACACAATATCTACCTTTACATTTCTAACCCTCACAATCAGTCCTGATAGTATTTATTAACTACTGTACCACATGAATGCTATCCATATCTCCATTCATCAGCCCCACACATACAGATTGGATTCTACTCAGTGGAGAGACTACCTTCCTCCGTGCCTTCAGGATCTAGGCTTCCACTTGAAAGCTTGTAAGCCAGTCACTTCTTGCTTTTGTAAACCCCCCCCCCCCCCTATTTTAGGTAGCCAATGTCCAAGTTGCCCATCCCTGTCTACTCTGTGTATGGAGGGGGTGGGAATGATCCTTGCTGTAAAGATTTGTTCCCTCTTTTGAGCTACTGCATCCATAGGTGTAGGTCAAGTTCATCAAATTGTATCAGATTACTCTTTTTTTCCTCTTCTTTCTTCTAGTTGACCTCTGATCATCCAATAATTGAAGCCAGGTCAAGTGGATATTATCTGTAAGGGTGAGTGTTCTTATGCATATGCCTTCTCTTCTTATCATCTGGATGCTTCACTCTCCACACTCTTCCTCTGTGACTAAGTCACTGACTCTGGGCCCAAGTGTCCCCAGGTTGCCACATTGCTAGGCAACCAGGTCTCCACCCAGGTTAGTAGGTCTCTATCGAACATGGTAGGGCTTAGCTCGCAGTTTCATTGCTGTTTTTCCCTCACTTCCCCTTACCGGTGATGAACATGGTCACCAATCAAAGCATATGTCTACTCATGTATTCCAATTGAGTTTTAGTCTTGGAAGGGTCTTTGCCCTGAGGGGACCCGACCACTTGCCTTCATGTCTCCTGGGCAAGCAACTTACTTGTACTTGCAGTAAATAGTTGGACTGCCATTATAGTTTTATATTTTTCATGTCAATCTTTCTTTCAAGAGTATCTTCTGTTCTTCTAGCAGCTCCAGGTTAGTATGCTTGTCCTTTCCAGTAGAAATTTTCCACCTCAGAAGATTGTGGATGAGGTTCAGGATTCCACCCATGGTCTTACATAGTGCAGAGGCTCCGCAGGAAGCATCCATCACTGGGCACGTTGTAGCCCCATTTTAGGTATTCAAAGGAGCTCGGGTGGCATAGTGGTTATGAGTCAGGTTGCGAAACACAAGGTTAGCAGTTTGAAACTAACTGCTGCTCCGCAGGAGAAAGATGAGGCTTTCTGCTCCCATGAAGATTTACAGCCTCAGAAGCCCTGTACAGGGTCACTATGAGTTGGAACTGACTCCATGGCACTTAACAACAACAACAACAATCACTTATAGGCAGAAGATGGACTTACAAACTTTCTATGGTGATCTTTCTGGCTATTCCTTTCTCTCCCTCTCAAGTGTCTATTTTATAATTGTGTGCCAGGGAAACCAAGATTCAAAAGACTGCCAAGTATCTTAACATTATTTCCCCCCTTTTACCCATTCCAGCCATGTCTCAATCCCTGTAACCCTCTTGTTCCAAGGTTCTGCATACATTATTTACATCTGTCCCACTTAGCCCATGAAAGCCTTCCTAATTTTTTTCCCATCCTCCTTGTTCCTCCATTTTCCTCCCCCATCTCTGTATTGCCCCCCCTCCCTAGCACCCAGACTATGCTGTGTCTATTCCCTACCCTGTGCCTTTGACTTCCTCCACTCACTCCAACCCCACATCCCGGTAACCAGAAAAGAATCCCCCCCCCCTTTAGTATAGATTCTGTTTTTCAGTCTTTACTGTAGTGGTCCTATGCAGTGTCTGTCCTTTTGTTACTGACTAATTTCAGTCAACATAATGTTCTCAAGGTTCATCCATGTTAGGCGGTGGCGGCAGCTTCCTTGTTATTTTTCAAGGTAGCATAATATTCATTGTGTGTATGTACCACAGTTTGTTTATCCATTCTTCGGTTGATGGGCACTTAGACTGACTCCATCTTTTTACTATTGTAAATAGTGCTGCTATGAACATTGGTGTGCACATATCTATTTGTATTATGGTTCGTATTTCTTGTGGGTAAATACCAAGTAGAGGAGTTGCTGGATCATAAGGTTTTTCTATTTCCAACCTTCTGAGAAAGCACCATAATGCTTTCCAGAGAGGTTGGACAACTTTGCAATCCCACCAGCAATGCAGGAACATCCCAGTCTTTCCACATCCTCGCTAGCATTTATTGTCCTCTACATTTTTGATATTTGTTTTTATTGCTGGTGTGAGATGACATCTCATTGTTGTTTTGATTTGCATCTCTCAAATGGCTACTTGGAACTGACTCAATGGCACTTAACAACAACAACAACAACTATGGCTATTGATCATATCCTCATATGTTTATTAGCTGCCCAGATCCCCTCCTTGGTGAAGTGTCCATTCATGTACTGTGCCCATTTTTTAATTGGGTTATTTGTCTTTTTCTTGTAGAGGTGTTGTAGTTTCCTATATATTTTAGAAAAGATTTCCCATTCTGTGGGTTCCCTTTTTACTCTTCTAGTGAAGTCTTTTGATGCACATAAGTCCTTAATTTTTAGTATGTCCCAATCATCTACTTTGTCTACATTTGTTTGTGTAGTTTTCAAAATGTTTGGTTGTCTGTGTATTCCCTGAATTAGAGCATTCACATTTGATCCTATTTTTTGATTGATGGCCTTCATAATTTTGAGATTCACATTCAAATCTTTAATTCACGCTGAGTTGGTTTTTGTATAAGATGTGAGGTAAAATCTTGTTTCAATCTTTTGCATATTGCTTTCCAGTTCTGCCAGCACCATCTGTTGAAGAGACTGTCTCCTCCCCATGCGATATATTCAGGAATTTTGTTAAAAATCAGTGGGTTATAAGTGGATGGGTTAATTTCTGAACTCTCGATTCTGTTCCATTGATCAATGTATCTTTCATTGTACCAGTACCAAGCTGTTTTGACCACTGCAGCCATGTAATAAATTTTGAAATTGGGGAGTGAGAGGTTTCCAACCTTATTCTTCTTAAGCAGTGTTTTGCTTATCCTGGGTCTCTTTCCTTTCCACATAAAGTTTGTAATGGTTTTTTCCATCTCGTTGAAGAATGCCTTTGGAATCTGGATTGCGATTGCATTATATGTGTAAATTGCTTTAGGCAGTATTGATATTTTCACAATGTTAAGTCTTCGTATTCAGGAGCATGGTATATTCTTCCACTTTTGTAAGTCTCTTTTGGTTTCTTGTAGTAGTGTTTTGTAGTTTTCGTTGTATAGGTCCTTTGTTCGACTGGTTACATTTATTCCTAGATATTTCATCCTTTGGGCAGCTATTGTAAATGGTATTGCTTTCCTAATGTCTTTTTCAGCGCTGCCATTGTTATTAAAAAGGAATCCAACTGATTTTTATATGTTGACCTTATAACCTGCCATTTTTCTGAATCTTCCAATGAGATCTAGTAGCTTTTTTACTGAGTCTTTGGGGTTTTCTATGTATAGGATCATATTATCTGCAAATAGAGAGAGTTTTACTTCCTCTTTGCCAATTTGGGAGCGTTTAATTTCCCTATCTTGCCATATAACTCTGACTAAGACTTCCAAAACAATATTGAATTGGAGTGGTGACAAAGTATATCCCTGTGATTCCTGTTCCCAAAGGGAAGGCTTTAAGTTTCTCTCCTTTGAGAGTAATGTAGGCTGTTGGTTTTGTATATATGCTCTTAATCATACTGCGGAATTTCCCTTCAATTCCTAGTTTTTTGAGTGTTTTTATAAGGAATGGATGTTGGATTTTTTTTTTTTTTCTGCATCGGTTGATATGATCATGTGGTTCCTTTCCTTTTTATTTATATGGTGAATTACATGGATTATTTTTCTAATGTTGAACCATACTTGCATCCTTGTTATAAAACCCACTTTGTCATGATGTATTATTTTTTTGATGTGCTACTGGATTCTGTTGGCTAGGATTTTGCTGAGAATTTTAGTGTCTATGTTCATGAAGAATATTGGTCTATAGTTTTCTTTTTTTGTGACATCCTTCCCTGGTTTTGGTATGAGGGTTATGCTTGCTTCATAAAATGTATTAGAAAGTTTTGCATTCCTCTATATTGTAGAATAATTTGAGTAGAATTGGTGACAGCTCTTCCCTGAATGTTTGGTAGAATTCACTAGTGAAGGCATCTGGACCTGAACTTCTTTTGGTTGGATGTTTTTGATGACCTGATCAATTTTTTCTTTTGTTATGTGTCTGTTCATGTTTTCTAATTCACTCTGTGTAAGTTTACGTAGGTCGTGTTTTTCTAAAAATGTATCCATCTCTTCTAAGTTTTATGTTATTATTCTTTTAATTTTTTTAGCTCCATTGTGACATATCCCATGTGTATTCTAATGCGTGTTATTTGTGTCTTCTCCCTCTTTTCTTTTATTAGGTTTGCCAGTGGTTGGTGAATTTTATTAATCCTTTCAAAGAACTAGCTTCTTGTCCTGCTGATTCTTTCTATAGTTTTTTTATTTTCCATATCATTTATTTCTGCTCTAATCTTTACTATTTCTTTTCTTTTGGTGACTGAAGATTCCTTTTATTGTTCTGTTTCTAATTGTTATAGATGCTTTGTTAATATGTTAATTTTGGTTCTTTCTTCTTTTTTGATGTGCACATTTATTGCAATAAATTGTCCTCTCAGCACTGCTTTCACTGTGGCCCAAAGATTTTGGCATTTTGGTTTTTTGTGGTTTTTTTTTCATTCTCGTTTGTTTATAGGGAATTTGTGAGTTCACGTTTAATGTCTTCTACTACCCAGTTGCTTTTCAGCAGACTGTTATTCAGTTTCCATGTATTCTACTTTTTTTTCCTTGTTCTTCTTATTGTTGATTTCTAGTTTTATAGCATTGTAGTCTGAAAAGATGCTTTGTAGTATTCTGATATTTGTAATTTATGGAGGCTTGCTTTGCAAACTAACACATGGTCAGTTCTGGAGAATGTTCCATGTTCACTGGAAAAGAATGTATATTGTACTGTTTGGTTGAATACTCTGTACACATCTATGAGGTCAAGTTGGTTGTTGTGCTGTTTAGTTCCTCTGTAGCTTTGTCTAGTTTCTTTCTGGTTGTTCTATCCTTTTTTCAAAAGTGGCATATTAAAATATTCCACTATAATTGTAAATTTATCTATTTCTTTCTTCAGTTCTTATTGGGTTTGCTTCGTATATCTTGGTGCTCTTTCATTGGGAGCTTAGATATTTAATATTGTTATGTCATTTTGTTAAATTGAGCCTTTGATCACTAGATAATGTGTGCTGGTCTTTATGCTAAAGTTTACTTTATCAGAGATTAGTATTGTTACTTCTGCTTGCTTATTATTACAGTTAGCTTGGTACATTTTTTTCCCATCCTTTAACTTTTAGTCTGTTTTTGTCTTTGTGTGTAAGGTGTGTCTCTTGCAAGCAACATATTGAAGGGTCTTGTTTTCTTATCCATTCTACCTCTCTGTGTCTCTTCACTAGTGCATTTAATTCATTGACATTCAGTGTAATTATCAATAGGTATGAATTAATTGCTCTCATTTTGCTAACATTTTGTGGTGCTGGTCATTCCTTACTTCTGCATGCCTTCTTCTGCTTAGTTCGTGTTTTTTGTGCTATTTCTTGTCAGTTTCCTCTTAGTTTTCATGTATACTTGTTCTGCTTGGATCTTCATTTGTATGGTAATTTGTGAAGTGTTAGCTTTCTTTGGGGTTACCCTATAGTCTATTAACTATTCACCCCATTTAATACAGTCTATTGGAGTCCTCATGTGGCACTGTGGGCTAATGCATCAGACTGCAAAGTCATTTGAATTGCAAGGTCAGTGGTTCAAGCTCACCAGCCTCTCCTTGGAAATCCTATGCAGGGTCGCTATGGGTCAGGACCAACTCGATGGCACTTATCAACAACAAAAACAACATTGTATCCTGTAATCTACCTGATCTCCTCACCACCTGCATCTCTGTTCTTATGCTTTTCTCTTCTTTAACATTGTTGATACTTTGATCTTTGGCTGCCCTCACAGGTCCTCTAAATTCATTGCTGTAATTTTGTTCTGTTCTGAACTCTGCTATCTCTCGACTGAGTTCCAGGAGGTGTTGCCATGTCTGTCAATCACTGCTTATTGTCTACTCTTTCTGGTTTTTATTCCAAAGAACTCCCTTTAGGATGTCTTGAAGCGCTGGATTGGCTATGACAAAATCTCTTAGCTTCTGTTTATCCTGGAGTGTTTTGAATGCACCATCATATTTGATTGACACTTTTGCTGGATAGATGATTCTTGGTTGGTAGTTTGTTTTTTTTCTTTCTTTCTTTTAGGGTTTTATATATGTCTCTCCATTGCCTTCTTGATTGCATGTTTTCTGCTGAGAATTCAGAGCTTAATCTTATTCGCTGGCCTATGTAGGTAACACTTCTCTTTTCCCTGGATGCATTTAGGATTCACTCCTTGTCTTTGATTTTAGAAAGCTTGATTATGATATGCCTTGGTGATTTTCTCTTGGGGTCTATTCTTCCTGGGATTCTTTCAGCTTCTTGAACGTTTATCTTCTCATCCTTTAAGATGTTAGGGAAATTTTCATCAAACAGGTCTTCAACTATCTCCTCTGTGGACTTCTGTGATTCTCCCTGCTCTGGAATGCCAAAAATTCTTAAATTATTCTTCTTCATGTTATATAGCATGAATCTTAGGCTCTCTTCAAAAATTATTTTATCCGTTTTTCTGTTTGCTCTTTTATCTTAGCAGTGTTGAGAGATTTTTCTTCCAGTTTCTGGTTCTGGCTTCCATCTCTTCAATTCTACTCCTTTGCTCTTTCAGTGTATTGTCAATTTGTGGTATTTTATTATTAATTATCTGGACCTCTTGTTGCAGATTTTATTTTTCTCCCAATTCTGTATCTATTTTGTTTGATTGTTCCTGTAACACTTTCCTGATTTCTTCCTTATTTTCCTCCACCCTTTTACAAGCATTTGAATTTGTTTCCATAACATTTTTCTGAATTCCTTCTCATGCAGATCCAAAGTCTGCTCTTCTTCTACTGAAAAGACTGTGTCTCCCTTCAGCTTTTGTCTCAGTTATTCTTTTCTGTTTTTTGGCATGTTTTGACATATTTTGTTGTGTTTTCTTTGTCATTTTCAGTAGTTAGGTGGATTTTTAATGCTTAAATTGATGTATGTTGCTGTGTTGTTAAATTTACTGAGTGTCTCTTGGTGGATATGATCTCAATATAGGCTTCCCTTTTTGTGTGTAATGCCTAGCAGTTGGTATTGGCTCCTTTCCCAATGGTGGGATATTATGAGTTATGCTTGTAGCTTGGTTATATGGCCACGATTGCTCTGTCTTCTTGGGTGATGTAGGGAAAAAAAGCTCCCACTCTCAGGAAAAAAGTATGATCAAAAGAACCAAAAACAGAAGTAATATAAAACCAGAGACAAAAACCACCAATCAAAAACAAAGATAAAACTGTAGCCAACTGACCAGTGGCCTTTACTGTGTAGGTCAGTGTGCGTTCACAGTAGAAACCTCCAGAAGTGGGTGCAGGCCCCTCCTCTAATCGCCACTGTGGAGTTGTACAGATAGATATTGAGAAGTTAATGGGAGAAAGATTGTTCACTATTTTTTATCTCAGAAGGTCTGTTTGGTATCTGCATTTGGACATCGTAATTCTTAAAATAGTTGTGTCCATGTGTAATAGTTGGTGTTGGCGCTTGCCTTTTTTGTTGGTGTTTTACAGAGTATTCATATGGTTTGTCTGTATGGCCAGACCTGCTTTTTTATTGCTTGGTAGGCAGAAGTAAAGTGTTCCGCCCAGGCCAACTTTATGGCTAGGTCCCAGAGTCAGATAACATAAGCAGCTGCCAAAAGATCAGCACTTGGGACCAATGGGGCTCCTCATCTCTGTGCCGTGGGAAAACTGTGAGATCAATGCTGGACCCTTTTTGGGGTTTGTAACCTCCCGCCTGCAGGTGTCCAGTCTGGGCAGAGAGGGTGTGGCAGGGAAGAGGAGGAAAAAAATGTGTAGAATTCCTGACTCCTCTTTTTTTCAAATGTTGCTGCTGCATGAGCTTCACTGTGTCAGTCTGTCTGTGGCCCCGCCCTCTGGACCCGGTGTGGGTGGGAGTGGCCATAAGCAGAGTCCAGAGTCCCGATTGTTTCCGGAATCACACTATTTTCTTTTATACAGTGATTTTTCCACCGGTGGGTGCAGGAAACTGACGCCCTGCACCTTTTACTAGATCCAGAGTTCTGGAGATACTCCATGAAAGCACCTTCTCTGGATTTTTGGCACCTCCCCCATGGAGCTTGTCTTACCTGACTCTTCTCCCACCTCCAAAACTGGAAGTCTTGCTTTTGTTTTCAATCTTAGCCAACCTAGTGAGAGTACAGTTGTGTTTCATTGTGGTTTCCAGTTGCTTCTCTCTGATTTCTAATGATGTTGTGCATGATTTCATGTGTTTAGTGGACATTTCAACATCTCTTTGGTGAAATGTTTAAGTTATTTGCTCATTTAAAAAAAATTGGGTTATTTGTGTTTTTGTTGTTGTTAAAGTTTTGTATGTATTTTGGTTATTAGATTCTTATCCAATAAATAGTTTCTGAAGATATTATCCCAGTCAGTAACTTGTCTTTTCCCTTTTGATGGTACAGTTTTTTTTTTAAAGTATATCTAAACACTTCATTGGATATGTTTTCTTAGCTTGGAGGTCTAGGGTCATGATTTCATGGTATATCCTAATTAATTGGTTTAATATCCTATTCAGAGCTTCTGTTCTAACTCTTCCTTTGTTGTGTAGTGTTTAGGATCTTTAAAGATTCCATGGTATAATTTGTCTCTATTCCACACTTAACAAGTACAACAACAATTCACCTGAACAGAACCCTGATAATATAGTGGGTTACATGTTGAACTGCTAGCTTTGCAGTCAACAGTTTGAATGTACCAGCCACTCCATGGGAGAAAGATGTGACTTTATGCTCCCATAAAACTATACACCCTAGGAAACCCTATATGATGTCACTATGATTCAAATTTGACTCAATGGCACACAACCACCACCACCATTCACCTGGAACAACAGAGGAGGAAGAAAAGTCAGGAAGAGAGTGAGGAAACGGGACATGTGGCTAATTGTTGTAAGACAAGACAGTTAGAAGATGCTCAGGTACAATTATCAAATATTTTGATCAAAGATTCTATAGTAGAATCCTGATTAGAAAGGATAAAATGCAGGACAGAATTTCAAATTCCCATAGAACTTAAATTTTTTGGAGCCGTGGAAGCTGGCTGAACCAACAAACAATTGCCCTAAGATTATCTGGTGTGGTGCTGTAGGATAAGCACTGAACTGCCAACCAAAAGGTTGGTGATTCAAACTCACCAACTGCTCCTTAGAGCAGCTCCCTGTAAAAGGTTGCTATGAGTTGGAATTGACTTGATGGCAGTTAACAATTTAATAACTATCTTTAAATTATAAACCTTGAACAAAAAATATCTCCTGACATCTTAAAACCAAAAAAGAGTTCTACTTGACTAGTAAATAATGTTTTCCTTGCACATTGTGTTAATTTTAGATCTATTTGGAGTCCTGGGAGTCCTGTTGTGGCACTGTGGGTTAATGCGCCAGACTACAAAGCCCTTTGAACTACAAGGTTGGTGATTCAAGTTCACCAGTCGCTCCTTGGAAAGAAACCCTATACAGGATTGCTATGGGTCAGAACTGACTCAACGGCACTTAACAACAACAACATTTGGAGTACTGGGATTTCTAGTATGGTGCTGTAGGATAAGAATTGGACTGCAAGGTTGGCTGTTCAAACTCACCAGCTGCTCTTTGGAAACCCTATACAGGGTTGCTTGCTATGAGTCAGACTGACTTGATGGCACTAACAAGAACAACAATGGCGTCCTGGTGTGGCACTGCAGGATAAGCAGGATAAGCACTGGACTGTTAGCCACAAGACTGGAATTTCAAACACACCAGCCACTCCTCAGAAATCCTATATTGTTGTTGTTAAGTGCCATTATGTCAGCTCTGACTTAGGGTTTCTGAGAAACAGCTGCTGGGTTTGAACCACTGACCTTTCAAACCCACCTTGCAAACCACTGCTTATCTTATAGTGCCATACCAGGATACAGCATTGCTACAAGTTGGGACTGACTCGATGGCACTTAAAAACAACAACATATGAGATAAAACTGACAACAACTCAAAAGATTAGATAAGTCAGAGGACATTTATATTAACTAAGGATAAATACAGTGGAAATAGAAATTTAGAGTGGCTGTACAACTTGAAAAATATAATCAATGCCACTGAGTTATACATGTCAAAATTGTTGAATTGAATGTTTTTCTGTGTATATTCTCAACAATAACAACAAATAATAGAATAAATTGCATTTTGAAAGTGCCTTGTACCTGTACAATAATGCTCTAAACCAGGAAATTTTTAGGTATAATTTTTACAGAATATGAGCTGAATGTATATGCTGAAAACTATAAAACATTGATCAAAGAAGTGCAACAAGGCCTGAAACAAAAACTATAAAAGAAGTGAAACAAAAACTATAAAACATTGATCAAAGAAGTGAAACAAAACATGTGATAATTGGAGAAATAGATCACATAAATAAATTTGAGTACTGTTATAAAACCAATTCTTCTTAAACTGATCTATAGAGTCAATGCAATCCTGATTATAATCCCAGCAGGATTTAAAAAATAAATATTGACAAACTGATCCCAAATTTCATATAGAAATGTAAAGGATGTTATTTAATTTTGAAAAAACTAACACAGTATAAAATGCTGTGGTTCTGTATCACTGAACTACTAACCACAAGATCGATGATTTGAGCCCACCAGCTGCTCCACAGAAGAAAGATGAGGTTTTCTGCTCCTGTAAGATTTGCAAGTATAATAGGATAAGTACTGGACTGATAGCAAGGTTGGCATTTCAAACCCATCAGTCATTCCTCAGAAATCCTATATAGGGTCATTATGAGTCGGAACTGATTAGAAGGCACTTAACAACAATCACATGAAAACACAATACAGGATTGCTACGAGTCAGAAGGACTCGATGGCAGCGAATTTTCATATATGACCAATTGACTTTTGACAGAGGTGGTAAAGCAATTTAATATAAAATAAAGAGACAGTTTTGTGATGGAGCAATTAAGTATCCACATGCAAAAGAGAGAAAGAAAAACAAGAGAGAACAACAACAACAAAAAAGAACTTCAACCCATACTTCATGTTTTTTACAAAAATTAACTCAAACTGGATCATAAATCTAAATGTAAATATAAAAGCATAAAACTAGAAGAAAATAGAAAAAAACGTTTTATGACCTTGGATTAGATAAAAGTTTCTTAGATACAACACAAAAAGCAAAATCTTTAAAGAAAAAAAATGACAAAGAAAAATTAGACTTCATCAAGATTTAAATATTCTAGTTTATGAAATAGACTGTTAATAAATAAAAAAAGAAGCCACACATCCAGAGAAAGCATTTTCAAATTGTATTTATTATAAAAGACTTGTATCCCTAATGTATGAATGACACAATTCAATAATGAATATCCTACAGCTCCACAATTATAAATAAATAAACAATCCAATTTAAAAGTTGACAAAGTCTTTGTTCTAAGACTTATATAAAGAAGATATGTTATTGTGTGAGGTCCAGTTGGTTCTGACTCAGTGAATTTGAATAGGATTTCCCAGGTTGTAAATCTTTACCGAAGGAGAAAGCCTCATGTTTTCCTTTGGAGCTGCTGGTAGATTAGAGCTATTGACCCTGTTTTAGCAGTCCAATGTGCAACCCACCAGCACTCCTAAAAAAGGCATATGGATGATAAATACACACATGAAAAGATGCTCAATGCCAATAGTCACTGTTGTTCTTAAAAGCATTCAAGTCAATTCCAATTCATAGTGACCCTGTTGAGGGTTTCTGACAAGTGGCTGGTAGGTTTTAACCACTGACCTTGTGCCTAGCAATCCATTGCTTATGCTACAGTGCCATGCCAGGATCCTCATTAGTCACTTGGGAAATACAAATGAAAACTGAGGGTGAGTCAAAAACTATCTTGGTTATAGAATTTATTTTAATCAACCTTTAGAAAAGACAAATACATCATTTTTTGACATTTTTTGACATTCACTCTTCAATACATTTTATTCATCTGTCAACAAGATTTGGTATTTTCTTATTAAAAAAAAAAAAATGTTTTAAGCTCAGCTGCCAGCCACAGATGCACTGTTTTCTTTACTTCTTCATCAGACACGAATCTTTGTTCCCGAAGGGCTGCTTTCAGGGGACCAACAGGTGAAAATCTGATGGAGCAAGATCAGGACTGTAAGGAGGATACTTTAACACCTCAAAACGATGTTTTTTCATTGTCAACAGAGGTGTGTGGACGTGCATTGCCATGCAAGATCACATTGCCCTTAGATAACAGTCCTGTATAATCTTCAGCTCTTCAGTGAGCATTTCACTGCAATGAGCACTGTAGATTGTTGAACCTATTTCCTGCTAGTGTTCAAATACTGGCTTTTCAGAATCCCAGAAAACAGTAAACATCAATTTTCCAGCTGATGGTTGAATTTTGAACTTTTTCTAGGTTAGCGATTTAGAATGTTTTCATTCCACACACTGCTGTTTACTTTCAGGCTCTTAGAGATGAATCCATGTCACATCACCAGCAATGATTTTTTTTTTTTTTAATAAAGAAACCCTTATCTTCCTTCTAGTATCTGTCCAAATTTTGTTTGCAGATGTCCAAATGTTTTTGGTCATGCTCTTCCGTGAGATGTTTTGGTACAATTCTTGCACAAACTTTTCAAAGCTCAAGTCTCTTGTGGTTTAGTTCATAGGTAGAGCCATGGCTGATTTGCAAATGATTTGCCACATAATGCACTGTCATTCGTTTATATGACAGAATTGTTTCACAGTGCATGCTCAATGTTGTCATCAGCCATGGATATGGATGGGTGTTTTAATATAACCATAATGCAAATAATTTTTGTCTCAGACTCATACAATTATACATGTATTGTTGTTGTTGCAATTAAGTGCCATGCAGTTGACATCAATTCATAATGGCCCTGTAGAGGTTTCTGAGGAAGGCCTTGGAGTGTTTGAGCAGTACAGTTCAGTTCCTGAAGTTCCACACCAGGACTCCATACACCTATTGGAAAGGCTGAAATAAAACACATACTGAAAATCTGACATTAAAAAATGATGCCAAGAAAATGTTGTTAGGTGCCATCAAGTCGCTACAAACTCATATCGACCCTATGCACAGCAGAATGAAACACTGCCCGATCCTGGGCCAACCTCACTATCGTTGCCACACTTGAGCTCCTTGATGCTGCCACTTTGCCAATCCATCTCAATGGGGGTCTTCGTCTTTCTCTGACCCGCCACCCTACCAAACATGATATTCTTCTCCAGTGACTTGTTCCTCCTGACAATATGTCCAAAGTATGAGAGATGAAGTTTGGCCATACTGGCCTCCAAGGAGCACTCTGGCTGTACTTCTTGCAACACAAATCTGTTGGTTCTATCGACAGACCATGCCACTTTCAATATTCTTCTCCAACACCACAACTCAAAAACATCAATTCTTCTATGGTCTTCCTTATTCACTGTCCAGCTTTTGCATACATGAGGTTATTGAAAATACCATGGCTTGGGTCAGGCGCACCTTAGTCCTCACACTGACATCTTTGCTCTTCAACACTTTAAAAAATGTCTTGTGAAGCAGATTTGCCTAATGCAATATGCCGTTTAATTTCTGGACTGCGGCTTCCATGAGTGTTGATAGTTGATTCAAGAAGAATGAAGTCCTTGACAACTTTAATCTTTTCTCCGTTGATAAGAATGTTGTTTATTGGTCCAGAGGTGAGGAGTTTTGTTTTCTTTATATTCAGATTTAATCGATACTGAAGGCTGTGCTCTTTGATCTTCATCAATAAATGTTTTAAGTCCTCTTCATTTTCAGCAAGCAAGGTTGTATCATCTGCATATTGCAGGTTGTTAATGAGTCTTCCTCCAATCCTGATGTCATATTTTTCTTGTCCAGCTTCTCAGATTATTTGCTCAGCATACAGGTTGAATAAGTATGGTGAGAGAATACAACCTTGTTGCACACCTTTTTTAATTTTAAACCATTCAGTGTTCCCGTGTTCTGTTCGAACAACTGCCTCTTGGTTCATGTACAGATTCCTCATAAGCACAATTAAGTGTTGCAGAATACTTATACTTCGCAATGTTGTCCAAAGCTTGTCATGATCTACACAATCAAATGCCATTGCATAGTCAATAAAGTACAGGTAAACACCTTTCTGATATTCTCTGCTTTCAACCAAGATCCATTGGACATCAGCAATGATATCCCTCGTTCCATGGCCTCTGCTGCATCTGGCTTGAACCTCTGGAAGTTCTCTGTCAATGTATGCTTGCTGCTGTTTCTGTATTACTTTTAGTAAAACTTTACTCACATGGGATATCAAAGAGATTGTCCGATGATTTCCACATCCCATTAGTTCACCTCTTTTTGGAATGGCACAAATATGAATCTCTCACAATCAGCCAGCCAGATAGATGAGTGAGTGCCTCCTATGCTGCCTCACTTTCTGAAAGATTTCCATTTTTATTCCATCAATTCTTTTTTTTTCATGTTTTATTGTGAATTATATGATATTTTACATGAAAGAACTTTAGTTTTATATTCATTCCATCGTATATCTTCTCATTGCCATAGTTCCAATCCCGTCCATGCATCATCAACTGACCAAAGGGTATACCCTATAAACCCGCCCCCTAAACCCCCCCTCCATTCTTCAGGACCCAGTCCCTCTCGCTCTCTGGATCCAAAGTCCCCATCCGCTTCATCACTCCATGTCATCGTCTCTGCCTCCATCTCGGGCCTCGCTGCTTCTCTGGGTAGGGTCCCGCTCTTGGCTCTTCTCCATTGATAGTCCCAGAGACCTCCACTTCTAGACTGGAGAATTAATAACTCCCTTCCTTGTTA
>NW_006408685.1:6330297-6331383 GCF_000296735.1 Chrysochloris asiatica
CCCACACTGCTGGCCAACCAGGTCCCCATCTGGGTCCACAGAAGCCCACCGAACATTGTAGGGCTTAGCTTGCCGCTTCATTGCTGCTTTTACCCAACTTCCCTCTACCGGCAATGCGTGTGGTCAACAATCAGGGTGCGTATTTCCTTGAGTCTTAGTCTTGGAAGGGGGTTTGCATTAAGGGGACTGGACCACTTGCCTTGATGTTTTCTGGACAAGCAATTTGTTAGTTCTTGTTGTAGCAGTCCATCTGCCTTTATTGTTTTGTATTTTTGCTATAGGTCATTCTTTCAAGACGTATCTTCTGTTCTTCTAGCCGCTCCAGGCTGGTTTGCTTATCCTTTCAAGTTGGAATTTCCCATCTCTGGAGATTTGGATGTGGTTCAGGTGTCTTATGTATTGCAAAGGCTCCCCAGGAATCCTCCTTCATTGGGCACTTTGTAGCCCCATTTTAGGTATTCCAATCAGTTATAGGCAGAAGACGACTTACAAGCTTTCTATGGTGAGGTTTCTGACTGTTCCTTTCTCTCCCCCTCCGGTGTCTATTGTATATTATAATGCAAGGAAAACCAAGATTCAAAAGACTGCCAAGCATCTTAACATTATTCCCCCATTTTCCCCATTCCAACCATGGGTCAATCTCTGTATCCCAGAGACCTGTAGTTCCAAGGTTGTGCATGCATCATTCTTTATCTCTGTCCCACTTAGTCCATTCAAACATGCCTACTTGTTCTCCCATCTGCTTTGTTCTTCCATTTCCCTCTCCCTCCTTGTATATTGCCCCCCTCCCTGACACCCAAACTTTCCTGTGTCTAATCCCTACCCTGTGCTCCACCTTCCCCTCCCTCCCCTCGCCGCACCCTTCACATCCAGTAACCAGCAGACTCCCCCTCTACCCCGCATTTTAGTATGAGTTCTTTTTCTTAGTATTTTACAGTAGTGGTCCTATGCCGTATTTCTCCTTTTGTGACTGACTAATTTCACTCAGCATAATGTCCTCAAGGTTCATCCATGTTATGCGGTGACTTCCCGCTTCCTTGTTATTCTTCAAGGTAGCATAATATTCCATTGTGTGTATGTACCACA
>NW_006408685.1:6332859-6333774 GCF_000296735.1 Chrysochloris asiatica
GTGTCTCTGTGTATTCCTTCCATCTTCTTTTGATGCTTTCTGCATCATTCAATAATTTGCCCAGAGAATCCTTCAATAAGGAAAGTCAAGGCTTGACTTTTTTTTCAGTTCCCCCAGTTTGAGAAATGCTGAGCATGCTCTTCCTTTTTGGTTTTCTGACTCCAGATCTTTGAACATTTTGCTGTAATATTTGGCTTTATCTTCTTGAGCTGATCTTTGAATTTTCAAACAAAATGAAGACATGTCCACAAGAGCCAAAATATGACCTTGAATACAACCCACTTGAATTTAAAGATCATCTGAAGAACAGATTTGATGCATTAAACACTAAAAACCAAAGACCAGAAGAGTTGTGGGATGACATCAAGAACATCATACAGGTAGGTAGAAAGCAAAAAGTCATTAAGAAGACAAGAAAGAAGGAAAAGGTCAAAATGGATGTCAGAAGCGACACTGAATCTTGCTCTCCAACGTAGAGATGCTAAATAAAGTGCAGGACCTGAAATTTTCATTGAGTATTGATGGCAATGAAATGATGTCATAGTGTCATATTTAAATTAATTATTTCAGTGAAAATAGTTTAGCAGTTTCTTAATAAAGGTTAAAACACACTTAATATATGAGCCATCAGCCCCAATGCTAAGTATTTGTTCAAGATAAATGAAAACATATTTTCACACAGAAACCTGTTCGCAAATGTTCATAGCACCTTTATTCATAATAGCCAATAATTTGAGTAGCCAAATGTTCTTCAAGGGATGAATGGATAAGCAAACTGTGGTATATTCAAACAATGAAATACTACTCACCAATGCATAATAACTAACTACTGATACCAGCAACAACACAAATGAATCTCTAATGCATTATACTAAATGAAAGAAGGTAAACTTCAAGGGACATCATAGTGTATGA
>NW_006408685.1:6336579-6355889 GCF_000296735.1 Chrysochloris asiatica
AAAAAAAAAAAGTTATGGTAGAATAAGCCCATCTGTAACTTCTGTAAGTAGTCTACCCAAACTTTTACCAGTTCAGTTTACAGATGGCAATGTTCCAGGAACTCAGTTTTGATTAGTCTGTACATTTTCATCTATTTAGCCAAGCTTTATATCAAATCAGTCACTTTTAAAAGAATCTGTATCTCAATAGGATCAGCACTAAACTGCAAAGCACAAAGTAGGCAAATCAAACCAACCATATGCTCCTTGGTAACCCTATAGAGGGAGGGTTACTGTGTGTCGGAACCACTCGAAGGCACTTAACAACAGCAATGTATGATCTTCCTAAGTGGACACTGCTTATCTGAAACAAGTTGTGTAAGGCGCCAGAACAGAGGCCCTTATTCCTCTCGAATGTTTATCCTTTATTCGCAGCACCAGAAAATAGCACTGCAACCATCTAAAGAACAAAGGAAGTATTTCAAAAAAAGAAACAAATATAATCGCTGTTTCGTATGCAGAAAGAAAGTGTGCTTTACTGAGTTAGAATGTGTGGAAATGTTTACTGTGGTGTACATCTTGTCTTTACTCAGATGTATACAAATGCTCTTAAAACCTGAAACATCTGAGAAAAAAATCAGGTAAGAAAAGTCTGTAGTTGTTGGTAAAAATAGAATATTTGAACTCATATTGGAATAAAAAATCTGTTGAGCATATGCAAACTAAAAATTGACTTGAGATTGAGCAACATGGGTTCAAGAGTCAAAATTATAAGGATGGCACAGGACAGGACAGTGTTTTGTTCTGTTATATTTAGGGTCACTATGAGTCAGAAGAACCCGAAGACACCTAACAACAGCAAAGTCATTAGGAATGTAGAGTACTGTATCTTGCATGTTGTTGTTGTTAACAGCCCTCAAGTCGGTTCCCCTATGAGTTATTTAGTGCCTGGCAAAGCAGCCTTCTTAAATCAAAACTCATACAGAAAACCTGGAGTGAACAGCTTTCAAAGACATATACATACACTTTATAAACATTATTGTAATATATAGACAGCATATAAAATATTACATCAATTTATAAATGTATTCTTCAGTGACATTAGTTACATTAATCAAATTATGTAACCATTTTTGCTGTCTTCATACCTTTTTTTGTACCTTCAAATTGGCTCCATCCAGTAATCACCCCATACACAAAAGAATGAGATACTGGTTCTATGCCATCCTCACAATAGTTAGTATGTTTTGAGCCCATTGTAGCAACACAGTTTGTAGGCTCAATTCCTTTTGATAAACAAAATATCAATGATTTATCCCAAATTCAGATTTTCATATTGGGAAGAACTTACTATATTTGAATTGCTGGTGATTCTAAAGGTCTGATCCCAGTTTTATAATCAGAATTTCAAAAAGACTATCACTTGTGAGTTAATTTGTATTTAGTGCATTTCATGTGATTTAACCAGTTAAGTCATTAATAGAGCAGCTGGTTTTATGTATGCCATTAAAAATATAAGAACAGTTTTATACATATTATAAATAGATGAGACAATAGAATTTATCTAAAAGGGGTGTATTTGAAAATGTGATATGTTTTAGCAATCTAGAAACCTTAAGAAAAGAGTCATTCCTAGATACTTATTTTCAGATACTGTCAAAGAAACAAATACTTTACTTATTGTTCTGCCTGCTTGAAAAGAACATACTGTGAATATGTCAATCTTGTCTCAATAGCTCATTGTTGCTGTTATTGTTAAGTACCATCCAGTCAGTTCCAACTCATAGTGACTCTGTATAATAGGGTTTCCAAGGAGCAACTGGTGAGCTTGAACGGCTGACCTTGGTGTTCAAACCGACCTTGCAGTCTAGCCATTATCCTGCAGTGAAAACATGGAATTCTAAAACTTAGAGGGACTTTAGAAATCCCATACCTGAATATGATAGATAAGAAGAAGGACCTAGTAATATTAACACTATAAATATGTTACAGCTGTGACATGCTTTATAATTGAAAAAAAAAAAAAAAAAAGTTCACATATCCTTATTTTATTTGTAACAATCCAGACTGGTAGGCAGAACGAGTCAGATAATATAACATTTTATGGTCTCAAGTAAGGTGCTCATAGAGATTATGAATGATAGCATCATCTCAGTAGTTAGCAGTGGAGCTGAGAGTAGAACCAGATTTTCTTCTTCTTATGTGTTGGTATATGCTGAATGGGTATTAGACTAAGTATTAGACTAAGAACTATTGGGATAAGAATGCTATGTTTTTCTAGTATGTAAGCTCCCGACACTGAATGTTTTAAAATTAAGAAAGGTGTGCAACAAGGTTGTATTCTTTCACCATACGTATTCAACCTGTATGCTGAGCAAATAATCCGAGAAGCTGGGTTCTATGAAGAAAAATGTGGCATCAGGATTAGAGGAAGACTCATTAACAACCTGCGATATGCAGATGATACAACATTGCTTGCTGAAAGTGAAGAGGACTTAAAACATTTACTGATGAAGATCAAAGAGCACAGCCTTCGGTATGGATTACATCTCAATGTCAAGAAAACAAAAATCCTCACCACTGGACCAATAAACAACATTCTTATCAACGGAAAAAATATTGAAGTTGTCAAGGACTTCATTCTTCTTAGATAAACTATCAACACTCATGGAAGCAGCAGTCAAGAGATCAGATGATGTATTGCATTAGGCAAATCTGCTGCAGAAGACCTTTTTAAAATGTTGAAGAGCAAAGATGTCAGCTTGAGGACTAAGGTGCACCTGACCCAAGCCATGGTGTTTTCAATAACCTCATATGCATACAAAAGCTGCACAGTGAATAAGGAAGACCGCAGAAGAATTGATGCCTTGGAGTTGTGGTGTTGGAGGAGTATATTGAAAGTGCCATGGACTGCCAAAAGAATCAATAGATCCATTTTGGAAGAAGTGCAGCCAGAGTCCTCCTTAGAGGCCATGATGGCCAAACTTCGTCTCTCATATTTTGGACATATTGTCAGGAGGGAGCAGTCATTGGAGAAGGATATCATGTTTGGTAAAGTGGAGGGTCAGAGATAAAGAGGAAGACTCCCATCAAGATTGTTTGGCCAAGTGGCAGCATCGATGGACTCAACCATGGCAACAATAGTAAGGTTGGCCCCCGATTGGGCAGTGTATCATTCTGTTGTGCATAAGGTCGTTATGAGTTGTTACCGACTCTATGGCACCTAACAAAAACAACAATCTCCTAATTCACCCAACCTCCCTATCCCAACCCAATGGACCACAATTTCCATGGAATCAAGGGTCTGTCATTTTATCTTCTGTATAAGAACCTAATTTTTAAAATGAAAAAAAAAATTTGACTTTCTTCTTGAATTTTTGCTAATGATTAAGAACACTTTCAGTTTCTTGCCACTTCATAGATCAAGATAACAAGAATGTGTAGAAATAATGACAAGTTGTCCTGCTCATATGGCATATCTGGTTTATACGTTAAATAATAAATTTCAAAATCATTAAAAGTAAAACAGTAGATTCCTTAAACAAAATACTGTTACTTCTGAATTTATGGGGACAACTTAAAAGATAATACTATTTTCTGATAATAATTGTAGACTTCAAAATTTTATATAGTCACTTATTTTATTTATTGCTGTGCTTTACAAGATTTACCTTATACTTAGGAAAATGTAACAGTTACAACCAACCAATAGGAAAACATCCTTTTATTACTAGGTTAGTTGTTAGCACAATTGGAGGAACTCCCATAGTTTACACTCTAGGGTGTATTGTTGTTACTCTTGTTTAGTTGTTGGTTTTTGCCTGCAGAGAAGGATCAGAGCCATTATTGCTCTGGTTATGCATTGATGAATTGACATTGACTACCATCCTCAAAGGGTCGCTATGGGTCGGAACCGACTCGACGGCACTTAACAACAACAACAACCATCCTCAAGGAGGAGTTCTGGTCGCGTAGTGGTTAAGAATCAGGCTGCTAACCTCAAACGCGGCAGTTCAAAACTACCAGCCGTTCTGCAGGAGAAAGACAAGGCTTTCTGCTCCGGGAAAGATTTACAGCTTAGGAAACCCTTTGGAGGATCACTATGAGTAAGAACCGACTCCATGCTACTTAACAAAAACAACCACCTTTCTCAAAATCCATTCCAAAATACCTTACTTGTAAATCCTCATCAAATGAGAGAGAAGAATATTTCAGGTGTTTGCCCTCCATATTCTGGCTCCTCTCCTGATTATGAAACATCAAATTGTTCTGAAAGCTTGAAGTCTTGATGTCTTGAAGTCTTGATGGTAAAGATTACTTTGATGGTTATCCCCACCTAGTGGCTCCAAATCCTTGAAAGTTTGGTTAGGTTGCAGATAATGATGGGTTTATACTTCTATGTTTGGTGAATAAGAACACTTTTAGAAAGCTAGTGGAATTGTCTGTTTGTTTCTCAATGTTCAAGGGTGATACCTGAAAGGGAGAAACTCCACTTGAATCTTTCTTGTGCCCTCTCCTACTTATGATTTTCTTGCCATTAGACTGCAAGATACATGGATGGCAAGATAGGAAGTCAGGTGAACAAACTGTAGTAATTAGTGGTTTGTTGTTATTAGGTGCCATTGAGTCAGTACCGACTCATAGAGACCCTATCTATGTACAACAGAACGAATCACTGCCTGGTCCTGGGCCAACCTTGTTGGCCATGCTTGAGCCCATTGATGCTGCTACTTTGACAACCAATCTCGCTGAGGGTCTTCCTCTTTTTCTTTGACCCTCCACCTTACCAAACATGATATCCTTTTCCAGCAACTGGTCCCTCCTGACAGTATGTTCAAAGTATAAGAGACCAGTTTGAGCATCCTGGCCTCCAAAGAGCACTCTGGCTGCACTTCTTCCAACACAGATATGTTTGTTCTTTTGGAAGCCCATGGCACTTTCAATATTCTCTTCCAACATCATAGCTCAAAAGCATCAATTCTTCTACAGTCTTCTTTATTCATCGTCCAGTTTTTGCATGTATATGAAGTTATTGAAAATACCATAGCTTGAGTGGATAGTGGTAGGACCTTTTAATTTCCTTATTGAACCACTTCATTGTTCAAAATATTTACATTGCACGTCAAAATTGTAATGAAAATGAAATAGATAAATTTTTATTCTAGTTTCAATGTACATATTTGATTTCATATGCAATATACTAGAAAGATTTCTGTTTGGTTTGACATGTAGTATTTTGCTGTTTATGTTCTTCCAATTTTAAATAGACTCCTGGAAAAAAGATTTTCTTTGTTTCTACTTTTAGGAGTAACAATTTCATTATGATAACTTTTAGCAAGAACCTGAAATTGCCTTAATTCTATTAAAAGTTTTCTTCTTTATAAATTGTACTACTAAAACTCATATATTTTTTAAAGAGTTGGGGCTGCCTTTTATTTTTGAGATTCAGAGTTACTTACTGGTAGTATTAAATATCTTGTATATTACCATTGGATAAAGTGGTTTTTTTTGTGTGTGTGTATGTGTTGTTGTTTTTTTGTTTGTTTAAACTTCTCTCCCCTAATTACAATAATGTGTATTTAAGTAAAAGGTTTTTAATGGTTTATTTTTGGTATAATACATTTAGTATATGATTTCAAATTTTATTTATATGCTGTGGTTATTAAAATAATTATTTTAACTATTGCCTAAAGCAAAGACCTATTGCAGCCATAAAACCTTCCTGTTTATTTTTAAGCTTTAAAGGAGAGATTTTGTTTTAACATATAAAAAGAATTCTTTATCTCAGAAAGGAGGAAAATAAACAACACCCTTTTGTTCCAGAGTGTAGATTCTGGCTGTAAGACATTTGCCAGATGCTTTGTCTGACAAATAACAGTGTATGTACCTGTGGATAATTGACCACGTATGGCTACTGCTATCCTTGATTTTGCTAGCTGTAAATATTTATCTCACTGAAAGAACATTCCCACCCCCCCACAAACACACACTGACACTAACCAGATAAAGGCGTTCATCTTTTTTTTCTTTTCTTTCTTCTATTTATCTAAAGTTGGTGCTATCTCTAAATAATTCAGCAAATATTTGCATAACATAAACTTCTTAGTGAGAACTTGTCTCCCTTTATTACATGAATTATTGCCCATTACTAGGAATTATTTCACTTAAAGAAGCCTTGCAGCTTGGAAGCACTGAAATTGTATTGGAAAAACAAGAGCATGCAAATTCTACACACAGCCAACATTTTTTCCAATTTTCAGAATATCTTCTTTTATTTTTAGATGAATCTGCGTTCTGTATTTACTGTAGAACAACAAAGGATTTTACAGCGTTATTATGAAAATGGAATGACAAATCAAAGTAAAAATTGCTTTCAGCTCATATTACAGTGTGCACAGGAGACTAAACTGGACTTCAGTGTAGTCAGGGTAAGTATTGAGGTGTTCCACTCTCAAGTTTATAGCATTTTATTAAAAGTAATATTGCTTAATATGAAAGAAATATTCAGGGTATGAAGTCACTTATTTTATAAATAGCTTCATTCTCCTGTCATAGTAATTCACATTTTTGAGAGAGAGATCTAAACTTCCAGTGTGCATTTGGTTACTTTTTCATAATTTTTGATAATCTTAAAACTTTTGCAGTGTAACCATATCTTTAAAAAGCCCTAGTCCTTTGAACTAAGTGCTGTCAGGAAAACAGGCATTTATAGTGGGCCTACCGTATGCCTAACATATTTTGATGTTATATTTTAATTTGCATCAGATATTTTTATTATTTTAGCAAAACAGTCTTTTTTTATGAGTACCTCATTTCCTTCTAAGTAATATGCATTCATTTTAACTAATTAGCAAGTACAACACAAGAAATCTGCAACAGGGAAATGTTCCTCTATCCTAGCATAGTCATTCAGCTATGAAAATCACAGCTGCTCCAGTTTGTGAAAGGCAATGAGAAGGTGATAGAAAGACGGCAAGAAATAAATGCAACAGAACTAGTTAAGGATGTTATTGAGTACATAGGTCCTTTCATATTTGAGCTTGCTACAAATTATCTTGGTGACAAACCTTAGCAATTCAAAGATTATCAGCTTCCGCTTCTTTAGCATTTATTAGGCTAATTTGGGAAAGAGGAAAGGACATATGTTTTTAAATTTGTGTTTTTGCTGGACATATCTTCAGACTCTAATGGTAAAAACCTCTTGATAAGCAGAATTCTTTTCAGAATGTATTTCCTAATGACTAAAGGATATATTCACCTTCAAATAATGGCTTGTATCACCAAGTCTAGGGTAAAAACTACCCAAAATGTCTTTCTTATTTGCTGAACTTAACCATCATACTCAGAAATATTTCCTGTAGATAGTTCTAAATATTCTTTACCTTAGAAAAAGTTATGTCAAAATGTATATTTCAAGTTGATGAGATTACATTTCATAAGTATAAACTCATTTTGATATTTTTCCTGAAAATCACTTATTTCTATAATGCCATTATTTTAAGTGAAAAGCCTTCTCACACAACTGTGTTGTAGACTGACATCTTTCATATTTCTAATTACTCCACTTACTTGTTTGTGCTTGAATATTGAAGGTTTTGAAATACAGAGATTTATTCTTATGTTTCAAATGGCATGAAATTTAAAACAAATAATGAGGGATTAAGGAAATAACTTCCTGTAATATCAGATTTCAAGTAAAATATTATATAAATTATAAGAAAATATGTAAAATAGATTTCTTTCTATTCAAATTGAGTCTAAATTGTATATAATTTCAATCCTCCTAATCTAAACATCAGCACAATTTTGTGGCTTTTTTCATCAGTGAAGGGAGTTGTTTATAAACTCAGCACATCACATTTCTTCCTTCCATGCTTTCATAAATGTATTTGTTTTATTTTAAAGAGAATTTCTTTTTTATTTTAAATGCAGTGTCCATTGTTGTTGTTGCTGTTCCTTCAGAGAACACAAATCTCATGGTGCTAAGAACTTGATCCTGATGTTCAGAGAACTTTAAAGGGTTAAAACATACCAACATGAATAGATACAGGGAAGGCAAAGGAGCTAGCCAACAAAGAAGGAAGAATAGAAAAGGAAAAGAAGCTTAGTGACAGTGAATTTCTAAGAGAAAGTTTAAAAATAATTTAATGTCACCAAGGATTGTTGTTGTTAACTACAATGGAGTCGGTTCTGACTCATATTGACACTGCGCAGGGTTTCCGAGTCTGTGAATCTTTACAGGAGCAGAACGCCTCATCTTTCTCCCGCGGAGCTGCTGGCAGTTTCTAACTGCTGACCTTGATGTTGGCAGCCCGACACCTAACCACTACTACGCTACCTGAGCGACTCAATTGCAATAAGAACACCATCACCAGTCACATTCGCAGAGCTGCATTCTGTGCAAACCCCGTGCTGCTATTTAAGGGAAAGAATCGTTTTTCCCTCTATCAATCCATTTGCTGGGTTCATAGTAACCCAGAAGTACAGGTGGCTGAGCAGATGATGTTATTGTTGTTAAGTGCCATGGAGTTGGAGCAGATGATAGGTCATATTTAATGTCTCCCTACAGGTTGGTAAAGACGGGCCCCCTAGAATTTGGCAGGTGACCCAAATGTCTTTCCTTTCATCTTTTTTGTTGTTTCCTAAGTAGTATTACTTTGTTTTTAACTCCAAATTCTTCTTATGTCAATTTTCTTGGGCCCAATTTTCCCTCTCACTGATGAGGCATTTGTAATGAGAATCATTTATATTTGATAAGCATTGATTGTGCTTTGGATGGTGCAACTAAACAGTTTTCAGTAAAACTGAATTCAGTCATTGGAGATCTTTGGCAATTAATAATATTTTCAACATTTTAAGTGAAAATGTTTCTTAAGTGTGTACTTTTCTACTTTTCTTCAACAAAGAATATTGAAAATAATTTAACCTTTACCTTTAGACTCAATACTTTCATTTTGGACATCAACTGTTTTGCTATAATAAAACAATGCTTATGGCTTTTTATGGTATATGGTTCTTTCCCTCTTTACTAAAGAGTCCCAAACTACTATTTAACAATTTCTCATATTTATCTTGTTATGAATATTTCTTCTACCTTGTAAAAAGAAAAACCAAAAAAACCCAGCTGTTACTTATTTTTGTTTCTATCAGGGTGCCTGCTTATAGCAATCTCTACCGCAAATGTGTCTTTATATTTTGTTAGTTATAATGTTACAGATTTGGAAACCAGACTTATTAAATTTATTGAAATTAAGTATAAAGTAAGTAAATCATATGTACAATTTAAAAAAAACTGGGTTTAAGATCAAGAGCAATTCTGTTAGTAAAGAACATGGATCTTGTGACATCTGTGTTGGCTGTTTTCTGGATTAGTGGAAATTTTAAATAGCTGAATTTCAAAACCATATGCATTTGATATGTTTCTACTACATTTTAATTCTTGATGGGTTGTTGTTGTTGCTGCTAAGTGCCATATAGTTAGTTCTGACTCACAGTGACTCTGTATAATGTTTCCAAGCAGCGGCTGGTGAGCTTGAACTGCCGACCTTGCAGTTCAAACCAGCTTTGCAGTCTAGTGCATTAAACCACAGAGCCCAACTGGACTCCGTTTGATGGGTACATAAAATAAATATCTAGCAATCTGGAGTTGAATTAGCTATATAAGTGTATAATGCACTTAGATCACTCTTAATCTTCCTGATTTAAGGTAGGTATTGTGTGACAAAAACATGATAGGTTATTTGTTTGTTTTAAAAATATGACTCAATGTGACCCTACAGATGCATAGTCCTTAAGCTCAAATTTTACCAATTGAGTGTGCTTTTACATTAAAAGTTATTTTATGCAATGATTCTTTTGAAAAATTACGAACCAATTCAGCATGCTTACCACATGCATCTTTCTTGCTTGAAAAGTCACAACTTGACACCTTATTTGAATATTTGTAAAATTCGCATTTTTAGACAACAGATTGAAAGATATTTTTTTATCCAAAGATATTTATTTTTAAACTTTCCTTAAGTATGCACTTTAAAAATCTTTTAGATTTTATTTCTTGTCTCCTTTTCCTGAGACGTTTATATTCTCCTCAACATGTGCATCTCAGTACTGCTGTTTAGTGAAAGTTAGTGAGTTTTAAATTCCCACAACTCCATTTTGAGCAACATGGAGCATCTCAGTATTTGGAATACATTTTTTTTCCATGAGAAAATTACAAAGTATTTATTTCAGAAGTTTCTCACCACTATTTATGTTGGTGTTGTTGTTAAGTGCTGTCTACTCAGTTCCAACTCATAGTGACCCTGTATAGGGTTTCCAAGGAGTGGCTGATGAGTATGAACCTCTGACCTTGAGATTCAAACCGACCTTGTGATACAGTGCTTTATCCCACAGTGCCACACCAGGACTTCTTGTTGTTATTAAGTGCTCTCAAGTCTGTTCTGACTTTTTGAGTTTCTGAGGTGGATTTGAACAGCCAACCTTACAATTAAAATTGACCTTGTGGTCCAGTGCATTATCCTGCAGCACCACACCAGGACTATTGAAAACGAAATGTGCTTTGAGGTCAAATCGAATTGACCTTGAATTCTTGCTCTGCCACTTGTTGGCAGGATACCTTCCACAGCCTACTTAATCTTTCTGAACCTCAATTTCTTTGTTTCTATAACTAGGAAAATAACACTGACCAAACAAGCTAGCATATATGAAAAAATGTAATCAGTATTTAATACACATTAGCTTTTATTGACAGTATTACAGTATCATTAATTTTATATATAGTATAAACATTTACAATTGAATAACTTATATGTTCTTAAAAGCATATCATACATAAGTTAACCAAATGCATGTCTGTGCAAGGGTCTCTTAAATTTCTTTTCTTCTGTATATGTAGATTATTGTGTTTTGGTAGTTTATAATACGGTGTTGTTGTTGTTGCTGTTGTTAAGTGCCGTCGAGTCGATTCGGACCCATAGTGACCCTGTGTAGGGTTTCCAAGGAGCAGCTGGTGAGCTTGAACTGCTGACCTTGCAGTTCAAATTGTTTTGTAGTCTGGTACATTGGCCCACAGCACCACACCAAGACTCCAATACGGTTGATGTTGTTGTTGTTAAGTATCGTGGAGTCAGTTCGACTCATAGTGACCCTGCACAGGGTTTCCGAGGCTATAAATCTTTACAGGAACAGAAAGACTCGTATTCCTCCCATGGAACTGCTGGTAGTTTCGAAGCGCCGACTTTTGAGTTTAGCAGCCCGACTCGCAACCACTATGCTCACAGACCCCCTTTATAGGTATGCATCTTGAAATAATTATAAAGTTCTATAACCACACGGATTCCTGGTGTAGAACTGTAGGATCAGCAATGGACTGTGAATCATAAAGTCAGCCGTTCAAACCTACCGGCTGCTCTTCGGAAATCCTATACAGGGTTGCTATGAGTCTGAATCGACTTGACAGCAAAACAGCAGCAACAACATAACCCTGTTATGGGAGAAAAATGAGGTTTTCTGTTCCCATAGAGATTTGGAGCCTCAGAAACCCCACAATAACCACATTAATGTAATCTAATAAGTCATCTTGCCTATTTCAAGATGAACTATGGTTCACCATAATTCAACGATAGTCATAATAAATAAGTTAGATAAAATACATATTTTGTAACCAAATCCTTAAATGCCAACCACTGGCATTATTTTTATTGGTAGCAATAATTTTTTTGTTTGTAACAGGAATATATATTCACTATATAAAATTCGGTAAGAAGAAAATAATGTAAAGAAGAAAATAACTACTACCATGTTGTTGTTACGTGCCGTGGAGTCAGTTCCGACTCATAGCGACCCTGTACAGGGTTTCCAAGGCTATAAATCTTTACGGGAGCAGAAAGCCTCATCTTTCTCCTGTGGAACAGCTGGTAGTTTCGAACTGTTGACCTTGAGATTAGCAGCCCGATTCTTAACCGCTACGCTACCAGAGCTCCTTAATTACTACTACAGTAATAACCAATCGGCGAAAATGTTTGTAACTTTTGATAAAAATGTTACAATCTTATGTAAGAAATTTTCTCGTACAAATAAATTTTAAAAGACAAACAGTCCAATATTAAACTGAATAATGTTAAGGGATAGGCAATTCTATCAAAGTAAATAGTTGTCATAGCATTGTAAATAAAAACAGCAATTAATTTTCATTAAAATGTGGAATAGTAAAAACTACAAAAAAGACAATACAAAATGTTGGTAAGGATATGAGGAAACCAGAACTCTCATGCACTAAAGAGCATTTTGAAAATATGCTTTCAAAAGTCCAACAATTTCCCTTCTATGATTGCATTCTTATGTATCGACAGCACAAAGATGCATGAACAACAGTGTGGACTCAAATAATTAATTCTAAATAATCTAAATACTTAATAATATTAAATAAACAAATTGTGCTGTATACATGTAGCAAAAATTATTAAACATGAAGACTGTAAATGTATATTTGTTTAAAATTGCTATGAGCATTTACCAATGTCATTAAAAGTCCTATCTTTTGTATGCTTCCTATTTTCACTATTACAAATAAATATATGATAAGCAAATACATTTTGTCTACATCTTTGATTATTTTTTAGGATAAATAACCAGAAGTGGATTTACTAGGTTAAAGAGTATAAACATTTTTAGGGTTCTTGTAAACATTGATTGGCTGAATTTTGAGGAGGAGCAGCACAATAGTATACTTTTCTCCCAAAGCATATTAGATGTGTTTATTGAGTGAAAGTCTGTACTTATTGGGATCTTGGATCACATTTGACCTTATAATTTAGTTTTTCTTTAATCATTTTTCCCTTTGCATAGAACTATTTCTGTGACAAATAAGAATATAATTTATTATGTAGACAGTATTTTTTTATTAATACTTTTTTTTTGTGCTTCCAGACGTGGGTTGGAAATAAAAGAAGAAAAATGAGTACTAAGAACTCTGAATCAGGAGCAACAACACCAGGAACTGTTTCCGGTACCTCTTTGGCAGTTCCAGATGTTACAGTCAGAAATGTGGTTAATATTGCTCGACCCTCAAACCAACAGTCTTCTTGGGCATCTAGAAATAATGATGTCATTGTAACTGGTATATACAGTCCAGCCAGTTCATCGAGTAGGCAAGGGACTATCAAAAATACAAACACACAGATTACAGAAGCACATAAAATTCCTATTCAGAAGACCACAAATAAAAATGATACTGAGTTTCAGTTGCACATACCTGTTCAGAGACAAGTAGCACACTGTAAAAATGCCTCCCTGCTCCTAGGAGAAAAAACGATTATTTTGTCAAGACAGACAAGTGTGCTAAATGCTGGAAACTCAGTATACAATCACACGAAGAAAAATTATGGAAGCTCTTCTGTGCAAACTTCTGAAATGATGGTACCCCAAAAGCCACCTGTGTGCCACCGACCTTGCAAACTTGAACCAGTTGGGATTCAAAGATCATATAAGCCTGAGCACACTGGTCTGGCTTCACACAACTCATGTAGGCAAAAGTCAACTATTAGAGACCCGTACTGTAGAACACAAAACTTAGAAATCCGTGAAGTATTTTCATTGGCAGTTAGTGATTATCCTCAGAGAATTCTTGGTGGAAATGCCTCACAGAAGCCTAGCTCAGCAGAAGGAACTTGTTTATCCATTGCAATGGAGACTGGAAATGCTGATGAAGAGTATGCCAGAGAGGAAGAGTTGGCATCGATGGGAGCACAGATACCAAACTACTCAAGGTATTATGAAAGTGGTAGTTCCCTTCGAATTGAGAACCAAAGTACAACTTTGCCTGGAATAGGAAGAAATATATCAAATTCACAAATGGTGAATATTAGAGACTTGTCAGATAATGTATTGTATCAAAACAAAGACTACCACTTGGCACCACGGACCTCAATACATACAGCATCTAATGCATTGTACAGTAATGCAAATCTGTCACGGAATAGTTTTTCCCCACATTTTGCATCATCAAACCAAGTGAGGTTATCACAAAACCAAAACAATTACCAGGTAATGTAAAAGCTTATTTTATATATATTTACTTCAAAGTGATGGCTTGGGATCAGCTCTTTGGAGAATTTTGTGCCTTTTTTGTGTTTTTTAAAAATGAAGTTTGCTTTTATTTTCCCTACTGAATATAATCATTTTCACAACATGTCACCTTTCCTCTGACATGCAAAATTATTTTGTTCAAGAAATTGTAGCCTTATAACAAGCATGGCATTTATTATCATTAAAATATAATTGAATTGGCTAGGTTCATTCTCTTGAACATAGATTATTTCTGTAATGGTTTTGCCTTGCAGTTTGGGGAGATGTCAATATATGTACAATATTTTCCCTGAGTATATAGACAAGCAAGTCAACCATTTTTCTAGGTGCTGATGACTGAGAAATCAGTGTTTGCAATAACTTAGCCAAATGCTTTATCTAAAAGTAAATGCTTTATTAAAACATTCGGTGGAACATTAATCAGTCTTTGGAGTGTTCATAGGGAAACAATTTTAGACCTGGTCACAAAATAGCTGCTACTTTTTATACTGTTGCATATATTCAAGCATTTAGGTATGCCTCAAATAAAAGCTTTAACAGTGAGGTATAAGCCTACCTCAGAATATCCACTAAAAGCATAGATCTTCCTATGAAATACTTCCTCTAAAAATATCTCCAGAGAAAAACATGACATGAATGTTTACTAATTTTCCTTGTTACTGACTAGATTTTGCAATATGTTCAACTAAAAAACTTATTGTATTTAAGATCCTTCCAGGATGTTTCCAGCCAATTTAAGGAATCAACTAGTCTTAAATCCCCTTGTCTTGTAGCTATCTGCTTCAAAATAAAAAAAATTAAAACTCCAGCATTAACAGTACAAAAGTATCCCTGTAACCTCTACCTCTAGCAAAAGTAGCTTCATCATCACCATCAATGGTGGTGGTGGTTTTGTACTGTGGAGTCCGTTCCGACTAATAGCGATCCTGAAAAGGGTTTCCAAGGCTGTAAATCTTTACAGGAACAGAAAGTGTCATCTTTCTCCCATGGAACAGTTGGTAGCTTGGAACTGCTGACCTTAAGGTTCGCAGCCCGATTCTTAACCACTATACTACCAGAGCTCCTTATCATCAATGTTGTTGTCGCTGTCAAGTGCTGTCGAGTCCATTCCGAACCATAGCGACCCTGTATAGGGTTTCCAAGGAGAAGCTGGTGAGCTTGAACCGCTGACTTTGCAGTTCAAACGGGCTTTGCAGTCTGGCGCATTAACCTACAGCGCCACACCAGGACTCTGGTAGCTAGTGGTTACGAATCGGGCTGCAGACTGCAAGGTCAGAAGTTCGAAACTACTAGCTGTTCCGCGGGAGAAAGATGAGGCTTTCTGCTCCTGTAAAGATTGACAGCCTCAGAAACCCTGTGCAGGGTCGCTATGAGTCGGAACCGACTCCACAGCACATAACCAACCAACCAAGGCATTTAATCTGAGAAGTTAGAGGTGAGCACCTTCAGGCTGAGGTTTATAGCATAATGGAGTGCCCTTTGGGCAATTTTCAGTTTATCATCAATGGTCACTTATTATTCAGAATCTGCTTATTCCAGTGTGTTTCCTCCTTCCTGGCACTGTAGGACAAGCACAGGACAGTAAAGTAGGTTTGAACCATAGGTAGCCAGTTCAAACTCACCAGTCGCTCCTCCGAAACCATATACTGGGTCTCTATGAGTCAGAACCGACTTTATGGCACTTAACAACAAACAACAGCAAAGTCTGCTTAAAATAACACTGAATCATACTATAAGATTCTCCCATATTCCCTTTCATTCACCTATTCTTTTATATTTCTTTATCCCTTAAATATTCTAAATAATGATAATAACGGTAAGTTTTACTATTTCATATAAAAGGAGCTCTGGTAGAGTAGTGGTTACGAATTGGGCTGCGAACCTTAAGGTCAGCGGTTCGAAACTACCAGCCGCTCCGCTGGAGAAAGATGAGGCTTTCTACTCCAGTAAAGATTTACACCCTTGGAAACCCTGTACAGGGTCGCTATGAGTCGGAAACGACTCGAAGGCACTTAACAACAACAACAACAACCAGATGTAAAAGGAGCTCTGGTAGCATAGCTTTTACGAGTCAGCAACTCGAAAGTAATAGCTTTTTCGTGGGAGAAAGATGAGACTTCTGTTCCTGTAAAGATTTACAGCCTCGGAAACCCTATACAGGGTCGCTAAGAGTAGACACTGACTCTACCACACATAACCACCACAACTAGATGTCAGACACTGTTAAACAGTTTATATACCTGGTCTCCTTTAATCTTCATGATAATCTGGATTGTTGTTGTTGTTGTTAGATGCCATCGAGTCCATAAGGACTCATAGAGACCCTATGCACGACAGAATGAAACACTGCCCGGTCCTGGGCTTACCTCACAATTGTTGCCACACTTGACCCCACTTGTGCGGCCACTCTGCCAATCCATCTTGCTGTGGGTCTTCCTGTGTTTCTCTGACCCTATACCTTACCAAACATGATATCTATACCTCTCTAGTTGACTTGTCCCTTCTGACAATATGTCCGAAGTATGAGAGACGAACTCTGGAAATCCTGGCCTCCCAGGAGCACTCTGGCTGTACTTCTTCCTACATAGATCTGTTTGTTTATTGGCAGCGCATGTCACTTTAAATATTCTACTCCAACTACACAACTCAAATGCATCAAGACATCTACTGTCTTCCTTATTCACTGTCCAAATTTCGCATACATGTGAGGTTACTGAAACTATCATGGTTTGGGCCATGCATACCATAGTCATCAAGCTGACATCTTTGCTCTTCAACATTTTAAAAAGGTCTTGTGCAGCAGATTTACCTAATGCAATACATCGTTTGATTTCTTGGCTGCTGCTTCCATGACTGTTGATGGTTGAGCAAAGAAAAATGACGTCTTTGACACCTTCAATCCTTTCTCCATTGATAAGAATGTTGTTTATTGGTCCAGTGCTGAGGATTTTTGTTTTCTTTACATTGAGATGCAATCCATAATGAAGACCTTTGATCTTTATCAGTAAGTATTTTAAGTCCTCTTCACTTTCAGCAAGCAAGGTTGTATCATCTGCATATCGCAGGTTATTAATGAGTCTTCCTTCAATCTTAATGTCATGTTTTTCTTCATATAACCCAACTTCTCAGATTATTTACTCAGGATACAGATTGAATAAGTATAGTGAAAGGATGCAACCCTGCCGCACACCTATCCTAATTTTAAACAATTCAGTGTTCCCATGTTCTGTTCAAACAACTGCCTATGTACAACTTCCTCATGAGCACAATTAAGTGTCTGGAATACTCATACTTCACAATGTTGTCCATAGCTTGTCATGATCCACACAATCAAAGGCCTTTACGTAGTCAATAAAGCACAGGTAAACATCTTTCTGGTGTTCTCTGCTTTCAACCATGATCCATCTGATGTCTGCAACAATATTCCTCATTCCACGCCCTCTTCTGAATTTGGCTTGAACCTCTGGAAGTTCTCCGTCAAAGCATGCTTGCAGCCGTTTCTCTATTACCTTTAGTAAAACATTATTCTCATGGGATACCAAAGATATTGTCCAATGATTTACGCAATCCGTTGGGTCACCTCTCTTTGGAATGGGCACAAAAACGGATCTTTTCCAATTAGTTGGCTAGATGATCTGAATAGGTGAGCATTTCATCCCTATTTTAATTATATGCTCAGGATCAAACAGTGAGTAAATGTTTGAACCAGGATTCCAACAAAAAAATCTATCACTTGTCTTTTTTCCGTATTTCTTTACCTTAAAGCCAAATTATTTCAAATTATTAGAATATTGGTAAACTAGAGAAGTACAAACTTTGACATTTAATTTTTCATAAGTCCACCATCTTCCTTAAAAATAATTATTTGTTTTTAGTTTACATTTTTATAGTTTCCACCTTTTTCTCATAGAACTTTTAACATAGTTAAATTTGCCTTTAAAAGAAAGACAGTTATAGGTGCAATAAAAATTTCAATTTAGAGTACTGGATTAAAGTCAAATAGACCTGGATTCAAATTCAGACTCTGCCATATTTTACTTGTGTGACCATAGGCAAGTGAATTAACCTCTCTCTACATTAGTTTCCTCCTTTTTATGATGTGGTTAATAATGTCTTCTTCACAGGAATGCTATAAGCATGAAATGACATAATCTGTGTAAATTTCCTTGTATCGTCCTTGTCACAAAAACTTTCTTATATATATATATATGTCCCCATAATATGAAAATTAATGAAACTCTCCTTTACATTCCATTTCAAATGAAGTATTGCAGAGTTCAGAATTATCACAGGATAATGGAGGAAGAGATAGCATGCAATACTAGCTGGGAGAAGACTGGAAATCATCGTTTACATTTATCAAAATATTTCTTTTAAAAATCAATGTCTTTCTAATTGTATTATATCAGACCATTGGACACAAAGATAAAACTGTGGAGAATTTAGTAAAAAAATTAGGGGGTATCACTTTGACCCACTTTTTAAAAAATTGATTGAGTTTTGGAGAAACGAAGGAAAATTGGGGAAGTGGAATTCATGAGGATTAGTATCCAAGGTTTAAAATCAAGTTGTATTATCAACCCTATTTGATAAAGCCTTAGAATTTATGGCCATTTTGGGATTTTTTTTTTTTTTTAAGCTATGAAACTGTAAGGTAAGCAGCCAATTCTTTGTTGTTTTTTAGGCTGAGAATATATAACAGAGATACTTCCCTCCCTATTGTGACATCAGACATTTCCAAGTTGAGGTCTAATTTTTGGAGAACAATACAATTCCAAGCTATTTATAAGAGAAATAATGCAAATGGAGAAAGTCCTAGAGGATGCTATGAAGTTAAAATCAACTTTGTTTTGTAGCTCTTTGAAAATACCATTCCAAGGGTTGAATTGATAGTTAGGAAACTGACTAGAGGTGACTATACCAGGAAATCACAGATCAGTTCCATTAAAAAAAAATATATATATTCTTCAAAGTAAATTCTCACCCTTGAAACCAGATTATAACCACACTGGGAACCAAAAGTGCCATTCACTTTTGATATTACATTGATATCAATCATCTGCCCATCATAAGGATGTTTCGATGATTAAAGATTAATAACTAAGGAGCTCTGGTAGCGTAGTGGTTACGAATCGGGCTGCGAACCATAAGGTCAGCAGTTCGAAACTACCAGCTGCTCCGCGGGAGAAAGATGAGGCTTTCTACTCCCGTAAGGATTTACACCCTCGGAAACCCTGTACAGGGTC
>NW_006408685.1:6357190-6359219 GCF_000296735.1 Chrysochloris asiatica
AAACAGGCCAAAAATTAAATTAAAGCCTGAGGTATAGCATAACAACCAGCACTGGCATCCTGAAATCTCTCAGGCAGCTTTGAAAGCAAGAAGCTGAAGAAAGGACTTTAAAGTCGTACTCATATTAGGCAACAGTTTTTGTTTTTTTCTTTCTCTGCCTTCCCTCCTTTTTTCTGTGATTATAGATTACAGTATTCAGTCTAGATTTTTTTGTTGCTGTTTTTTGTTTGTTTGTTTTAGTTTATTTTTTTCTCTTGTATTTTTTTCCTGGTGCTGTTTTGCCATTATATGCTCTCCTTTCGACATTTGGAGGACTCTTTGTCTCCATAAATTACACAAGAAGAGTCAGCAACTGCTACCATATACACAAGCTACAATCACACAATACAAAAACCAAAACACAGGCAAGAACCAATACCAATTATCATATACCAGGAAAACAGACAACACGTGTGAAATTTACTCTGACTTAAGCAATAAGAAGAGTGAAAAGAAAAGTCCACATTCTGATCACATCTCCCTGGAAGCAAGCAAAAAGCATAAAAAATACCAAAACACATACTAATCATGTCCAAGAAGCAAAAGAAGATGAACATATCAGCATATGTCCAGAAACAAGATAAAATGTCTGAGACAAATGACTTAGAGGTAGACCTGGACTCCATTCTGGAAGGAGGGCAGGCCTTGAAAATGCCTGAGAAGAAATTCAGAAAAATGATTATAACATGTATCAAGACACTTTACAATGGAGTTGAGAAAAATGAGGAAGAAGTCAGAAAAGCACTACAGGAACAATCAAATAAGATAGATACAGCATTGGAAACAATTCAAAACCTACAGAAAGAGGTCCAAATGATCAATAACAGGATATTGGAAATAGACAATACTCTGAAAGGGCAAAGGAGTAGAATACATGAGATGGAAGGCAGAACAGTGAACTGGAAGAAAAATCTCTCAATACTACTAAGATAGAAAAACAAACACAAAGAAGGATTAAAAAAAAAATCTGAAGAAGGTCTAAGATTCCTGCTGGACAGCATGAAGAGGAATAACTTACAAATTATAGGCATTCCAGAACAAGAAGAATCACACAAGTCCACAGAAGAAATAGTTGAAGAACTACTGGAAGAAAATTTCTCTAACATCCTGAAAAGTGAAAAGATAAATATTCAAGACGCTCAACAAACTCCAGGAAGGGTACACCCCAAATGAAAATCACCAAGACATATCATTGTCAAGCTCTCCAAAATTAAAGACAAGGAGACACTTCTGAATGCAGCTAGGGAAAACAGAAGTGTCACATAAAAAGACAAGCAAGACAGATTGAGCTTGGACCTCTCAGCAGAAACCATGCAAGCAAGAAGGCAATGGGGAGACATATATAAAACCCTGAAAGAAAAAATTGCCAACCAAGAATCCATTATCCAGCAAAGATATAAATCAAATATAATGGTGCAATCAAAACATTCCAGGATAAACAGAATCTAAGGGATTTTGCCAAAGCCAACCCTGCACTACAAAACATCCTAAAGGGAGTTCTGTGGACTGAGAACCAACAAGAACAGACAGCAACCAGAGATTGCCATACGTGGCAGCACTTCCCACATTTAAATCAACAGAAAGAAGAGTTGAGAACAGAGCAAAAATATAAGAACAAAACTCAGAGACTCTGGGAGGTCAGTCTATGATCAAAACAAGTACAATGTAAAAGAAGGTAAAAACGTAGGAACAGAGATCCAGATAGTGAGAAGGTCAGGTCGATTACAGGATAAAATAGACTGCACTAAAGGGAGGGAAAAGTGAAAGGACAATAAGGCAACCTCAAAGAAAATTAGCGCTTCACAACATACCAAGAGAATGAAAATCCAAGAAGAACATGGAAACATTAAAACTATGAGGAAACTCACAAAAAAGAACACAAAAATCATGAATTCAATAAAAGAAGACACACAGAACAAAGAAAGCAGTGACATCACAAAAAAAAACAAACATAATGGCAGCAATTAATCAATACCTATCAATAATTACA
>NW_006408685.1:6375212-6375858 GCF_000296735.1 Chrysochloris asiatica
ATGATCCAGCAATTCCTCTACTTGGTATTTACCCACAAGAAAAACGAGCCGCAACATGAGAAGATATATGCACACCAATGTTCATAGCAGCACTATTTACAATAGCAAAAAGATGAAGACAGCCAAAGTTCCCATCAACTAAAAAATGGATAAACTTTGTTATATACACACAATGGAATATTATGCTACCTTGAACAATAACAAGGACGCTGCATATCACTGGTTAACATGGATAAACCTTGAGGGCATTATGTTGAGTGAAATTAGTCAGTTACAAAAAGAAATACTGCATAGGGCCACTACTGTAAAAGTCTAAGAAAAAGAACCCATACTAAAGGTGGGTGGGGGGATTCTTTGCTGATTGCTGGGATGCTGGGATTGGGGTGAGGGCAGGGAGGGGTAGGTGGAGCACAGGGCAGGGAATAGACACAGGATAATTTGGGTGCTGTGGAGGGGGTCAATATACAAAATTTAAGAGGGGAATGGAAGAACAAAGCAGAAGGGAGAACAATTAGGCAGGTTTGAATGGGCTAAGTGGGACACAGGTAAATAATGATGTATGCACAACCTTGGAACAACAGGGTTTTGGGATACAGAGATTGAGCCATGTTTGGAATGGGGAAATAATGTTAAGATGCTTGGCTGT
>NW_006408685.1:6376983-6393158 GCF_000296735.1 Chrysochloris asiatica
CTTGCCTGCATGGTTTCTGTTGAGAAATCTGAGCTTAATCTTATTTGCTTGCCTTTGTATGTTATATTTCTCTTTTCCCTAGCTGCTTTCAAGATCCTATCTTTATCTTTGATTTTGGAGAGCTTGATTATTATATTTCTTGGTAATTATCTTTTAGGGTCTATCCATCCTGGGGTTCATTGAGCTTGTTGAATGCTTATATTTTCACTTTTCAGGATGTTAGGAAAATTTTCTTCCAGAAGCTCTTCAACTATCTCCTCTGGGGGCTTGTTTGATTGTTCCTGTCCTGGAATGCCAATAATTCTTATGTTATTCCTTTTCATGTAATCCAAAATGAATTGTAGGCCTTTTCCAGATTTTTTTAAATCCTTTTTTGTGTTTGTTCTTCTCTCTTAGTAGTGTTGAGAGATTTATCTTCTAGCTCACTAGTTCTAGCTTCTATCTCTTCAGTTCTATTCCTTTGCCCTTTCAATGTATTGTCCATTTCTGATAGTCTAGTATTAATAGTTTGGACCTCTTTCTGTAGGTTTTGAATTGTTTCCAATGCTGTATCTATCTTATTTGATTGTTCCTGTAGCACATTCCTGACTTCTTTATTTTTCTGAACTCCATTGTATAGTGTTTTGAAACATTTTATAATCATTTTTCTGAATTCCTTCTCAGGCATTTCCAAAGCCTGCCCATCTTCCATTATGGAGTATAGGTCTACTTCCAACTCATTTTCCTCAGTCACTTTATCTTGTTTCTGGACATGTGCAGATATGGTCATCTGCTTCTGTTTGGGGGCATCTTCAGGGGTCAACTGTGGCCTTAATACTCATATGGGTATGTATTTTGGTATTTTTTATGCTTTCTGATTGCCTCCAGGTAGATGTGATCAGGAAATGGGCTTTCCTTTTCACTCTTCTTCTTGAGAAATTTCAAGATGCTACTGTTGGTCGTTTTGATGTAATTTAGGATTTAATTTTTGGCCTACTTCCTTTTTTGTCTGCTTGTCCCACTCCACGATCCCCATTAAGGACTTTTTTCTAGTTGTAAACATTTCAGGGCCGGCTGTGGCCGTTTGGTTTTAATTGGAAACTATCTCTTTTAATTTCAAGGAGATCTGTGTGCATGCATTGTAGCACCCTCCGAGGAGGGGGCTGTGGTGCCCATTCACTAAGGCACCCCTATAGTCACCCACATGGAGGTGTGCAGACAGCAAGGGACCAATGAACAGCTACCAAAAGAGAAGAATGTCCACACCTTTATCTTTGTGGTTCTGCTAGGCATCTGTGGCCGCTCCAATCCCTCCCCCGCTTGGTCTCACCCAAGATGGCGGCTCCTCGAGCAGCTGAGCGTCTCGAATTAGAAAGCAATGGATTTCTTGCTTTTGCCACAAATTCCCCCAGCTATAAGCCTTCCAACCTTCTAAATATTCCTTTATATGTGGTTCAGAATTCTGGTACCATCCCCTGAGCCTGCTTGGTCGGGTATTCTCTGTTGCTGCTGGCAGACCTACTTACCGCACTTCCACCTGATCCGCCATCTTGTTTGTTCTCCTTGGCTGTCTTTTGAATCTTGGTTTTCCTTGCATTATATTATAAAATAGACACTGGAGGGGGAGAGAAAGGAATAGCCAGAAACATCACCATAGAAAGCTTGCAAGTCCATCTTCTGCCTATAACTGTTTGGAATACCTAAAATGGGGCTACAACGTGCCCAGTGAAGGAGGCTTCCTGAGGAGCCTCTGCAATACATAAGACTATAGGTGGAAGCCTGAACCACATCCAGATCTTCAGAGATGGGAAATTTCCAAGTGAAAGGATTAGTGGACCAGCCTAGAGTGGCTAGAAGAACAGAAGATACTTCTTGAAAGAAAGACCTACAGGAAAAATACAAAACAATGGAGGTAGCCTGACTGTTACTACAAGAACAAGCAAGCTGCTTGCTCAGTAAGCATCAAGGCAAGTGGTCAGGTCCCTTCGGTGCAGGCCCCCTTCCAGGACTAAGACTCAATGGGAATACATGCCCTGATTGGTCACTACGCTCGTCGCCGATAAGGGGAAGTGAGGTAGGAGCAGCAATGAGGTTGCGAGCTAAGCTCTACAATGTTCAATAGACTTCTGTGAACACGGATGAAGACCTGGTTGGCCAGCAGTGTGGCAAGACCTGGGGACTCTTTGGCCCAGAGTCAGTCACATAGTCACAGAGGACTAGAGTGGAGAGTGAAGTGTCCAGTGGATAAGAAGAGAGGGCATCTGCACAAGAACACCCACACTTGCAGATAATACCCACTTGACTTGGCTTCAATGACTAGATGATCAGAGCTCAACCAGAAAAAGAAAGAAGAGGGAGAAAAAAGCGTAATCTGATACAATTTTATGAACTTGACCTATACCTATGGATGCAGTAGCTCAAAATAGGAACCAAATCCTTACAGCAAGGATCATTCCCACCCCCTCCTACACAGAGTAGACAGGGATGGGCAACTTGGACATTGGCTACCCAAAATGGAGGGGCTACAAGGGCAAGAAGTGTCTGGCTTACAAACTTTCAAGAGAGAAGCTAGATTCATAGGGCATGGAGGAAGGTAGAATCTCCACTGAGTAGTATACAATCTGTCTAGGTGGGGATGATGAAATGAAATCTGGATGGATCTCTTGTGATACAATAGTGAATAATTGTTAATTGGACTGCTTGTGAGGGTTGGGATTGTAAATGTAGATGTTTTTTAGCAAGGAAGGGAGTGACTAACTTTTCAGCCTAAGAGCGGATGTCCCTGGGACCATCAAGGGAGAAGAGCAGAGAGCGGGACCCTACCCAGAGAAGCAGTGATGCCTGAGATGGAGGCAGAGACAATGACGTGGAGAGATGGAGCTGTTTGGGACTTTAGACACAGATGAAGAGGGCCTGTGTGCTGATGACTGGGGGGCATGCTTTGAGTGTATACCCTTTGGCTGGTTGATGATGCATGGGGGGATTGTAACCATAGCAATGAAATGATATACTATAGTATGGATGTAAAACTAATGTTCTCCCATGTAAACTATCACATAATTCACAATAAAACATTAAAAAAAAAAAAAAAGAGTGTATGGTGGAAGGTAGAGTCCCAATCTTGTCTAGACGAGTCTGGTGAAAAGAGATGGGGCCAAGATTCTTATGATTCAATGGTGAGTAATTGTTATCATGAATAATTGTGACTGTCACAACTGTAAAGGTAGACCTTTTGTAAAAATGTGGAGGGAGTAGTTAATCTTACAGTCTAGAGACAGAGGACCGTTGGACTATCAAAGGACAAGAACACAATCAGAGAAGCAGAGACACCAGAGATAGAGGCAGAGATGAGGCCATGGAGAGAGGAAGCAGATGAGGACTCCAGACTCATGGAAAGAGAGGGACTGAATGTTGGCAGCCAGGAGGCAGGCTTGCAGAATGTGCCCTTTGGTTGTTTAGAGTCTTATATATTCCTTAGTGTTTTTGTGTACATTCCCCCCACCCAAAACAAAACAAAATAAAACAAAGCAATAAAAACAGGGAATGGAAGCAAATACTGTTGAATGATGATGCACGGAGGAGATTATAATCATTGCAATGAAATGATGGTGTAAAACTGATGTTCTCCCATGTAAACTATCACTGGTGTGGCGCTGTGGGTTAATACGCCAGACTACAAAGGCGTTTGAACTTTAAGGTCAGTGGTTCAAGCTCACTAGCTGCTCCTTGGAAACCCTATACAGGGTCACTATGGGTTGGAATCGACTCGACAGCACTTGACAACAACAACAGTGTATATATATGTATGTATGTGTATATATGTATATTATATATAATAGTAATCTGTGTTGACTGGGTGTAGTTAGTTGTTGTTGTCAGGTGCCATCGAGTTGGAACCAACTCATAGTGACCCCATGCAAATCAGAACGAAACAATGTCCGATCCTGGGCCAACCTCACTACTGCTGTAGTTAGTAGGGATCTATTGTTAGCATCTTTATTGAAATATGATTCACATTACATAGATTTCATTCATTGTGAGTTTCTTTTTATGATAATGAGGAATTTGACAACATTGAAGAATAATGGTTGAATAACATGGTTAATGAATGTAATTGATATCACTAAATTATGCACATGAAAAATAGTGAGCTGCCTATTGTGGTAGATTGATACATATATAGATACAGATCTGTACCGACTTCAGAAAGTTCATGGAAAAACTCCATTATCTTATTTAGTTCATATTTGTCATTTTATTTTATTTTTAACGTCGTCAGCTTTACACTCAACAAATCATATTTTGTTTTATTGCAATGGTTATAATCCCCACCATGAATCATCAGCTAACAGTATTTACCTCTATTCCCTTTCCCTTTTTTGTTTTTTTTAATGACAGAAAACATATATTTAAATGTCCAAAGGGCACATTTTGCAAGCCAGCCTGCTCACAGGCACACAGCCTTTCTCATTCCATGGTCCTCAGCTGCTGTATCTCTCTATGCCTCATTCTCTGCTGTTGCCACTTTTCTGGTTAGGATCCCATGCTTCACTCATGCATCTCCATCTTGATGGTTCTAGGGTCCTCTGTTATTTGAATGAAAGATTAGCTACTCCCCCTTTTTAGTTTCACATCTTCAATGTTTACAGTTATGACCATCAATATTAGTCCTGATAACATTTACTCACTATTGAATAAAAAAAATCCTATCCCCATCCTCCCCCATCCCCTTTCACCAGACCCATCTGGACAAGAGGAAAACTATTCAGTGGGGATTCTATGCTACCCACCTGATTCTGAAGCTAAAAACACTCATGAAAGCTTGTAAGCCAACCATTTTGTAACTTTTTACCTCCCCACCCCCATTTTTGGTAGCTAATGTCTAAGATACATATTCCTATTAACCCAGTGTACTGAAGGGGGCAAGCTTGATCCTTGATCTGAAGAATCCTTCCCTTCAGTTAGAATTTTGAGCAGGTACATCAATAAGCAAAGGTCCAGTTCATCTATTTGTAGCAATTTATGCTTGCTTCCTGTATCAAACTTATTTGTATTCATCTGGTTGAGTTCTGATCAGCAAGCTATCCAGGCTAGGTCAAATGGGTACCATCTGCAAGTTCGAGAGCTCTTGTAAGGCTCCCCAACTTTCGACCAGCTGATCAATTCACTCTCAATTCTAGCCCCCCAGTGACTAGATAAGTGTTCATGGGCTCAGGAGCTCATATGTCTCCCTAAACTTCAGATCAGGCAGCCCTTTTTCTTCTCTCTCCCATCTCAAGTTTGATGATGTCTACAGAACGTAGCCAAACACAACCCATGTCTTCATTGCTACACTTCCCCCACTTTCACTCACAAGTGGATCAGGTGGTCACCAGTAATCTTGCAAGCCTGCTCATGTGTTCCCTGTGAGTTTCAGTCTTATAAGAGGGCTTGCCTTGAAGGCTCCAAGGTGACTAGCTTGCTTGGTTTTGTAACAGCCAAACAGTCTGATTCTTTTTTTTTTTCCTCTGCTAGCCTTTGTTTCAAGAAATATCTTTTGTTTCTCTAGTCACTCCAGGTTGGTCTGCTTGTCCTTTCATGTGGGAATGTTCGGGCTGGAGCTCAGAAATCCACCTATGGCTCCTTATTCCACAAAGGCTTAACAAGAAGCCTATTTCCCTGGGCAAATTTGAATACCCCTTTTAGCTAATCCAATCAGATATAGGAAGCAGATGGGTTTACACGTTTTCTGTAATCATATTACCCAACATTATTGACTATGCAAAGGCTTTCAATTGTGTGGATCATGACAAGCTACGGACAACATTTCAAAATATGAGTATTCCAGAACACTTAATTATACTCATGAGGAATCTGTACCTGGACCAAGAAGCAGTTGTTCGAACAGAATACGGGAACACTGAATGGTTTAAAATTAAGAAATGTGTGCAACAAGGTTGTATTCTTTTGCCATATTTATTCAGCCTGTATGCTGAGCAAATAATAGGAGAAGCTGGGTTCTATGAAGAAAAATGTGGCATCAGGATTGGAGGAAGACTCATTAACAACCTGCCATATGCAGATGATACAACCTTGATTGCTGAAAGTGAGAGGACTTAAACCATTTACTGCTGAAAATCAAAGAGCACAGCCTTTGGTATAGATTACATCTCAATGTAAAGAAAACAAAATACTCACCACTGGACCAATAAACAATATTTTTATCAACGGAGAAAAGATTGAAGTTGTCAAGGAAGGGCTTCATTCTTCTTGGATAAACTATCAATACTCATGGAAGTTGCAGTCAAGAAATCGTATGATGTATTGCATTAGGCAAATCTGCTGCACAGGAACTTTTTAAAGTGTTGAAGAAAAAAAATGTCAGCTTGAGAATTAAGGTGCGCCTGACCCAAGTCATGGTATTTTCAATAACCTCATATGCATGCGAAAGCTGGACAGTGAATAAGGAAGATTGTAGAAGAATTGATGCCTTTGAATTATGGTGTTGGAGGAGAACACTAAAAGTGCCATGGGCTGCCAAAAGAACTAATAGATGCCTTTAGAAGACGTGCAGCCAGAGTGCTCCTTAGAGGCCAAGATGGCCAAACTTCGTCTCTCATACTTTGGACATATTGTCAGGAGGGAACAGTAGCTGGAGAAGGATATCATGTTTGGTAAGATGAAGGGTCAGAGAAAAAGAGGAAGATCCTCAATGAGATGGATAGGCCAGGTGGCAGCATTGATGGACTCAGGTGTGGCAACAGTAGTGAGGTTGGCCCAGGATCGGACATTGTTTCGTTCTGCTGTGTATAAGGTTGCTATGAGTTGGTGCCGTTCTGCATGGCACCTAACAACAACAACAACAATTGAGTCCTGGTGTGGTGCTGAGGTTTAATGCACTGGAATGCACGATCAGTTTGAATTACAAGGTAAGTAGTTCAAGCTCACCAGCTGCTCCTTGGAAACCCTATACAGGGATGCTATAAGTCGGAACAGACTTGACAGCACTTAACAATAAAAACAACATCACCAGAGCTATTATGTGTCTATCCCCTAACCTATGTCTTACTGCTCTTCCCTCCCACCCCTGTAACCACCAATGAACTTTTTATTTTAGCATGGAAATACTTTCTTAAGCTTTCATAATAATGACCTTATGTGATATTGGTCCTTTTGTGACTACTTTTACTCAACATAATGTCCTCAAGGCTCATCTATGTTATGAGGTGTTTTGCAACTTCATCATTTTTCAGGTAGCATAGTATTTCATTGCATTTCTGTACCAAAGTTTGTTTATCTATTCTACCTTTGATAGGCACTTAGGCTGTCTCCATCTTTTTGCTATTGTGAATATTGCTGTGATGAACATTGTTGTACAAATATCTACTCATATTCTAGCTCATATATCTTGTGGATATATACAAAATAGAGAAATACTCACTATGAGTCAGAGCCAACTCGACAGCACTTACCAAGAATAACAATAAATAAATGGCTAATGGAGTTTCTGGTGTTAATGCAGTTTCTGACTGTTAATGCACTGGACTGTAATGTCAGTTTGAACTGAAAGGTCAGCAGATCAAACACATCATGTGCTCCTTGGAAACCCAATACAGGGTTGCTGTGAGTCAGAACTAACTCCATGGCACTTAACAACAACAACAAATGGCTAATGGAGTCCTGGTGTGGTGCTGACTGTTAATGCACTGGACTGCAATGTCAGTTTGAACCAAAAGCTCAGCAGATCAAGATGACCAGGTGCTCCGTGGAAACCCAATAGAGGGTTGCTATGAGTCAGAACCAACTCCACGGCACTTAACTATGCCACTTAACAATGGCTAATGACTGAGAACATTTCTTAATATGTTTGTTGGCTGCCCGAATGTCTTCCTTGGTGAAATATGTGTTTATGTCCTGTGCCCATTTTTTAATTGGATTATTTGTCTTTTTGTGGATGGGGAGGGGGGATGCAGCATTATCCTTTTATTTTGGGTTTATTGGATGAATAGCACATTCCTTACTTAAGCATCTATCTCAGGTTTTGCACACTGAGAACATGGAGATTGGTTTGAAGACAACCTGAAATCTTAAGAGTAGCAAACCCAACCACTCTTGTAATATCTAGCTTGTTTATATAGACAGAATTATTCATCTCTCCATTTTAGATGGCTAGATGTTTGTGGAAGATCTTAGTATTGCTTGCCTCATTTACTGGGAAAAAATTGAATAACAAATGGCCTTAAGAAACAATTAAGAGAATTACACTAGTACACAAGTAAAGTCTTACACATTTAACATTTACTTATTGGAAGCAGTGTCATAAAATCAAATTAAATTAAATAGGTTTTACTTTTTCCTCACAAGAAACATAAAAATTCTGGAGGAGAACTTAACAGAGAATTTTTTTTTTTTTAAATAACACAATTTTTCCTTGGGTAGTTATCACAGAATAGGTTCCACTTTTTGTTTGTTTCTTTGAATAGGGATTTTGTTCCAAAGTTTTGTTTTTAGTATCTGCTTCTGCTCCCCCTCTATCAGATTGATTTCAGTTTTTCTCCATTGAGAGTAATATTAGCTGTTGGTTTTGTATATATGCTCTTAATTATGTTGAGGAATTTCCCTTCAATTCCTACTTTGTTGAATGTTTTTATCAGGAATGGATTTTGGATTTTGTCAAATGTCTTTTCTGTATCAATTGATATGGTCATGTGGTTCTTCTCCTTTTTCTTAATTATATGGTGGATTAAATTAATTGTTTTTGCTAGTGTTGAACCATCCTTTCATCTGTGGTTTGAATCCCACTTGGTCATAATGTGTTATTTTTTGGTTAGGATTTTGTTGAGAATTTTGCCATCTATGTTCATGAGGGATATTGGTCTATAATTTTCCTTCTTAGTGATGCCCTTCCCTGGTTTTGGATGAGAATTATGCTTCCTTAATAGATTGTAATAAGAAGTTTTCTATCCTCTTCTATATTCTGGAATACTTTGAGTAGAATTGGTGACAGGTATTCCATGACTGTTTTGTGGACCTGTACATTTTTTGATTGGGAGGTTTTTGATGACTTAGTCAATTTCTTCCTTTGTTATACGTCTGTTCAAGTTTTCCACTTCACTCTGTGTAAGTTTACATAGTTTGTGCTTTTCTAAAAATGTATCCATCTCCTCTAGATTTTTAGATTTATTGGAGTACATCTCTTCATAATATTCTGTTATTATCCTTTTTATTTCTATTGAGTCCGTTGTGACATCACCCATGTAGTTTCTTATGCATGTTATTGTGTCTTCTCCCTCTTTTCTTTTGTTAGGTTTACCAATGGTTTGTTGACTTTAATAATTCTTTCAAAGAACCAGCTTCTTTTCCTGTTGATTCTTTCTATAGTTTTTCTGTTTTCTTTCTCATTTATTTCTGCTCTAATCTTTATTATTTCCTTTCTTCTGTTGACCATAGGTTTATTTTACTGGTCTATTTCTAGTTGTTGGAGATTTTGTGTTAATGTATTAGTTTTGGTTCTTTCTTCTTTTTGGGTGTGTGCATTTATTGCAATACATTGTCCTCTCAGCACTGCTTTAGCCATATCCCAAAGATTTTGCTGTGTTGTGTCTTCATTCTGCTTTGTTTCCAGGAACTTTGTGAATTCAGGTTTTATTTATTCAGTTTCATGTATTTGACTTGATTTCCTTGGTCTTCTTATTGTTGATTTCTACTTTTATACAATTGTGGTCAGAGAAGATGCTTTGTAGTGTTTTGATATTTGTAAATTTATGGAGGCTTGTTTTTTGGCCTAGCATAAGGTTGATTCTGGTAAATATCTCATGTGCACTGGAACAGAATGTATACCTTGCTGTCATTGAGTTGATTGCTCTGTAGACATCTATGAGGTCCGGTTGGCTGATTGTGTTTTTTAATTCATCTTTGTCTTGTCAAGTTTCTTTCTGGTTGTTCTATCCCATTTCAAAACTGGTGTATTAAAAAGTCCCACTATTATTGTAGATTTGTCTACTTTTTTCTTCAAATCTATTAGAGTTTGCTTTATATATTTTGGAGCTTTTTCATTGGTAGCATAGATATTTATTATGGTTATGTCATCTTGTTCAATTGATCCTTTATTCATGAGATAATGTCCATCTTTATCTATTAAGCTGGTTTTTGCCTAAAACTTTATTTTATCAGATATTAGTATTGCCACTCCTGCTAGTTTTTTTTTGTTGCAATTAGCTTGGTACATTTTTTTTTTACATGTTTTGACTTTTAGTCTGTTTTTGTCTTTGGTTGTGAAGGGTGTTTCTTCCAGACAGCATACTGTAGGATCTTGTTTCCATATCCATTCTGCCACTCCCCATCTCTTAACTGTTGCATTTCATACATTTACATTCAGTGTAATTCTAATGTTGAACCATACTTGCATCCCTGGTATGAATCCAACTTGGTCATAATGTGTTATTTTTGGCTAGGATTTTGTTGAGAATTTTGCCATCTATGTTCATGAGGGATGTTGGTCTATAATTTTCTTTCTTAATGATGCCCTTCCCTGGTTTTGGGATAAAAATCCAATAGATGTGGATTAATTTCTGTCATTACGTTTATTTTTTTGTTGTTGTGCTGCAGGTTTTTTTGTTCTGCATTTTAAACTGTGCTTCTTATTGTTGTTGTTAGGTGCCATCGACTCAGTACTGACCCATAGCGACCTTATGCACAGTAGAATGAAACACTGCCTGACTCTGGGCCAACCTAACTACTGTTGCTACATTTGAGTCCACCGATGCTGCCACTTGGCCAATCCATCTCATAGGGGGTCTTCCTCTTTTTCTCTGACTCTCCACCGTACCAAACATGACATCCTTCTCCAGTGACTGCTCCCTCCTGAAAATATGTCTGAAGTATGAGAGATGAAGTTTGGCCATCTTGGCCTCCAAGGAGCACTCTAGCTGCATTTCTTCCAGAATGGATCTATTGATTCGTTTGGCAGCCAATGGCACATTCAATATTCTCCTCCAACACCATAACTCAAAAGCATCAAATCTTCTATGGTCTTCCTTATTCACTGCCTAGCTTTCACATGCAAATAAGATTATTGAAAATACCATGGCTTGGGTCAGGTGCACCTTAGTCCTCAAGCTGACACCTTTGCTCTTCAACACTTTAAAAAGGTCTTGTGCAGCAGATTTGGCTAATGGAATATGTCCTTTGTGTTGATAGTTGATCCAAGAAGAATGAAGTCATTGGCAACTTCAATCTTTTCTCCAGTGATAAGAATGTTCAGTAGTGAGGATTTTTGTTTTCTTTACATTGAGACGTAATCTATACCAAAGGCTGTGCTATTTCATCTTCATCAGCAAATGTTTTAAGCCCTCTTCACTTTCAGCAAGCAAGGTTGTATCATCTGCATATCACAGGTTGTTAATGAGCCTTCCTCCAATCCTGATGCCACGTTTTTCTTCATAGAACCCAGCTTTCAGATTATTTGCTCAGCATACAGGTTGAATAAGTATGGTGAAAGAATCCAACCTTGTCGCACACCTTTCTTAATTTTAAACAATTCAGTGTTCCCATGCTCTGTTCAAACAACTGTTTCTTGGTCCTCGTACAGAATCTTCATGAGCACAATTAAGTGTTCCAGAATACTCATACTTCACAGTGTTTCCATAGCTTTTCATAATCCACACAATCAAAAGCCTTTGCATAGTCAACAAAGCACATGTAAGCACTTGATATTCTCTTCTTTCAGCCAAGATCAATCGGACATCAGCAATGATATCTCTCATTCCACGGCCTCTTGTGAATCCGGCTTGAACCTCTGGAATTTCTTTGTCAATGTATGATTGTAGGCGTTACTGTAATGCCTTTAGCAAAACTTTACTCGCATGGGATATCAAAGATATTGTCCGATGATTTCCGCATTCCATTGGGTCTTTGGAATTGGCACAAATACGGATCTCTTCCAATCAGTCGGCCAGACAGTTGTCTTCCAAATTTGTTGGCAAAGATGAATGAGTTCATTCTGTGCAGCCTCACTTTCTTGAAATATTTCAATTTTTATTCCATCAATTCCTGGTGCCTTGTTCTTTGCCAATTCCTTCAATGCACCTTGGACTTCTTCCTTCAGTATCATTAGCTCTTGATCATAAGTTACCTCTTAAAATGTTTAAATATTAAACATTTCCTTTTGGTACATTGTCTCTGTGTATTCCTTCCATTTTCCTTTGATGCTTTCTACATCATTCAATAATTTGCCTACAGAATCTTTCAATAACAAAAGTAGAGGCTTGAATTTTTTCTTCAGTTCCCCTAGCTTGAGAAATACTGACCATGTTCTTCCTTTTTGGTATTTTGACTACAGATCTTTTGCACATTTTGTTGCAATATTTGGCTTTATCTTCTCGAGCTGGTCTTTGAAATTTTCTGTTCAGGTTTTGTACCTCCTCATTTCTTCCATTTGCTTAAGCATCTCTATGCTAGAAAGCAAGTTTCAGTGTCTCTTCTGACATCCATTTTTACCTTGTCTTCTGAATGATTTTTTGCTTTCTTCATGTAAGATGTTCTTCATGTCATCTCACAACTCTGCTGGTCTTTGGTCTTTAGTGTTCAGTGTATCAAATCTGTTCTCAGATGATCTTTAAATTCAGGTGGGATATAGTCAAGGTCATATTTTGGCTCTCGTGGACTTGTTTTCATTTTCTTCAGCTTCAGTTTGAATTTGCATATGAGTAATTGATGCTCTGATCCACAGTCTGTCCCTGGCCTTGTTTTCACTGATGATATGGAGCGATTCCATCATCTCTTTCCACAGATATAGTCAATTTGATTTCTATGTATTCCATCTGGTGAGGTCCATGTGTATAGTCGTCTGTTATGCTGTCTAAAAAGGTATTTGAAATTAACAAATCATTGGTTTTTCAGAATTCTATCATGTGTTCTCCTGCATCATTTCTATCACCAAGGCCATATCTTCCAACTACTGATCCTTCCTCTTTGCTCCCAACCTTTTCATTCCAATCACCACTAATGATCAATACATCTTGATTGCATTTTGGATCAATGTCAGATTGAAGAAATTGGTAGAATTCTTCTATTTCATCCTCAGTGGCTTTAGTTATTGGTAAATTTGAATAATAGTGGTATTAACTGGGCTTCCCTTTAGGGGCATGAATATTATCCTATCACAGACAGTGTTGTACCTCAAGACTGATCTGGATATGTTCTTTTTTACAATGAATGCAACACCATTCCTCTTCAATTTGTCATTCCCAGCATAGTAAACCATGTGGTTGTCAGATTCAAAATGGCCAATACCAGTCCATTTCAGCTCACTAATGCCTAAGATATCGATGTTTATGCATTCCATTTCATTTTTGACAACTTCCAGTTTTCCCAGATTCATACTTCTTACATTCCATATTCCGATTTTCAATGGATCTTAACAGTTGTTTCTTTTCATTTTGAGTTTTGCCCCATCAGCAAACGAAGCTGCCGCGGGCTTTACTCCATTCATGTCATCATAGTCAACTCTACTTTGAGGAGGCAGCTCTTCCCCTGTCGCATTTTGAGTGCCTTCGAACCTGAGAGGTTCATTTTCTGGCAGTATATCTGACAGTGTTTCTCTGCTATTCATAAGGTTTTCAGTGACTAAATATTCGGAAGTAGTTCGTCACTCTTTCTTCCTAGTCTGTTTTCGTCTGGAAGCTCATCTGAAACCTGTCCACCATGGGTGACCCTGCTTATATTTAAAATACCAATGGCATAGCTTTCAGAATCACAGCAACTCTCAAGCCACCACATTACAACAAACTAACAGACGAGTTCCTGTGCTTAGTTCATGTTTTTATGTGTGTCCTTACTTCATAGTTTTGATGTTTTCATGTTTTTCTTGGATTTTCATTTTCTTGGTATATTGTGAAGTTTTAATTTCCTTTGAGGTTATCTTATAGTCTGTTAAGTTTTCCCTCCATTTAAAACTGTCTATTTTACCTTGGTTAGCAGGTTTCCCCCCATTGCCTTCTTGCCTGCATTGTTTTGCTGAGAGAGCCTAACTTAATCTGATTTGCTTGCCTTTGTATACAACATTTCTCTTTTCCTTAGCTGCCTTCAGGATTCTCTCCTTATCTTTTATTTTGGAGAGCTTGATTATATTGTGTCTTGGTGATTTTTTTTTTTTTTTTTTTTGTTCTATCCTCCTGGGTTTCATTGAGCTTCTTGGATGCTTATCTTTTTGTTTTTCAGGATTTTATGGAAATATTCTTCCAGAAGCTCTTCAACTGTCTCCTCTGTGAACTTGTGTGGTTCTTCCTGTTCTGGAATGCCAATCTTTCTTAAGTTATTCCTGTTCATGTTGTCCAACAGGAATCTTAAACTTTCTTCTTCTTTTTTTTTTTTTATCATTTTTTGCTGCTTGCTCGTCTAACGTAACAGTATTGAGAGAGTTTTCCTCCAGCTCACTAGTTCTGGCTTCCATCTCTTCAGTTCTACTCGTTTGCTTTTTCAGTATATTGTACATTTCTGATATTCAATTATTAATCATTTAGGCCTCTTTTTATAGGTTTAAAAAAAATTTTTTTCAATGCTGTATATATGTTATTTGGTTGTTTCTGTAGCACTTTCCTGACTTTTTCCTTTTTTTTTTTTCAAACTCTCTGTAAAGTGTTTTGATATATTTCATTATCAGTTTTCTGAATTGCTTCTCAGGCATTTCCCAAGCTTACCCTCCATCCAGTATAAACTCTAGGTCTACCTCCAGATCATTTGTCTCTGTCACTTAATCTTGGTTTTGGACATGTGCTGACATGGTCATCTGTTTCTGTTTCTTGGGCATCTTCGGAAGTTAGCTGTGACTTTAATAATTAGATGATTGCATGTTTATGTTTCATTATGCTTCCTAATTATCTCCAGGTAGATGTGATCAGGAGATGGGCTTCCCTTTTCCCTTTTCTTATTATGCAACTCAGAGTAACTGTCTCAGTTGTTGGCTGCCTATCTGGTGTATGAAAGCTGGTTTTGGTTCTTGCCTGGATGGTAGGATTTCCTAGGGTGTGATTGTAGCTTGTGTGTATGACCACAATTTCTGTCTCTTCTTGGGTAATGTAGGGAGATTAAAAGTTCCCTAAAGGAAAAGAGGGAACTAAAAAACAAAACAGCAAAGCAAAAAAGACAAATTGGATACTGTCTATAATGACAGAAAAGAGAGAAGAGGAAAAAAATCTGTAGCAAAATATAAGTATGATATTAATGTTCCTCTCTTGGCTTCTTGCCTTCAAGACCACTTGAGGAATTTCAAGATGCCACTGTTGGTCTTTATGATGTAACTCAAGATTTAATTTTCAACCTTTTATATTTTTTAGTCTGTCTCTCTCTGACTCCACAACCCCTGTTCAAGCCTTTTTCCTAATGATTAACAGCCAGCTGTTGCAGTTTTTTACTGCCATTTGGTTTTAAGGGTATCCTTTCCCTTTAAATTCTGACCAAGTCTGTGTGCATGTGTAGGATAATCCTCCAGGTATGGAGGGGTGTCCAATCTCTCAGGAACCCTCCCTAGTCATCAGAATAGATGTACACAGACAAAGAAAGTCCAATGAACAGATAAAAGAAGAAGAAAAAAAGAGAGAGAATGTCCACATCTTTATCTCTGAGAATGTGTAAGCCTTCAGCCATTGCTCTGATCTTTCCCCCACTCTGTCTCACCCAATATGCTCACTCTGGGAGCTACTGAGTTTGGCCGATCAGAAAGCTCCAGATTTCTTGCTTCCACTACAAACTCCACTGTCTGTAAGCCTTCAGACTTTATAAATATTCCTTTGTATGAAGTTAAGAGTTCTGGTACTGTCCCTTCAAGCAGCTTCATTTGTCATTCTGTATTTTTGCTAATGGAGGTCCTCACTCTACTTCTCCCCAATTTGCCATCAAGCTTATTCCTTTTAAATCCAAAGCTTTTACAGTTCTGCTTTGAAAAAAGTACATCCAGTAACTAGAGACTGTTTTGTTCATTGCCTATGGGTTCAGAATCATCACAATTTATTTTTCAACCAAACCTTTTGTTAGCAGCTTCCCAGAAGAGAATTCCAATGCTTTGTCCTTCAGCTTTTCAGTTGATGGGCACTTTGGCTGTCTCCACCTTTTTGCTATGGTAAATAGTGCTGCTATAAACATTGGTGTGCATACGTCTTCTGCTGCTATAAACATTGGTGTGCGTATATCTTTTTCTTGTGGGTAAATACCAAGTAGAG
>NW_006408685.1:6394603-6395957 GCF_000296735.1 Chrysochloris asiatica
TTGCCAATTTGGATGCCTTTAATTTCCCTATCTTGCCATATAGCTCTTGCTAAGATTTCTAGCACAATATTGAATAGGAGCGGTGAGAGAGGGCATCCTTATCTTGTTCCTGTTCGCAGAGGAAAGGCTTTCAATTTCTCTCCATTGAGAGTAATATATGCTGTTGGTTTTGTATATATGCTCTTTATTATGTTGAGAAATTTTCCTTCAATTCCTATTTTGTTGAGTATTTTTATCAGGAATGGGTGTTGTATTTTGTCAAATGCCTTTTCTGCATCAATCGATATGATCATGAGGTTTTAAGCTGGGCCTACAGCTCAAAAGGCTCAGCCCACAGCGCTGTGCTGGACGCCCTTCAAACCAGTGAAAATGAGTAGGCAGACTTCATATAACAGGTATCTGTGTCCCCCGCACTGGGCCTCTGAAGAGTGGCCCGTGCGCTTGAGCCTCCGACCCAGCAGACCAAAAGGCCCTTGAGTGACATTCCAGCCCACTGTGCTACAATGGGAAGGCTTTCAAATCCGTGAGTGCAAGCCCACCGAGTAGTACACACAGCCCAGCCCTGTCACCTGTATATGGTTTCCTATGAGTGGTTGGTGAGTGTGAGTTACCGGCTCCATCCCACTGGGCTTGTCACTCAAAGGAATCTGCGGTGCAGCACCCCACTTCACTGCACTAGCTGGGCTCTCTTTCAAACCCAAGAAAAAAGGCAGACCCACACCTCACTCCTCGTCTCAGCCTAGCCCAGGAGTGTGTGTTCCTGGCAGAGGAGAGCGTTGGGGGTGGGAGCAGGTTTCAGCCGCTGGCCTAATCCCTTATTTCCTCTCGCCCAGACATATGTGGGCAAACTGTGAGCGCACCCCCTTCCAACACCAAAGAAAAAAGAAACTAGAAAATACAACTAGTTAGGAACGACCCAGGGTCGGCAAGGCACCCTAGATGTTCCTGTGGCGCGTCTCCATGACTTGGCGACTATGCGGCCCCTATATAGTCCAGCTGCTCTGACTCTCCCAGGCTGTGGGCCCAGATCACCTAGCCTGGCCAATGGGCCCAAGGGTACATGCCCTTCTGCCTCTGCTCCAAGTTCCACTGGCTACAAGTCTCCTAGCCTCTAGACCCCTCCTATTTCTGTGGATCTGAATCTGGGAGCTCTTTCTTGGCTCCTTTCTGCTTTGGATTCTGAGCCTCTTTTGCCGGGACCTTGGCCCTAGCTGCCAGGGATTCCTGCCCTCTGCGCTTCTTCAGTTAATCTAAAATGTTACTACTCTTGTTTTGGCTCCCTCTAGGTTTTGCCACTTATTGAGATGCTGTGGGGTGGGTTCTGACCCACAACTAGTTAGTATATGGATTCCTG
>NW_006408685.1:6397556-6398151 GCF_000296735.1 Chrysochloris asiatica
GTCTGCTCAGGGCCTGTTAGGTTCCACAGTGGGCGGTGCCCTCCGCCCGGTAAAAGCTGGGAGCAGGCGGGTGGGGGTTAAAAATACTCGTAATTTCTCAGTTGTTAGTTCTTTTATAAAACCAAGTTCATAGAGTTGCCGCCTAATGTTTTATGTTTGCCCAAAAGCTGTCTGTCTACCAGGCTGGGGCTCCTACTGTGACCCTGTCCCATATTTCTCTCGAGCTCACGTACCTGTCCCACTGGTCAGGAGAGTCTTTTAATTATTTTTATCAGAATTCTATCCAACTTTTAATGCTCGGGTGAGATATCCCTCTGCAAATGATTGCAATTTTTCCAAATTGAATTCCTATTGTGCATTATTTACTGTACCTTTCTTATGACACTTATCATAGATTTCTTTGTATTAAAACTATTCTTGTACATGTCTTATCTTTCCCTCTCAGATCTCCAGGAAATTACTTATTACTCATCTTTTTATTTCCTGTAGCACATAAAACTGTACTTTGTACTGGAGAGATTACTGGTAAATACTTGAACAGAATTGAAATTAGTTGCATTGGAAAGTTTTATATACATATTTCAATACTGTATAA
>NW_006408685.1:6398709-6399459 GCF_000296735.1 Chrysochloris asiatica
TTTTGTTACCAAACATTTACATTTACCTTTCCAACACTCACTGTCAGACCTGATAGCAATCATTCCCTATTGAACCACAGGAGTCCTTTCCCCCTAACCTTTATCAATCTCATCCAGACAGGTTGAAAACAATTCAGAGGAGATTCTACCTTTTCCTGTATCCTGTGGAACTAGGTTTCCTATTGAAAATTGTATGCCAGTCACTTTTTGACTTTGTAGTCCCCCCATTTTGGGTATCCAATCTCTAAGTTCCCTATTCCTGTCGACCCTGTATACCAAGGTGATGGAAATGATCCTCAATGTAGAGATTTGTCCACTGTTTTGTCATACTGCATCCACAAGCATAGGTCTAGTTCATCCACTTGTAGTGGGTTACTCTTTTTTCTTTCTTTCTTTCTCTCTCTCTTTCTTTCTTTTCTCTCTTTCTTTCTTCCCCTATTCATGTTCTGATCATCCAGCAATTGATGCCAGGTTAAATGGCTACTATCTTCAAATGTGGGTGTTCTTGTGCATCTTCCCACACTTCATATCAGCTGGAGGCTTCACACTCCATTTTAGTCCTCTTGGGCCATGCCCCTGCCCCTGGGCCCAGGAGTCCCCAGATCTTGTCATACTGCTGGTCAACCACGTCTCAATCCAGGTTAACAGGAGTCTATTGAATGTGGTGACTTGAAACATTTACTGATGAAGGTCAAAGAACACAGCCTTCTGTATGGATTGCATCTCAATGTCAAGAAAACAAAAATCCTC
>NW_006408685.1:6400154-6404620 GCF_000296735.1 Chrysochloris asiatica
TTAGTTCACAACTTCATTGCTGTTTTTCCCCCACTTGCCCTTATCAGTGACCACCGTGGTCAGCAGCAGGACTACATGCCTTCTAATATATTCCAATTGAGTTTCAGTCTTGGAAAAGGGTTTGCCTTGAGGGAACCTGAACACTTGCCTTGATGGGTCCTTGGGGAACAACTTGCTTGTTCTTGTAGTAGTCAGTTGGACTGCTGTTATTGTTTTTGAGTTTTCCTACTAGCATTTGTTTCATAAAGTATCTTCTGTTCTAGCTGCTCCAGACTGGACTATTTGTCCTTTCAAGTGGAAATGTCCCACCTTAGAAGATTCTGGGTGGCGATCAGGATTCCACCTATGTTCTTGTGCAATGCAAAGACTTTACAGTGAGCTTCCTTCACTGGGCAAGTTCTAGCTCCATTTTAGGTATCCCAATCAGTTATAGGCTGAAGACGGACTTATAAGCTTTCTGTGGTGATGTTTCTCTCTACTTCTCTCTCTCCCCTTCAAGTGTCTATTTTACAATAGTAGGCAAGGGAAACTAAGTTTCAAAAGACAGCCAAGCCTGTCTTTTGAATCTTGGTTTTCCTTGCATTATATTATAAAATAGACACTGGAGGGGGAGAGAAAGGAATAGCCAGAAACATCATCATAGAAAGCTTGTAAGTCTGTCTTCTGCCTATAACTGATTGGAAAACCTACAATGGGGTTACAAGGTGCCCAGTGAAGGAGGCTTCCTGCGGAGCCTCTGCATTACATAAAACTATAGGTGGAAGCCTGAAACACATCTAGATCTTCAGAGATGGGAAATTTACATTTGAAAGGAGGAGCAGACCAGCCTGGTGTGACTAGAAGAATAGAAGATACTTCTTGAAAGAAAGAGATACAGGAAAAATACAAAACAATAGAGGCTGACCAACTGTTACTACAAGGACAAGCAAGTTGCTTGCCCAGGAGAAATTAAGGCATGTGGCCGAGTCCCCTCAGTGTAAACCCTCTTCCAAGACTAAGACTCAATGAGAATACATGCTCTGATAGGTGACCACGCTCATCACCAATAAGGGAAAGTGAGGGAAAAACAACAATGAAGCAGCGAGCTAAGCCCTACAATGTTCAATAGACTCCTGTAAACCTGGGTGGAAACCTGGTTGGCCAATAGTGTGGCAAGACCTGGGGACTCTTGGGCCCAGAGTCAGTGACATAGCCACAGAGGACTAGAGTGGAGAGTGAAGCATCCAGTTGTTAAGAAGAGAAGGCATATGCACAAGAACACCCACACTTGCAGATAATACCCACTTAACCTGGCTTCAACCAGAAGAAGAAAGAAGAGGGAAAAAAGAGTAATCTGATACAATTTTATAAACTTGACCTACACCTATGGATGCAGGTGCTCAAAAGAGGGAACAAATTCTTACAGCAAGGATCATTCCCACCCCCTCCATACACAGAGTAGACAGGGATGGGCAACTTGGACATTGGCTACCCAAAATGGGGGGGGGGGGGCGGGGGTTACAAAGGAAAGAAGTGACTGGCTTATAAGCTTTTCAGAGGGAACCTAGATGCAGCACATGGCATGAAGGAATATAGAATCTCCACTGAATAGTATCCAATCTGTCTAAGTGGGTCTGATGAAATGAAATGCGAATGGGTCTCTTGTGATACAATAGTGAATAATTGTTATCAGGACTGCTTGTGAGGGATGGAGATGTAAAGGTAGACGTATTGTAGCAAGGAGGGGAGTGATGAACTTTTCAGAGTAAGAGCGGAGATCCCTGGGACCATCAAGGGAGAAGAGCAGAGAGTAGAGAAGCAGTGATGCCTGAGATGGAGGTAGAGATGATGACGTTGGAGAGATGGAGCAACTGGTGACTTTAGATCCAGAGAGGGAGAGGGGCTGTGTGCTGACAGCCGGCGAGCAGGCTTGTAGTGTATACCCTTTGGTTGGTTGATGATTTATGGAGGGGATTGTAACCATGACAATGAAAGGATATATGATAGGATGAATGTGAAACTAATATTCTCCCATGAAAACTATCACATAATTCACAATAAAACATTAAAAAAGAAAAGACAGCCAAGCATCTTAACATCATTTCCCACTTTTACCCATTCACACTATGCCTCAATCTTTGTATCCATGAGAACTGTTGTTCCACGGTTGTGCATACGTTGTTATTTACCTCTGTCAAATTTAGTCCATGTAAACGTGCCTAACTATTCTCCCATCCGACTTGTTTTTCCTTTCCTCTTTCCTTTCTAGTGTGTGCCCCCACACCAGCACCCAAACTATCCTGCGTCTATTCTCTAGCCTGTGCTCCACTAACCTATGCCTATTCCCTACCCTGTGCTCTACCTTCCCCTCCTTCCCCTCACCAACCCCATACAACCTGCAACCAACAACAACAACAAAATTAAAATATAAATTTTTTTTTTTTCGTACCCCTTTTAGTGTGTGTGCTTTCTTTGGTTTCACAATAATGGTCCTATGCCATATTTCTACTTTTGTGACTGGCTGATTTCACTCAGCATGATGTTCTCAAGGTTCATTAATATTATGTGATGGTTTGCTGATTTCTTGTTATTCTTCAAGTTAGCATAATATTACACAATGTGTATGTACCAAAGTTTATTTATCCATTCTTCCATTGACAGGCATTTAGGCTGTCTCCATTTGTTTTTTCAATGTTTGATTTTGAATTATGTGATAGCATACATGGGAGAACATTAGTTTTACATTCATCCTATCGTATATCGTTTCATTGCCATGGATATACAATCCCTTCCATGCATCATCAGCCAACCAAAGGGTATACAATACAAGGCAGCCTCCCGGTCGTCAGCACACAGCCCCTCTCCCTCTCTTTGCCTAAAGTCTCCAACTTTTCACGTCCATCTCTCCATGTCATCATCTCTGCTTCCATCTCAGGCATCACTGCTTCTCTGGGTAGGGTCCCGCTCTCTGTTCTTCTCACTTAATGGTCCCAGGGACCTCACTCCTAAACTGAAAAATTAATCACTCCCATCCTTGCTACAAACGTCAACCTTTACATTTCCAACCCTCACAAGCAGTCCTGATAACAATTATTCACTATTGTATCACACAAGAGACCCATCCGCATTTCATTTCATCAGCCCCGCCTAGACAGATTGGAGATTGTCAGTGGAGATTTTACCTTCCTTCACACCCTCTTGATCTAGGTTTCCTCTGGAAAGCTTGGAAGCCAGTCACTTCTTGCCTTTATAGCCACACACACCCCCATTTTGTGTAGCCAATGTCCAAGTTGTCCATTCCTATCTACTCTGTGTATGGAGGGGATGGAAATGATCCTTGCTGTAAAGATTTGTTCCCTCTTTTGAGCTACTACATCCATAGCTGTAGGTCAAGTTAATCAAATTGTATCAGATTACACTTTTTTCCCTCTTCTTTCTTCTTCTAGTTGAGCTCTGATCATCCACTCATTGTAGCCAGGTAAAGTGGGTATTATCTGCAAGTGTGGGTGTTCTTGTGTATATGCCTTCTCTTCTTATCAGCTGGATAATTCACTCTCCACTCTAGTCCTCTGTGGCTATGTCACTGACTCTGGGCCCAAGAGTCCCCAGGTCGTGCCACACTGCTGGCCAACCAGGTGTCCACCCAGGTTCACAGGAGTCTAGTGAAATTTGTAGGGCTTAGCTCACGGCTTCATTGCTGTTTTTCCCTCACTTTCCCTTATCAGTGACAAACATGGTTACCAATCAGAGCATGTATTCCCTTTGAGTCTTAGACTTGGAAGGGGGTTTGCACTTAGGGTACCTGACCACTTGCCTAGATGTCTCCTGGGCAAGCAACTTGCTTGTTCTTGTAGTAAAAGTCAGTCTGCCTATATTGTTTTGTATTTTTCCTGTATCTCTTTCTTTCAAGAAGTATCTTCTGTTCTTCTAGCCGCTCTAGGCTAGTCTGCTCGTCCATCTCTGAAGATCTGGATGTGGTTCAGGCTTCCACGTATAGTCTCATGCAATGCAGAGGCTCCGCAGGAAGCCTCGTTCACTGGGCACATTATTGCACCATTTTAGGTATTCCAATCAGTTATAGACAGAAGACAGACTTACAAACTTTCTATGATGATGTTTCTGGCTGTTCCTTTCTCTCCCCCTCCAGTGTCTATTTTATAATATTATGCAATGAAAACCAAGATTCAAAAGACAGCCAAGCATCTTAATATTTTTCCCCATTTCAACGATGTCTCAATGTCTGTATCCCAGACCACTGTTGTTCCAAGGTTGTACATACATCCTTATTTACCTCTGTCCCACCTAACCCATGTAATTTGGCCTAATTGTGCTATACTGCTTTGTTCTTCCATTCCTCTCTCCCTTCTTGTATATTGCCCCCTCCTGAGTACCCAAACTGTTTTGTGTCTATTCCCTACCCTGTCCTCCACCTTCCCCTCCCACCCCTCACCACCCACCCCACATCCTGGTAACCAGCAAAGAATCCC
>NW_006408685.1:6405886-6407788 GCF_000296735.1 Chrysochloris asiatica
TCCCTCTTGAAAGCTTGTAAGCCAGTCACTTCTTGCCTTTGTAGCTCCCCCCCTCCCCATTTTGTGTACCCAATGTCCAAATTGCCCATCCCTGTTTATTCTGTGTATGGAGGGGGTGGGAATGATCCTTGCTGTAAAGATTTGTTCCCTCTTTTGAGCTACTGCATCAATAGGTGTAGGTCAAGCTCCTCAATTTGTATCAGATTACTCTTTTTATTTATTTTTTTTCCTCTTCTATCTTCTTCTGGGTGAGCTCTGATCATCCAGTCATTGAAGCCAGGTCAAGCGGGTATTATCTGCAAGTATGGGTGTTCTAGTGCATATGCCCTCTCTTCTTATCAGCTGGATGCTTCACTCTCCACTCCAGTCCTCTGTGGCTATGTCACTGACTCTGGGCTCAAGAGTCCCCAGGTCTTGCTACACTGCTATCCAACCAGGTTTCCACCGGGTTCACAGGAATCTATTGAACATTGTATGGCTTAGCTCGCAGCTTCATTGCTGTTTTTCCTTCACTCCCCCCTATCGGGGACGATTGTGGTCACAAATCAGAGCGTGAATTCCCATTGAATGTTAGTCTTGGACCGGGGTTTCCACTGAGGGGACCCGACCACTTGCCGTGATGTCTCCGGGGCAAGTAACTTGCTTGTTCATGTAGTAACAGTCTGCCTCTATTGTTTTGTATTTTTCCTGTTGCTCTTTCTTTCAAGAAATATCTTCTGTTCTAGCCACTCCCGCTGGTCTGCTCCTCCTTTCAAGTGGAAATTACCCATCTCTGAAGATCTGGATGTGGTTCAGACTTCTACCTATAGTCTCATGTAATGCAGAGGCACCAGAGGAAGCCTCCTTCACGGGGTACGTTGTAGCCCCCATTTTAGGTATTCCAATCAGTTATAGGCAGAAGACAGACTTACAAGCTTTCTATGATGATGTTTCTGGCTATTCCTTTCTCTCCTCCTCCAATGTTTATTTTATAATATAATGCAAGGAAAACCAAGATTCAAAAGACAGCCAAGCATCTTAACATCATTCCCCCATTTTCCTCATTCCAACCATGTCTCAATCTCTGTATCCCAGAACCCTGTTGTTCCGAGGTTGTGCATACATTGTTATTTACCTGTGTCCCACTTAGCCCACGCAAACCTGCCTAATTGTTCTCCCATCTGATTTGTTCTACCATTCCCTTCTTCCTTCTTGTATATTGACCCCCTCCTGAGCACCCAAAGTATCCTGTGTGTCTATTCCTTGCCCTGTGATCCACCTACCCCTCCCTCCCTTCACCCCATCACCACATCACAGCAACCAGCAAATAATCCACCCCCCTTTAGTATGGGTTCTTTTTCTAGTCTTTTACTGTAGTGGTGCTATGCAGTATTTCTCCTTTTGTGACTGACTAATTTCACTCAACATAATATCTCAAGATTCATCTGTGTTAGGTGGTGGCTTGCAGCTTCCTTGCTATTTTTCAAGGTTGTATAATATTCCATTGTGTTTATGTACCACAGTATGTTTATCCACTCTTCAGGTAATGGGCACTTTGGCTGTCTCCATCATTTTACTATAGTAAATAATGCTGCTATGAACATTGGTGTGCATATAACTTCTCGTGCTCTGGCTTCTTTTTCTTTTCAGTAAATACCAAGTAGAGGAATTGCTGGATCCTAAGGTATTTCGATTTTCAACCATCTGAGGAAGTGCCATATTGTTTCTAGAGAGGTTAGACCATTTTTCAGTCCCACCAGAAATACAGGAGTGTCCCAGTCTCTCCACATCCCTGCCAACATTTATTGTCCTCTACATTTTTGATCTTTGCTGTAATTGTTGGTGTGAGATGATATCTCATTGTTGTTTTGATTTGCATCTCTCTAATGGCTAGTGATTGTGAACATTTCTTCATATGTTTGT
>NW_006408685.1:6408358-6411059 GCF_000296735.1 Chrysochloris asiatica
GGTTCCCTCTTGAAAGCTTGTAAGCCAGTCACTTCTTACTTTTGTATCACTCCCCCCATTTTAGGTAGCCTATGTCTAAGTTGCCCCTCCCTGTCTACTCTTTGTGTGGAGGGGGTAGGAATAATTCTTGCAGTAGGAATTTGTTTCCTCTTTTGAGCTACTGCATTTATAAGTGTAGGTCAAGTTTATCAAATTGTATCAGATGACACTTTTTTTCCTCTTCTTTCTTTTTTGGGTTGAGCTCTGATCATCCAGTCATTGAAGCCAGGTCAAGTGGGTATCATCTGCAAGTGTGGGTATTCTTGCCTCTGTCCACCCTCTTCTTATCAGCTGGCCGCTTTGCTCTCTACTCTAGTCCTCTGTGGCTGTGCCATTGACTCTGAGCTCATGAGTCCTCAGGTCTTGCCTCACTGCTGGGTGACCAGATCTCCACCCAGGTTCACAGGAGTCTGCTGAACGATGAAGGACTTAGCTCTCTGCTTCATTGATATTCTTCAGACACTTCCTCTTATGGATGACATGGCGTGGTCACCAATCAGAGCGTGTATTTCCATTTCATCTTAGTCTTGGAAGAAGATTTCCACTGAGAGGACCCAACTACTTGCCTTGATGTCTCCTGGGCAAGCAACTTGCTTGTTCTTGTGGTAACAGTCGGACTGCCCTTATTGTTTTGTATTTTTCCTGTAGGTCTTTCTTTCAAGAAGTATCTTCTGTTTTTCTAGCTGCTCCAGGCTGGTCTGCTCGTCCTTTCAAGTGGAAAATTTCCTGTCTCTGGAGGTCTGGAAGTGGTTCAGGCTTCCACCTATAGTCTTATCTAATGCAGAGGCTCTTCAGGAAACCTCCTTCACTGGACACATTCTAGCTCCATTTTAGGTATTCCAATGAGTTATAGGCAGAAGACAGACTTACAAGCTTTCTATGGTGATATTTCTGGTTAGTCTTTTCTCTCCCCCTCCAGTGTCTGTTTTATAATATAATGCATTGAAAACCAAGGTTCAAAAGACAGCCAAGCATCTTAACATTATTCTCCCCTTTTCCCCATTCCAACCATGTCTCAATCACTGTATCCCAGAGCCCTATTGTTCTAAGGCTGTGCTACATCATGTTTTACCTCTGTCCCATTTAGTCCATTCATACCTGTCTAATTGTTTCCCATCTGCTTTGTTCTTCCATTCCTTTCTCCCTACTTGTATATTTCCTCCCTCCCCAACACCCAAACTGTCCTGTGTCTATATCCCTGCCCTGTACCCCACCTTCCCCTCCTGCCCCTAATCCTACCCCTACATCCTAGCAACCAGCTAAGAATCCACTTTAGTGGATTAGTATGGGTTCTTTTTCTTAGTCTTTTACAGTAGTGGTCCTATGCAGTATTTTTCCTTTTGTGACTGACAAATTTCACTCAACATAATGTCCTCAGGGTTCATCTATGTTAGGAAGTGGCATGCAGCTTCCTTGTTATTTTTCAAAGTAGCAAAATACTCCATTGTTTGTATGTACCACAGCTTGTTTATCCATTCTTCAGGTGATGGGCACTTTGGCTGTCTCCATCTTTTTTGCTATTGTAAATAGTGCAGCTATGAACATTGGTGTGCAAATATCTTCCTGTGTTGTGCTCATTTTTCTTGTGGGTAAATACCAAGTAGAGGAATTGCTGGATCATAAGGAATTTCTATTTTCAACCTTCTGAGGAAGCGCCATCTTGCTTTCAAGACAGGTTGGACCATTTTGCAGTCCCACCAGCAATGCAAGAGTGTCCCAGTCTTTCCACACCCCCGCCGGCATTTATTGTCCTCAACTTTTTTGATCTTTGCTGTTATTGCTAGTGTGAGATGATATCTCATTGTTGATTTTATTTGCAGCTCTCTAATGGCTAGTGATCGTGAACATTTCTTCATATGTTTGTTGGCTGTCCGGATCTCCTCCCTGGTGAAGTGTCTGTTCATATCCTGTGACCATTTCTTAACTGGGTTATTTGTCTTATTTTTGTAGATGTGTAGTATTTTCATATATATTTTAGAAATTAGTCCCTTATCCGATACTTTGTTGCAAAAGATTTTTTCCCAGTCTGTGGGTTCCCTTTCTACGCTCTTGGTGAAGTCTTTTGATCAACACAAGTTTTTAATTTTTAATATGTCCTACTCGTCTATTTTGTCTATTTTTGTTTGTGTACTTTTGAAAATGTGTGGCAGTCTGTATATGCCCTGACTTAGTGCCCTCACTTTTGTCCCTATTTTTTCATTGATGATCTTCATAATTTTGGGATTCACATTTAGATCTTTAATCCATGTTGAGTTCATTTTTGTATAGGGAATGAGGAAAAGGTCTTGTTTCAGTCTTTTACATATCGCTTTCCAGTTCTGCCAGCACCATTTGTTAAAGAGACTGTCTCTTCCTCAGGCAATGTGCCTAGTCACTTTGTCGAAGATCATTTTGCTGTAAGTGGTTGGGTTAATATCTGGATTCTCGATTCTGTTCCATTGATCAATGTCTCTTTCATTGTACCACTACCAGGCTGTTTTGACCACCGTAGCCATGTAGTAAAGTTTGAAATTGGGAAGTGAGAGACCTCCAACCCTGTTCTTTTTAAGCAGTTCTTTGCTTATTCTGGGTCTCTTTCCTTTCCATATAAAATTAGTAATTGTCTTTTCCATATCTTTGAAGAATGTTGTTGGAATCTGGATTGGGATTGCATTGTATGTGT
>NW_006408685.1:6413129-6432127 GCF_000296735.1 Chrysochloris asiatica
ATAGAATGCTCTGTATACATCTATGAGGTCAAGTTGGTTGATTGTGTTGTTAAGTTCCTCTGTAGCATTGTTTAGTTTCTTTCTGGTTGTTCCATCCCTTTTCGAGAGTAGTGTGTTGAAATTTCCCCCTGTAATTGTGGATTTATCTATTTCTTTCTTCATTTCCATTAAGGTTTGCTTCATGTATCTTGGTGCTCTTTCGTTGGGAACGTATATGTTTATTATGGTTATGTTGTCTTGCTCCATTGACCCTTTGATCATGAGATAGTGTCCTTCTTTGTCTCTTATGCTGTTTTTTATCTTAAAGTCTATTTTGTTGGTGATTAGTATTGTGACTCCTGCTTGTTTATTGCTGCTGTTGGTTTGATAAATTTTTTTCCATCCTTTAACTTTAAGTCTGTTTTTGTCTTTATGTGTAAGGTGTGTCTCTTGCATGCAGCATATTGATGGATCTTGTTTTCTTATCCATTCTGCCACCGTTTGTCTCTTCACTGGTGCATTCAATACATTAACATTCAATGTAACTATCGATAAGTATGAGTTGATTGATGTCATTATGTTACTTTTTTGGAGGTGTTGTTCGTTCTTCGGTTCTGCTTTCCTTCTTGTATTGGTTTAGTGTTTTTTGAGTTGATTCTAGTCGGTTTCTTTGCTTGTTCTGTTTGGGAATTCGTTTTTATGATATGTTGTGGAGTGCTAACTTTCTTTGGGTTTACCTTGTAATGTACTAACTGTTCTCCGCATTTAGGGTACTCCATTGTAACCTGTAATTTACCTGGCATTCTTATCACCTGAGCTTCCATTATTGCATTAGGTGGGGGGTGGGGTGGCGTAAGCATGGGCCGGCAGGCACTGTGCCCACTTTTTAATTGGGTTATTTGTCTTTTTCTTGTAGAGGTGTTGAAATTCCCTATATAGTTTAGAAATGAATCCCTAGTCTGATATGTCATTGCAAAAGACTTTTTACCATTCTGTGGGTTCCCTTTTTACTCTTCTGAAGTCTTTCGATGCACGTAAGTTTTTCATTTTTAGCATGTCCCACTCATCTATTTTGTCTACTTTTGTTTGTGTGGTTTTCAAAATGTTTTGTAATCTGTGTATTAATTCCCTCACATTTGATCCTATTTTTTCATTGATGGCCTTCGAATTCTGGGATTCACGTTGAGGTCTTTAATCCATGTTGTGTTGGTTTTTGTATAAGGTGTGAGGTGAAGATCTTGTTTCAATCTTTTGCATATCGTTATCCAGTTCTGTCAGCACCATCTGTTGAAGACACTATCACCTCCCCATGTGGTATATTTAGGTGTTTTGTCAAAAATCAGTTTTCTGTCTGTAGATGAGTTAATTTCTGGATTCTGAATTCTGTTCCATTGACCTATGGATCTTTCATTGTACCAGTACCAAGCTGTTTTGATCACTGTAGTTGTGTAGTAAATTTTGAAGACTCAAAGTGAGAGGCCGCCAACCTTATTTTTCTTCTTTAGTAGTGGTTTGCTTATCCTGCATCTCTTTCCTTTCCATATAAAGCTTGTAATTGATTTTTGTATCTCTTTGAAGGATATCGTTGGAATCTGGATTGGGATTGCATCATATGTGTAAATTGCTTTGGGCAGTATTGACATTTTCATAATGTTATATCTTCCCATCCAGGAGCATGGTACATTTTACCATTTTTGTAAGTCTCTTTTAGTTTCTAGTAGTAGTCGTTTGTAGTTTTCTTTGTACAAGTCCTTTGTTTCTCTTTTTACATTTTTTTCTTATATATTTCATCCTTAGGGTGGCTATTGTAAATGGTATTGCTTTCCTAATGTCCTTTTCAGTGCTCTTGTTTTTTGGTATAGAGGAATCCAAGTGATTTTTGTATGTTGATCTTTATCCTGCCACTTTGAAGAATCTTCCATTGATATCTAGTAAGTAGTTTTTTTTTTACTGAGCCTTTGGAGGTTTTTACATATAGGATCATTTGTTGTTGTTGTTGTTATGTGCCACCGAGTCGGTTCCGACCCATAGCGACCCTGTATAGGGTTTCTGAGGGTGTAAATCTTTACGGGAGTAGAAAGCCTCATCTTTCTCCCGCAGAGCAGCTGGTAGTTTCGAACCGCTGACCTTAAGTTTCACAGCCCGATTCGTAACCACTACGCTACCAGAGCTCCTATCGTCTGCAAATAAGGAGAGTTTTGCTTCCTTTTTGCCAATTTGTTGTTGTTGTTGTGTGCTGTGGAGTCGGTTCTGACTCATAGTGACCCTGTACAGTGTTTCTGAGGCTGTAAATCTTTACGGGAGCAGATCGCCTCATCTTTCTCCCGCGGAACCACTGATAGTTTCAAACTGCTGACCTTGCAGCTCACAGCCTGATTCATAACCACTACGCCTTTGGATGCCTTTAATTTCCATGTCTTGCTGTGTAGCTCTTGCTAAGATTTCCAGCACAATATTGAATAGGAGCGGTGACAAAGGCATCCTTGTCTGGTTCCTGTCCACAGAGGGAAGCCTTTCAGATTCTCTCCATTGAGAGTAATGTAGGCTGCTTTTTTTTGTATATGTGCTCTTAATTATGTTGAGGAATTTGCCTTCAATTTCTATTTTGTTGAGTGTTTTCATAAGGAATGGATATTGGATTTTTCAAATGCCTTTTCTGCATCAATCGATATGGTCATATGGTTCTCTTCTTTTTTCTTATTTAAATGGTGGATAACATTTATTGTTTTTCTAGTGTTGAACCATCCTTGCATCCCTGATATCAATCCTACTTTATCACGATGTATTATCTTTTTGATGTGTTGTTTGATTCTGTTGACTAGGAATTTGTTGAGAAGTTTTGCATCTATGTTTATGAGGGATATTGTTCTATAATTTTCTTTCTTAGTGACGTGCTTCCCTGGTTTTGGTATGAGGGTTATGCTTGCTTCATAAAATGTATTAGGAAGTTTTCCATCCTCCTCTGTCTTTTGGAATAATTTGAGTACAATTTGTGACAACTCTTCCCTGAATGTTTGGAAGAATTCTCCAGTGAAGACATCTGTTCCTGGCCTTTTTTTTGTTGGCAGTCTTTTGATGACCTGATCAATTTTTCTTTTGTTATGGGTCTGTTCAGGTTTTCTACTTCACTGTGTGCAAGTTTAAGTAGGTCGTATTTATCTAAAAATATATTCATCTCTTATAATATTTTCAAATTTGTTGGAGTTCAACTCTTCATAGTACTGTTATTATCCTTTAGGTTTCCTTTGGTTTCGTTGTGACACTGCCCATGTGGTTTCTAATGTGTGTTATTTGTGTCTTCTCCCTCATATCTTTTCTTAGGTTTGCCAATGGGCTGTCGATTTTGTTAATCCTTTCAAGGATCCAGCTTCTTGTCCTGTTGATTGTTTTTATAGTTTTTTTCTGTTTCCAATCTCTTTTATTTCTGCTCTAATCTTTATTTTTTCTTTTCTTTTGGTGATGTAGGTTCCCTCTGTTGGTCTCTTTCTAATTGTTGTAGATGCTGTGTTATTGTGTTAATTTTTGTTCTTCCTTCTTTTTGGATATGTGCGTTTATTGCAATAAAGTGTCCTCTCGATACCGCTTTTGCCGTGTCCCAAAGATTTTGGTGTGTTGTGTTTTTGTTCTCATTTATTTCTAGGAACTTTGTAAATTCACGTTTAATTTCTTCTACTACCCAGTCACTTTTCAGCAAGGTGTTGTTCAGTTTCCATGTATTTGTCTTGATTTCCTTGGTCTTCCTATTGTTGATTTCTAATTTCATAACATTTTGTTCTGAGAAGATGCTTTGTAGAATTTTTATATTTGTAAATTTATGGAGATTTGTTTTGTGGCCTAACACATGGTCTATTCTGGAGAATGTTCCGTGTGCACTAGGAAAGAATGTGTATTGTGCAGTTGTTGGGTTGAATGCTCTGTACACATCTATGAGGTCCAGTTGGCTGATTGTGTTGTTTAGTTCTTCTGTGTCTTTGTCAAGTTTCTTTTTGATTGTTCTATCCATTTTTGAAAGTGGTATATTAAAATCACCCACTATTATTGTAGATTCATTTATTTCTTTCTTCAAATCTATTAGAGTTTGCTTTATATATTTTGGAGCACTTTCATTAGGGGCATAAATATTTATTATGGTTATTTCATTTTGCTTAATTGTCCCTTTATTTATGACATAATGACCTTATTTATCTATGATGCTGTGTTTTGCCTTAAATTTCATTTTACCAGAGATTAGTACTGCCACTCCTGTTCGTTTTTTAATGCAATTAGCTTGGTATATTTTTTTCCCATCCTTTGACTTTTAATCTGTTTTTGTGTGTGAGATGCATCACTTGCATACAGCATATTGAAGGATCTTGTTTTCTTATCCAATCTATAACCCTCTGTCTCTTAACAGGTGCATTTAATCCATTTACATTCATTGTAATTATCAATGGGTATTGATTATTTGCTGCCATTATGTTTGTTTTTTTGTGGTGTTGCTGCTTTCTTTGTTCTGTGTGTTGTCCTTTGTTGACTTCATGCTTTTTGTGTTCTTTCTTGTGATTTTCCTCATACTTTTAATGTTTCCATGTTCTTTTTGGATGTTCATTCTCTTGGTATATTATTAAGTGTTAATTTTCTTTAAGGTTGCCTTATAATCCATTCACTTTTCTCTCCATGTAGTGCAGTCTATTTTATCCTGTAATCGACCTGACCTTCTCACTATCAGGATCTCTGTTACTACGTGTTTACCTTCTTTTACATTGTACTTGTTTTGATCATAGACTGAACTCCCAGATTCTCTGAGCTTGTTCTTATAGTTTTGTGCTGTTCTCGACTCTTCCTTCTGTTGACTTAATTCTGGGAGGTGCTGTCACGTATGTCAAACTCTGGTTGTTGTCTGTTCTTGTTGGTTCTCAGTCCACAAAACTCTTTTTAGGTGGTAGTTTGGCTTTGGCAAAATCCCTTAGCGTATGTTTTTCCTGGAATGCTTTGATTACACAATCATATTTGATTGATAGCTTTGCTTCTTGGTTGGAAATTTTTTCTTTCAGGGTTTTTTATATGTCTCCCCATTGCCTTCTTGCTTGCATGGTTTCTGCTGAGAGATCTGAGCTTAATCTGACTTGCTTGCCTTTGTATGTGACACTTCTGTTTTCCCTGGCTGCTTTCAGAAGTGTCTCCTTATCTTTGATTTTGGAGAGCCTGACAATGATATGTCTCAGTGATTTTCTTTTGAGGTCTATCTTTCCTGGGGTTTGTTAAGCTTCTTGAATGTTTATCTTTTCGTTTTCAGGATATTAGAGAAAATTTCTTCCAGCAGTTCTTCAACTGTTTCCTCTGTGGACCTGTGCGATTCTTCTTGCTCTGGAATACTGATAATTCTTAAGTTATTCCTCTTCATGTTGTCCAACATAAATCTTAGACCTTCTTCAGATTTTTTTATCCTTTTTTGTGTTTGTTCTTCTATCTTAGTGGAATTGAGAGATTTGTCTTCCAGTTCACTGGTTCTCTCTTCCATCTCATCTATTTTGTTCCTTTGCCCTTTCAGAGTATTGTTTATTTCTGATATTCTGTTATTGATCATTTTGACTTCTTTCTGTAGGTTTTAAATTGTTTCCAATATAGTATCTATCTTGTTTCATTGTTCCTGTAGCACTTTCCTGACTTCTTCCTTGTTTCTCCCAACTCCATTGTAAAGTATTTTTAAACATTTTATAATCATTTTTCTGAATTCCTTCTTAGGCATTTCCAAGGCCTGCCCTCCTTGCAGAATGGAGTGCAGGTCTACCTCTAGGTCATTTGTCTCAAACATTTTACTTGTTTCTGGACATGTGCTGATATAGTCATCTGTTTTTGCTTCTTATACATATTTAGTATTTATCTGTGGCCTTAATACGTAATTGATTATGCATTTTGGTCTTTTTTTATACTTTCTTTTTGCTTCCAGGAAGATGTGATCAGGATGTGGGCTTCCCTTTTCATTCTTCTTATTGCTTCACTCAGAGTAACTTTCAAAGGTGTTTTCTGTTTTTCTGTTATATGGCAGTTTTTATTCGTTTTCCTGTTTTAGAGAGTGTAACCATAGGTTGGCTATATGGCAGCAGTTGCTGACTCTTCTTGTGTAATATATGTAGAGAAAGAGTCCTCCAAAGGTAGAAAGGGGAGCATGTAACAGCCAAATAGCACCAGCAAAAATAAAACAAGATAAAAAAAAAACAAAACACAGCAACAACAAAACCTAGACTGAATACTGTAGTCTATAAACACAGAAAAGGGAGAGGGAGATAAGAGAGAAAAAAAAAAAGAAATATGTAGCCTAATATGAGTATGACTTTAATGCCCTCTCTTCAGCTTCTTGCTTTCAAAGCTACCTGAGAGATGTCAAGATGCCAGTGTTGGTTGTTATGCTATATCTCAGGCTTTAGTTTAATTTTCGGCCTGTTTTGTTTTTAAACTCTCTTTCCCTCTCTACATCCCTGTCCTGACCTTTCCCGTATTAAAAAACAAAAGAAAAGACAAACAAGCAAAAAATGTTCAGGGCCTGCTCTTGGGCTGTGTATCTGTGTGCATGTGTGACAGAAGAACCCACCACTGGTAAAGGTAGGGGGTGTCCAATCACTCGGGCTCCCCCTACATTCACCAGAATAGATGCGAGCAAACAGTGGGTGTACCAATGACCAGATACAAAAAAAAAAAAAATCATAACGTAGCAAAACTGGCAAAATATATTGTCCACTTTTGCTCCAAGGTTCTTGCAGCATTTTTCCGTGGTGTTTCTGCTTCCCTGCTTGGTCTTGCCATTTGGTCTCTCCCAAGATGTAGGATCCAGGCCTCCAAGCCCAGCCCGACTGATTCACAAGTACACGATTTTTTACTTTAGCTTCAAGTTCCACAATCTATACGCCTTAAACTTTTAAAATATTCCTATCTCTATGCTTCCGAGTTTTGGAGCTCTGCCCTGGATCTGCTTTACCTGGTATTCTGTGGTATTGCTGATGGCAAACCTCACTGCACCTCCACCCTAGCCGCCGTCAAGCCCCGCCTCTTTGTCTCCATATTTTTGCTATTGTAGATAGTGCCGTTATGAACATTGTTGTGCATATATCTACTCGTATTATGGCTCGTATTTCTTGTGTATAAATACCAAGTAGAGGAATTGCTGGATCATAAGGTATCTCTATTTCCAACCTTCTGAGAAAGCACCATATTGCATTCCAGAGTGCTTGGACCATTTTGCAATTTCACCAGCAATGTAGGAAGGTCCCAGTCTCTCCATATCCTTGACAATATTTGTTGTCCTCTACTTTTTTGATTTTTGCTATTACTGCTTGTGTGAGATGATATCTAATCGTTGGTTTGACTTGCATCTCTCTTATGGCTAGTTATCGTGAACATTTCTCCATATTTTTGTTGGCTGCCTGATTCTCCTCCTTGGTGAAGTTTCTATTCATGTCCTGTGCCCATTTTCAAATTGGGTTATTTGTCCTTTTCTTGTAGAGCTATTGTAAGTTCCTATATATTTTGGAAATAAGTCCTTTGTCTGATTTCCTTGCAAAATATTTTTTTCCATTCTTTGACTCCCTATTTTCTCTTTTGATGCAAATAGGTTTTCCAATTTTTAGTATGTCCCATTCATCTATTTTGTCTACTTTTGTTTATGTAATTTTCAAAATGCTTGGTAGTCTGTATATGCCCTGTATTGGAGCTCTGACATTTGTCCCTATTTTTTCATTGATGGCCTTTGTAATTCTAGGATTCACATTTAGGTCTTTAATCCATGCTCTGTTGGGTTTTGTATAAGGCATGAGATAAATGTCTTGTTTCAATCTTTTGCATATCATCTTCCAATTCTACCAGCACCATCCGTTCAAGAGACTATCTGCTCCTCATGCAATGTACTTTGGCTCTTTTTCAAAGCTCTGTTGGCTGTATTTTGATGGGTTAATTCCTGGATTTTCAATTCCGTTCTATTGATCAATGTATCTTTCTTTATACCAGTATCAGGCTGTTTTGACTAATGTAGCCATATAGTACATTTTGAAATAGGGGAGTGAAAGGACCCCCACCTTGTTCTCCTTCTTAAGCTGTGCTATGCTTATCATGGGTCTTTTTCCTTTCCATATAAAGTTTGTAATTGTTTTTTTCCATTTCTTTGAAGAATGTCATTGGAATCTGAATTGGGATTGCATTATATGTGTAAATTGCTTTGGGCATTATTGATATTTTCCCAATGTTATGTCTTCCTATCCAGGAACATGTATATTCTTCCACTTTTGTAAGGTTCTTTTAGTTTCTTGCAGTAGTGTTCTGTAGTTTTCTTTGTATAGGTCCTTTGTTTCTCTGGTTACATTTATTCCCAGGTATTTCATCCTTTGGGTGGCTATTGTAAATGGTATTGCTTTGTCAATGTTATTTCAGCACTTCCATTATTGGTATAGAGGAATCCATCTGATTTTTGGATGTTGATCTTGTGCCCTGCCACTTTTGCTGAATCCTCCAATTAGGTCTAGTAGCTTTTTTACTGATTGTTTTGGATTTTCTATATATAGGATCATATCGTCTGCAAATAATGAGAGAGTTTTACTTCCTCTTTGCCAATTTGGATACCTTTGATTTCTCTATCTTGCCGTATAGCTCTTGCTAACACTTCTAGCATAATATTGAATAGGAGTGGTGACAAAGGGCAGCCTTGTCTGGTTCCCGTTCACAGAGGGAAGACTTTAAGTTTCTCTCCATTGAGAGTAATGTAGGCTGTTGGTTTTTTATATACGCTCTTGATTATGTTGAGTAATTTCCCTTCAATTCCTACTTTGTTGAGTGTTTTTATAAGAAATGGATGTTAGAGTTTGTCAAATGCATTTTCTGCATCAATCGATATGATGATGTGGTTCTTTTCCTTTTTCTTTTTTATGTTCTGGATTTCATTGATTGTTTTTCTAATGTTGAACCATCCATGAATCACTTTTATGAAACCCACTTGGTCATGATGTATTATTTTTTTGATGTGTTGCTGAAATCTGTTGGCTAGGATTTTGTTGAGAATTTTTGCATCTATGTTCGTGCGGGATGTTGGTCTACAATTTTATTTCTTAGTGATGTCCTTCCCTGGTTTTGGTATGAGGCTTATGCTTGCTTCATAAAATGTATTAAAGTTTTCCATCTTCCCCCATATTCTGAAATGATTGGAGTAGAATTGTTGACAACTTTCCCCTGAATGACTGGTAGAACTCACCAGTGAAGACATCTGGACTTGGACTTCTTTTGTTTGGGAGATCCATGATGACCTGAACAATTTCCTCTATTGTTATGGGTCTGTTCGAGTCTTCTACTTCACTCTGTGTGAGTTTAGGTAGGTCGTGTTTATCTAAAAATGTATCCATCTCTTCTAAGTTTTCAAATATGTTAGATTACAACTTTTCATAGTATTCTGTTATTATCTTTTTGATTTCTTTTTGTTCTGTTGTGACATTGCCCATGTGGTTTCTAATGCGAGTTATTTGTGTCTTCTCTTTTGTTAGGTTTGCCAGTGGTTTGCCAATTTTATTAATCTTTTTAAAGAACCAGCTTCTTTTCCTGTTGATTCTTTCTATAGTTTTTCTCTTTTTGATCTCATTTATTTCCACTCTGATCTTTATTATTTCTTTTCTTTTGGTGACTGTAGCTTCCCTCTGTTGGTCCGTTTCTAGTTGCTGGAGATGCTATGTTAATGTGTTAATTTAAATTCTTTCTTCTTTTTGGATGTTTGCATTCATCACAATAAATTGTCCTCTCAGAACTGCTTTCGTATTGTCCTAACGATTTTGGTATATTGTGTTTTCATTCTCTTTTGTTTCTAGGAACTTTGTGAATCCATGTTTAACTTCTTCTATTAACCAGACGCTCTTTGGCAGGGTGTTATCTAGTTTCCACATATTATACTTTATTTCCTTGGTCTTCTTATTGTTGATTTCTAATTTTATCGCATTGTGGTCTGAAATGAAGCTTTGTAGTATTTTGAGATTTGTAAATTTACGGAGGCTTGCTTTGCGACCTAACACATGGTCAATTCTGGAGAATTTTCCATGATCACTGGACAAGAATGTGTATTGTGTTGTTGTTGGGTTGAATGCTCTGTACACGTCTATGAGGTCAAGTTGGTTGATTGTGCTGTTTAGTTCCTCTTTAGCTAGTTGAGTTTCTTTCCTTTTTTTCTGCCCTTTTCAAAAGTGGTGTATTAAAATCTCCCACTGTAATTGTAGATTTCTCTATTTCTTTCTTCAGTCCTAGTAGGGTTTGCTTTGTATATCTTGATGCTCTTTCATTTGGAGTGTAGATGTTAATCATGTTTATGTGATCTTGCTCAATTGACCCTTTAATCATGATATAGTGTCCTTCTTTATCTCTTATGTTGATTTTTGCTTTAATGTTTATTTTATCAGAGATTAGTATTACCGCTCTTGATTGTTTTTTATTGCTATCAGCCTGGCTTATTTTTTTCCATTCTTTAACGTTCTGTCTGTTTTTGTCTTTATGTGTATGCTGTGTCTCTTGTAGGCAGCATATTGAAGGGTCTTGTTTACTTATCCATTCATTCACTCTCTGTCTCTTCACTGTTGCATTTAATCCATTGGCATTCAGTATAATTTTCGATAGATATGGATTAACTTCTGTCATTATGTTTATTTTTTTGTGTGTGTGTGGTTCTGTTTGTTCCTTTGTTCTGCATGCCTTCTTGTGCTGAGTTCACGTTTTTGTGCTATTTCTAGTTGTTTTTTTCTTAGTTTTTATGTTTCCTTTTTCTTCTTGGATCTTCATTTTCATGGTAAATTTGAAGTATTAATTTTCATTGGGGTTATTCTATTGTCTATTAAATATTCCCTGTGTTTAAGACAGTCTATTGTATCCTGCAATCTACTCGACCTCCTCACCACCTAGATCTCTGATCCTATATTTCCCCCTTCTTTGACAGTGTTAATATTTTGATCTTTGGTTAGCCTCACAGGTCCTCTGAATTCATTGCTGTAATTTTGTTCTGTTCTGAACTCTGCTATCTGTCGACTGAGTTCCAGGTGGTGCTGCCAATTCTGTCAATCTCTGGTTGTTGTCTGTTCTTGCTGGTTTTCATTCCACAGAACTCCCTTTAGGATGTTTTGATGTGCTGAATTGGCTTTGACAAAATCTCTTAACTTCTGTTTATCCTGGAATGTATTGATTGTGCCATCATATTTGATCGACAGTTTTGCTGGATACACAATTCTTGGTTGACAGGCTTTTTTTTTTTCTTTTTCTTTTAGGGTGTTATATATGTCTCCCCATTGCTTTCTTGCCTGCATGGTTTCTGATGAGAAGTCAGAGCTTAACCTGATTTGCTTGCCTTTGTAAGTAACACTTCTCTTTTCCCTGACTGCTTTTAGGATTCTCTCCTTGTCTTTGATTTTGGAAAGCTTGATTATGACATGTCTCGGTGATTTTATTTGAGGGGGGTCTATCCTTCCTGGGGTTCTTATAATTTCTTGAGTATTTATCTTATCATCTTCAAGATGTTAGGAAAAATTTTTTTTCAACTATCTTTTCTGTGGATTTTTGTGATCCTACCTGTTCTGAAATGCCAATAATTCTTAAGTTATTTCTGTTCTTGTTATCCGGCATGAATCTTAGACTCTCTTCAGATTTTTACTCGTGTTTTCTGCTTGCTCTTTTTTCTTAGCAGTATTGAGAGATTTGTCTTCCAGTTTGCTGGTTCTGGCTTCCATCTCTTCTATTGTACTCCTTTGCTCTTTCCGTGTATTGTCCATGTCTGATATTTTATTATTAATCATCTGAACTTCTTTTTGCAGGTTTTGGATCATTTCCAATGCTGTATCTATCTTGTTTGATTGCTTCTGTAACACTTTCCTGACTTCTTCCTTATTTTCCTCCACCCGTTTTAGGAGCATTTGAATTTGTTTCCATGTTATTCTTCTGAATTCCTTGTCAGGCAGATCCAGAGCCTTCTCTTCTACTGGAAAATCTGTGTTTTATTCCATCTTATTTGTCTCAGTTACTTTTACCTGTTTTTGGACATGTGTTGAGATCTTTAATCGTGTTTTCTTGGACATTTTCAGCAGTTATATGGGTTTTTATGCTTAAATTGATGTATGTTGCTTTGTTGTTAAGCTTACTAAGTGTCTCCTGGTAGATATGATCTGAAGATAGGCTTCCCTTTTCATGTTTAATGCCTAGCAGCTGGTTTTGGCTATTGCCCAGATGGTGTGGCATTACAGGGTATGCTTGCAGCTTGGCTATATGAGCACAGTTGCTGTCTCTTCTTGGGCAAGGTAGGTGAAGAAAGCTCCAATCCCTGGGACAAGTGTGAGTCCAAAAGCACCAAAGACAGAAACAATGTAGAAGCAGAGACAGAAACCACCAATCAAAAACAAAAGTAAAATTGTGATTGTCCACCGGCCTTTGCTGTGCATGCAGGGATAATGGGTCCCACCCTGGTCAAATTTGGGCCTGGGTCCCAGAGTCAGACATCATAAGAAGCAGCCAGCAGGTTACCTCTCTCTGTCATTGGAAAACTGTGGGTGCAGTGCTGGACCCTTTTGGGGGTGTGCTCCTGCCTGCCTGAATGTGTCTGGGTTGGGAAGTGAGGGCATGATCAGAGTGAAGAGGAAGATATGTGAAAAATTAAAAGTGAAAGATGAAAAATTGGTCATACCTCTCCCTCCAGATGCAGAGCTCCATGGCTTCTAGCGCTGGGTCACTGCCTCTGCTTGGCTGACTATTTTAAGGTTTTTGAAGTTCTTTTATAATTGTTTTAGTAGTCTTAAAATGCTTTTAGTGGTCACACATCTTTATCATCCCAGGGTAAATTTCTTTTCAGAAAGTCGTAAGAAAGTATTCTAAGTCATGCTTAATTAATAATATGGATGATCAATTTGTTGTTATATCTTCAGTTAAAAATAAAGGTTATGTGAAATAATGACACAGTATCTCTGGGTGAGTCATAAAATGACAATTATAAAAGTAAAATTCCCAGATGCTATCAACAAAAGCAGCATCATTGCAATGAGTTTATAACTTCCCAAGTTTTCTCCTTGGAAACATACAACACTCATATGGATGTGTACACTCTGAAATAGTTGCTAAATCAGTCTTCTCTCCTTGTAGATTCGTTTTGTAAATTCAGTTGCATTTTCCATACCAGGCTGTTGAAAGAGTGTTTGGAAGTGAAATATCATTTAAATGAGAAGTATATTACTCTGTTCCTCTGAAGTACTGTATTTTTTTAGTTCTGGTGAGTGAGAAACTTATTATCAATATGGCATCAAAGAGAACTTCAACATTTGGAGATACATATTTATACGCTGTAGTATAAGCACTGGACCACTAACCTCAATGTTGGCAATTCAATCCTACAAGTACTCTGTGATAGAAAGATGAGGTTTTCTGTTCCCACAAAGATTTGCAATCTACACAGGATCTCTATGAGTTGGAATCTACTTAATGGCGGAGAGTTTAGTTTCTTTGTGTGTAGTATTTATACAATAATGTGAAATTTTTTTTTAGATCAATAAATTCAGATGTTTTGCCTGGCTGTTCCAAAAACTAAATGAATTGTTGAATAGATTTAAGCAAATAGCAAAGAATAGTTAAATGTGCAATTCTAGTTTCATGTAACTATTGCCACAGAATTATAAAACCCCCAAAAGTGAAACTTCATCTCTTTCCAAATCACGTGGAATGTATATTTATATATTAATGTGATTATACTCGTTTTCCATTTTCTTGGTTAAATGCAATTGATTTAAGCAAGAGGTCACATTTTAAATGCTTAATATTTGTAATGCAAATATTCATAAAAATTAAATTGCCATGTTTGATATGAGTATTAATTTTATAATTTCATATGTAATTTTTTAGTAGTTTCTCCCTCGCCCCCCAATTCACTTAGTTCTACATGCTTTCTCCAGCAAATCTCTACTGGCAGAATTATCCTTACTACTAGATCAGAGTAATTGCACAAATAATCCAAAGCAGCTGGATATCTCTATCAAAAGATACTTTGAAATTTTGAAAATTTTGAAATTCTAGAGTACATTAAGTATCCCTAATGGCATAGTGGAGTCCTGGTGTGGTACTGTAGGTTAATCACCAAAAGGTCAGTGGTGTATAGTGAATTAAACATCTGGTTGCTAAACACAAGTTCTGCAATTGAAACACACCAGTCACTCCATAGAAGAAATATGAGGCTTTCAGCTCTTCAGAATCTCTATGGAGCAATACTGCTCTGCCTTATAAGTTGGCTATGAATCAAAATTGACTATAGCACTGGGGTTTTATAATGTATTATGTGCTTATCTAACAGATATATTTCCATCATTGAATCTATCAATTTACTTTATAACTATATTATTGTTTTTGGTGATGGATGTTATTAAGTGCCATCGAGTCATTTCTGACTCAAAGCAACACTGTACTGGGTTTATGAGAAGCTGCTAGTGGGTTTCAATTGCAGACCTTGTGGTTAGCAGTCCAGTGCTTATCCAGCAGCACCATACCAGGACTCCATTATATCATACACGAAATCGGTACTGACTGGAGAACAAGAAAGTGTATAATTTGCAGAATTTTTCAAAAAGAACTTTATCACAATTAAAAAAATAAATAAATAAATTATTCACACCTTCCCATGATTCCCCAGCATTCCAGTCTGTTGTCATTTTCTGCATATGATTTTACCTTGAGTAAAATTAGAAGTCAAGCTCTTAGTAGTACTATTTGGATTTTATATGGTTTTCATCTTACCACTTTAAGTATCCTACTTTGAGCTCTAAATATATGGGCATATTTAGAGCTTAAAGTAAAATAGCAGGTCTAGTAGCCAGTGACAGTAATAACTGTAGATAATACTTTAATATTTTACTGTTTGTTCATTATTACTTGTCAGTAAACACAGTATAATTATTGAGTATAATTTAACAAACACAATAGATGTTTGACTGTGTGGCACATTTACCAAAACAATAGAAGCTGATTTCACTTTGTGTCAGTCTCTCACTGATATGTGTATTTGGAAGAGAGGTAGAGAAAAAGGAATGTTTGGAGTACTCCAAAGTCTACCTATGTTGTTGTGTGTCATGGAGACAGTTTCAACTCATAGCAACACTTTATAGGGGTTCTGAGCTGTAAATCTTTACCACAGCAGACAGCTTCTTCTTTCTCCTGAGGAGGGATAAGTGGACTCAAATTGCTGACCTTGCAGTTAACAGCTCAATGCGAAACTCAGTGCACCACCAGTGCTCCTTTAATCTAAGTATGTCCTAAGTAAAATTATGGTCAAGTCAGGCTAACCTGAGTTGCAGCTAGAATATAACCTCAGAATAGCTTGGTGTCTGTTAACACTTCCTGAAATTCACCTGATTGTTTTTGTTAAATGTTGCCTAATTAGTTCAGACTAATAGCAATCCAGTATATGGTGTCCGAGGTTTTAAATGTTTGCTGGAGAAGAAGAAAACCTCATCTTTCTCCTGTGGATCTGCTGGTGGGCTTGGACCCATCTAGAAGTCAATTGCTTATACTAAAGAGTCACAGCATTCCCTAAAATTTAACTGGAGTAGCACTTGTTTAAGCCGAAAAGGAATTTTCAGACTACTGAATGCTGTTTTCTAGAAGCATTGTTTCAATTTTAGATATACGTGGATGGATTGATGAGGTAGTTTCGAAAAACAATTATATCATCAGTTCCCATAGTACCCTCTGAATTAGGGAAATTATTAGAAAATAATCACTCAAATATGTATCTTCTCTGTAAGAAATATTTACTCAAAGTTGCCACATTGAAAAACTTTACCACTAACATTGAATTCTGAGATGTGATTCCAATGAAAAGATTTTATTTGTTATCTGATTGGTGCTTCAAACCTATCAGCCATTCCTCCAAAACCCTAGACAGGATAACTAAGTGTTGTAACCTACTTGATGGTATTTAACAACACCAATACTGGATATGTACTGTTATCTTATCTAAAGAGGTTTAATAATGGTGACGATGTCAAAGGTGCCACAATTTCTTCCTTTTTCACTCATATACCATTTATAGAAATGAACCTTCCTTTAAGTTAATGTACCTATTACAATCTATAATTCACTATTGTCCAAGAAAGGATGGAGGGCATAGTAAATAGACTTAGAATGATGCCACGATTTAGAAAAATAAAATGTTTCAATCATTTGAGTTCTATGTTTAAAATATTAATGAAGAATACACATGGATAAAAAGTTATATTAGTAATGAATTTATTAAATAAATATAAGTAATATGTTAAAATTGTTTATAGCATAAGCATTTTGTTATAAAAATCTCTTGCTTTCTGATGATGCCTTATTTAGAGAGACACCTATGGTGACCCTTCTGTAATTCTTTTACTCGTATTCTACAGAACACTGAATTTTTCTTGTAATAATTTTGTTGTTTATAGATAACCAAGTGGTAGAAAGATGAGGCTTTTTGTTCCAATGAAGATTTAAAGCCTCAGAAACCATTTACAGGGTTGCTATGAGTCAAAACCTACTTCACGGCACTTAACAATGGTATAGATAAACAAACCATGTATCCAGGTCTTAACAATGACTTAGAAATTTTCTTGTATTTCCAGGGGAACCTTATATGCCATGTAAATTTTTCCTAGAAAGGAAGGCCTTTTAAATTTGTTGGATTCAATAAATACATGTCTACATGGGGGATATACTCTGAAAACAGAAATATCTTGACATCTTACCTGAACTCTTTGGTGTTGATCAACAGTCCAAGTAGTGGCAATGCATATCTTACTGAGATTCCATTTGTTGTTTCCACAGATTTCAGGAAACCTTACTGTGCCTTGGATTACAGGGTGTTCTAGGAAAAGAGCAGTAAGTAAACTTTCATTTAAAGCAGAAAATGGATTCCCCCAATGTTGTTGGTAGGAATGCTGTTGAAAAAACTGTTACAATTTTTGTAAACTTGGCAAAACACTGCATTGTTTCAAGGTCATACTGGTTACAACATAAGATAACTTTAAATAAAATGCAACAATCAGCCCACCACACAACACTGGAGCAAATTTTTGTGAACTTAAAAAGAATTTGAAGGAAATTCATTAGATAACATTCTAATTTGTTTGGGTTGATTAGCATCTATTAATTTGATTATATAATTGAATCATGATCTATAAAAAAATCTCAGCCAGTATTAAATAATGTACCTTATTATTTGCTAGTATATTTCAATATCATCAGGAACTAATGTTTTGACCATCTGGTTTTTTTCTACTGACTTTATTTTTTAAAACTGTTGTGATTTAAATAATGTCAAAATACAAAACTTCATTGCAATTGTGTTTTCTCAAAGAATCTCATTCAACTTGTCTTGTAGAGCCAACGAATCTGTATTTTAGTATGAATCCTGTGAGATTTTTGTATAATTGGTCCATAGATAGGAAAATAATCAAATATTTTAAACATGGGAGGCCTGGATAGATTTTTAGAAAGTTATCTCAAGTTACTAGTATGGTGAATAGGTTTGAGAACAATTAAATTGGAGCTAAGTCTACTGGGGTGGGGCGTGGTGGCGTTGTCTCCTCCATTAATAATTGGACCATGGAATCCATTAAGCTTGAATCTAGGAAAATTGGAAGTTGTCAAAAATGAAATGGAACGCATAGACATCGATATCTTAGGCATTAGTGAGCTGAAATGGTCTGGTATTGGTCATTTAGAACCTGACAATCACATGGTTTACTATACCAAGAATGACAAGTTGAAGAGGAATGGAGTTGCAGTCATTGTCAAAAAGAACATATAAAGAACAGTCCTGAGGTACCTCTGTCTGTGATAGGATAATATACTTGCACTACAGAGAAGACCAGTTAATACCACTATTATTCAAATTTACGCACCAACCACTAAAGCTAGTGAGGATGAAATAGAAGAATTCTACCAACTTCTTCAATCTGATATTGATCAAACATGCAATTAAAATGTATTGATCATTACTGGTGATTGGAATGCAAAGGTTGGGAGCAATGAGGAAGGATCAGCTGTTGGAAAATATGGCCTTGGTGATAGAAATGATGCTGGAGATTGCATGACAGAATTTGGCAAAACCAAAGATTTGTTCATTTCAAAAGGAAAATAGTTATCTGCAAAGGATGGATCCAAAATCCTAATGGTCTGTGCTGTGATTCCTTAATAGGAGCCTAGTAGCGTAGTGGTTACAAATCGGGCTGTGAACCTTAAGGTCAGCAGTTCGAAACTACCAGCTGCTCCGTGGGAGAAAGATGAGGCATTCTGCTCCCATAAAGATTTACAGCCTCGGAAACCCTGTATGAATGGGAACCAACTCCACGGCACATAACAACAACAACAAGCAAAATCTTCATAATCCATCTGTGTCTTCCACTGACACTGCAAGCAACATTGGATCAGCTAGATTAGATGACCCTAGTAGCAGTGCAACTTTCAGGGTAACCTGAACATGTTGCAAAGCCTTCTCTTGTTCTGGGTCCCATTGAAAACTGATAGATTTTCAAGTTACTTGATAAATAGGCTGAAGTCATACTCCAAAATGAGGGATATGTTGTCTCCAAAATTCAGAGGACTAACAGGTGGTATGCCTCCTTTTTACTTGTGGGAGGAGAGAGGTACAATAACTTACCCTTCACTTGAATAGAAGTATCTTGACATGTCCAACACCAATGGACCCCTATAAATTTCACTGAGATAGAAAGCACCTGAATTTTTGTCAGGTTTATTTCCCAATCTCTAGCATGCAAATATTTTACCAATAAGTCTAGAGTCATTATTTTCTCCTCCTTACTAGGTCTAATCAGCAAGATGTCATCAATGCAATGGACTACTGTAATGTCTTGAGGAAGGGAAAGGAGATAAAGATCCCTGTAGAGTTTTTAGACATTGTGGATAGAGTGTTGGAGAGTTGCAATACCTCTGAGGTACGGAGGTATGATAGTGTAGATGTATTGATGGCCTTGCCAGCTGAAGGCAAAATGCTTCTGGTGATCTTTTTTTTTTTTTTT
>NW_006408685.1:6432227-6433262 GCF_000296735.1 Chrysochloris asiatica
CACACACAGAGTGGATGGAGAAGAGCAGCTTGGACATTGGATACTCAAATGGGGAGGGGGGCGGACTACAAAGGCAAGAAGTGACTGGCTTACAAACTTTCAAGAGGAAACCTAGTGCTAGGAAGCATGGCGGAAGGCAGAAGCTCCAGTAGGTACTATTCAATCTGTCTTGGCGGAGCTGATGAAAGGAGATACAGATGGGTAGCTTGTGATACTGTAGTGATTAATGCTTATCAGGACGGATTCTGAGGGTTGGAAATGCAAAGGTAGAAGTTTTGTAACAAGGAAGGGAGTGATTAATTCTCCAGGAGAGGAGCAGAGGCCTCTGGGACCATCAACAGAGAAGAGCCGAGGGCGATACCCTACCCAGAGAAACAGAGATGCCTGAGATGGAGACAGAGATGATGATGTGGAGTGATGAAGTGACTGGGGACTTTGGACCCAGAGAGGGAAAGGGACTGTGGGCCGAAAACTGGGTGGAAGAGGCGGAAGTGTAGGTGGCGGGTTTCTGGGATATACCCTTTGGGTATATCATGCATGGAGGGGATTGGAACCATGGCAGTGAGATGATATACGATGGAATAAATGTAAAACTGAAGTTCTCCCACATAAACTATCATATCATTCACAATAAAACTTAAAAAAAAAAAAAAAATAGACACTGGAGGGGCAGAGAAAGGAATAGCAAGAAACATCACCATAGAAAGCTTGTAAGCCTGTATTCTGCCTATAACTGATTGGAATACCTAAAATGGGGATACAATATACCCAGCAAAGGAGGCTTTCTGCATTACATGAGACTATAGGTGGAAGCCTAAACCACATCTAGATCTTCAGAAATGGGAATTTTCCACTCGGAAGGACGAGCAGACCAGCCTGGAGCAGATAAAAGAACAGAAGATACTTCTTGAAAGAAAGACCTACAGGAAAAATACAAAACAATAGAAGCAGACCAACTGTTACTACAAAAACAAGCAAGTTGCTTACCCAGGAGACATCAAGACAAGTGGTCGGGTCCCCTCAGTGCAAACCCCC
>NW_006408685.1:6433362-6442590 GCF_000296735.1 Chrysochloris asiatica
TATGAATCCCACTTGATCATGATGTATTATCTTTTTGATGTGTTGCTGGAGTCTGTTGGCTAGTATTTTGTTGAGAATTTTTGCATTTATGTTCATGAGGGATATTGGTCTATAGTTTTCTTTCTTAGTGGTGTCCTTCCCTGGTTTTGGTATGAGGGTTATGCTTGCTTCATAGAATGTATTAGGAAGCTTTCCATCCTCCTCTATATTTTGGAATAATTTGAGTAGAATTGGTGACAGCTCTTCCCTGAATGTTTGGTAGAATTCATTTCTGGTGATCTTTTGAAAACAGAATTTAGAAAAAGATATTGGCCATAAGAGTAGATGCATATCAAGTCCTAGAAGATGCATTCATTTGCAAAAGCAAGGAAACCACATCTGGAATAGCAATCATAAATGTAGTCATCACCTGATTAAGTTTACAACAATTCACTATCATTCTTCAAGATCCATCAAATAGGCTAGTTTGGTGTGGATGTCCTGGGAATCAACACCCCTGCATCCTGCAAGTCCTTCATGGTGACACAAAAGTCTTCATTCCCTTGACGAATGCAGTATTGCTTTGGATTTACTGTTTTCCTTGGTATAGACAGTTCTAATGACTTTCACTTGGCTTATCCTACCATAATATCCCTTATTCCACATGTCAGGTATCTAATATGCGGATTCTGCCAGTTGCAGAGTGTATCTGTTTCAATTACACATTCTGGAACTGGGGAAATTACTACAGAATGGGTACGGGGACACAGTGGAACCACTGAGATGGAATTGAGCTAAGATTTCATTAATTGCTTGACCTTTATATGTGCCCACTGTGACTGGTAGACTACAACAATGTTTTGGAAATATTGAAATTAGTGTCAATTATGAACTATGAAAAACATGATTATTTCCTTTTTCCCAATGACCATTAAATTTTGTAAAAGGCTATAGATACCTTTGGGGAAGGCTTGAGAAAGACTAACAGCATACATTTTTGGTGGTATAGTGGAGTCCTTTCTCAAGAACACTGACCTCCCCTTTATTCAAGGAGTGTGGGTCTGTAGACTGGTTCAAGTATGATAATTGATTAAGGGGTCATGATTCTTTATTCTGAAGATTCAAGTTAGAATGTAATTCACTTGTTCTAGAATTCTGCTTGTATAGATCAAGTAAATATTTAGTAAGTTTAATATCTATTACACTCCTAGGGGCACCCTCCCTAAGTAGCAAACACTAAGTCTAAACAAATTAGTCTATTCTGATTACTGCTTTGATTCTGCTGTCAATTGCAATAAACACATCCAACTTGTCATCGTTAATTCGACCCCCTGCCACCATGGGGTCCAATAAGCCCCATTGTAGTTAGGTGTCTTCATTCCTTTAGGGCAGTTCCCACTGTCAAATGTGGCATAAAATAGTAATCATAACAGTCTTCAAGGATGCTGGAATTCCCTTTACAAATTTGTCATTTTGTTGAAGTGTGTTTTCTGGGCACTTCATGAGCTGATCAGGTTCAACCTGATCAATCCAGTCTAATATACCAATTTACCTAACCCTTTAAATATCTTCTACAGTATACCAGAGTCCTGGTGTAACAATGTGGGTTAATGTGCTGCACTACAAAACTGGTTTGAACTGGTTCAAATTTATCAGTTGCTCCTTGGGAACCCTGTACAGGGTTGCTATGGGTCAGAACTGACTTGACGGCACTTAACAACAAAAACAACAACAGCAGTATACTAAGGCAGGTCTAGTACTTAAACTTCAGTGAACCAACCAAATAAATGATTATACACATTCCTAATTTCTCAAGCTGAAACATTTAATGAAAATCTTTTAGTGACCTCATATCAATAAATTCAGGCTGATACAACTTTCTGTTCTTTACACCATTATCAATACCCTACGTAGCCATTCCTACACATACTCTCTAGGTTTCTGATTGTGCATATTAAAAAAATCAAATCGTACTTTTGGAATATAGTGTACCACTTCCTGAGTCACAATTTGTGCTCTACCTTTTGGGGCTCATTGATACTTTTAAGTTTAGTTATATGTCTAGAGGCAATACTGGGTGGTGGAGTGTGTTCTGTGAATATTCATCAATGTCTTGTAAGGCATCAGCCCCAGATGATGCCCCAGGCAACACTCCAGAACCACTCAGCAGGTACAGTTGAGTTAATCACATCAAATGTGGGCAGAAGGAATAATTGTTTTACTGATAGTGGATTAAGAAACAAAGATGGAACAATCTCTTCAGATAGGAGGAATGGTGCTGTTGACAAGAGTTATTTAACATATTTCAAGGACTCAATGTCCTGATTATCTGTCCATAAATTAAGGATCACATTTCTTCACAGTAAGTGCCTTCAATTTAACATCAGACACCACTTTTGTTGTTGCTGTTGTGAAGTTCCATCAAGTCAGTTCTGACCCATAGTGACCCTGTATAGGGTTTCCGAGGAGCAGCTGATGAGCTTGAACTGCCAACCTTGCAGTTCAAATGGCTTTGCAGTCAGGCACATTAACCCATACCAGGACTCCATTAGATGTTGGAAATTCAGTTGGTGTGGTAATTCAGCCACTCTTAATAAGACTCTGGGTTTGGTTTTCTTTGCAATATCAGTTCTGTTACTACAAGCAATAAGGCTTGTTTTTTCCAGGGCAAAAGTAGAAAAATTGAGATCTTTTGTATGACACTTGAACTGTGACTCCAAAGCCCTGAACTCATTTATCCTTTATCTCTTTGTCTATGGTAAGTAGGTTCACCCAACCAGCTTCCCTATACTTACCATTCTGACAAAAATGCAGAAGAGTATCAAATATGCGATTACCTAGAACTTTATATTTCACCAACACTTGATCAATTATTGGTGATATTTTGCTTATTAATATTATCTGCTTATGTCATGGATTAGCAATGCATTCTTTACTAATGGAGGCAGAATGATCTGCACCTTTAAAACTAAGGACTTGAGGATCAATTTAGAAAACCCATCTTTAAATTTTTGTTTCACTAGAACCACTCTTGGTATCTAATATATTAGACTCAGCTCTCGAGAGAAGCAAAATCAGTGAAGCGTTTACATATTTCACTGATTCATTCATTCAGTTCAGACTCATAGCAACACTTTACAGGGTTTCTGAGACAGCAAATATTTGAGGGAGCAGAAAGTCTTATCTTTCTCTTGCAGAGTGACTGGTGGGCTTGAATCATTAACCTTTTGGGTTGCCATTCAGTGCTTACGCACGGGGAAGTTTAAAGTTCTGGGGTCAGATGCCAGTCTGAAGGCTTCTCTTGACTCTCATGGCTACAGAGGCTGATGAACCCAAGATCAGCAGGTCAGACAGCAGGCTTTGGTTTCAAAGACAAAATAATCCAAGATCAGAAAGTAAGATGGCAGATTGATAGCTCAGGCCCAAAGAGAACCAGGTGTCTGATGATGAGCCATATGAAAGATCCAGACGCATCAAAAGGTAAGTCAACTTTTCCAAAGCATACACATACATTGAAAGCAGGCCACACCCCTGAACAACATTCATTGGAATTGATCACCTGCTCATAGCAGATTTAATCATGGGGGATTTCCAGGTCTTAAATGCCAAACCACTGAGACTCCTGGCCCCTCCAACTTGACACAAAGTCTCAACTATCAAACAAACCAACTCGTAGAGATCAATATTTGTGCTCTTTCCAAAAAAAAAAAAAAAAGTGATTTAACCACATGCATAAATGATAAAACTCATTATTATCAAGAAAGAAAGTTGAGGCTTTCTGTTTCCATAAAGATTTGCAGCATCAGGAACCCTGTACAAGGTCACTATGAGTCAGAACTGACTAGACGGCACTTAACAGCAACATCCTTAATATAACACGTAAGTAAAATTTTGCTGAATGCAAAAGGAGTTGCAGCAGTACATCAATAGGGAGCTGCCAGGAATTCAAGCTGCATTCATAAGAGGACATAGAATGAAGGATAGCATTGCTGATGTCAGATATATCTTGATTGAGAATAAAGAATACCATAAAGATTTACCTGTGTTTTATTGAATATGCAAAGACTTTTGACTGTGTGGGTCACAACAAATTATGGATAATATCATGATTAATAGAAACCACAAAACACTTAATTGTGCTCATCCAGAACCTGTACAAGACCTAGAGATTGTCATTCAAACCGAATAAGGGGATACTGCATGATTCAAAGTCAGGAAAGTGTGCATCAGGTGTGTCCTTTAACCATGCTTATTCAATCTGTATGATGAGCAAACAACCTGAGAAGTATATGAAGAACAGGGCATCAGGATTAGAGAAAGACTCATCAACAACCTGTGACATAAAATGACACAACCTTGCTTGCTCTAAGTTTGAGGACTTAAAAAACATTTGCCTATGAAGATCAAATATTAACATCTTCACTATGGATTATACCTCAATTTAAAGAAAATAGAAATTCTAACAACTGTAATAAATAACATCACGATGAATGAAGAAAAGGTTAAAGTTGTCAAGGATTTAAGTTTACTTGGAACCACAATCAATGTCTATGGAAGCAGCAGGAAAGAAACCAAATGACATATTGTATTGAGGAATCCATCACACAAGACTTCCTTAAAATGTTAAAGAGCAAAGATGTCACTTTGTGGACTAAGGTTCATCTACCTAAAGCATGGCATTTTTAATAATTTCATAAGCCTACTAAAGCTTCTTGTTGTTGTTGTTGTTGTTAAGTGCCGTCCAGTCGTTTCCGACCCATAGCGACCCTGTACAGGGTTTCTGAGGCTGTAAATCTTTACGGGAGCAGAACGCCCCATCTTTCTACCGCGGAGCAGCTGGTAGTTTCGAACTGCTGACCTTAAGGTTCGCAGCCCGATTCGTAACCACTACGCTACCAGAGGTCCAGTAAATAAGGAAGATGGGAGAAGAATTGGTGCCATTGAATTATGGTATTGACAAAGAATAGTACCTATTCTCCTTGGACTGCCAGAAGAATGAACAATTCTGTTATGGAAGAAGTGTAGCCAGTATGCTCCTTAGTAGTGAAGATTGTGCAACTTCATCTCACCTACATTATTCATGTAATCAGGTGATGGCAGTCCCTGGAGAAGGATATCATGCTTGGTAAAGTAGAAGGTCAGAAAAATAGGAATAAGACCCTCAAAAAGACACAATGTCTACAACAGCAGTGTATAAAAAGGAGTGATTGTCAGTCAAGAAAGTGCAGGACCAGGCAGTGTTTTGTTGTGTTGTATATAGTATTCCTGTGAGCTGTAATAGACTTGATGCCACCTAAAAACAAGAAAAACTACAGTTTTCCCTAAAAGCATATCTCACTGAAATGAGGACTGAGAATGAGAATAATAAAAGTTAGGACAACTGCCAATCATTTATTCAATTCAAAAATTGATTGTAGTGACTACCACTGTTCTGTCCAATTCAATGCCCACTAACAATATGTGAATTAACTACTGAGCGCATTGAATGTGGCTAAGGAGTCCTGGTGTGGCACTGTGGGTTAATACACTGGACAGCAAAGTTGGTTTGACCACAAGATCAGTGGTTAAACCTCACCAGCCACTCCTTGGAAACCCTATACAGGGTCACTGTAGGTCAGAACCAACTCAACAGAACTTAATAACAACACAGTGCAATTGAGGAAGGGGATTTGTATATTGTACTTTGTCTTAATTATTTTAAATTTATATTTAATATCTGATACATGGAACATTCTCTGTAACCAAGAGTCCAGGGTTTACTCTCCTACTTGAAAACACCGGTAAACTGGATTTCATAAGAGGACATGGAATGAGGGATAGCATAAAGCAGCGTTTTTCAAGACATGCTAGCTACTCAGCAACTTTATTAATTGTGAACACTACGTAAAAACTTACCAAAATCTTAGAAGTTTAGAATCACAAACATTCATTTTCTTCACAGATTCTGTGGTCAGAATGCTAGCTATTCAGCAACTTTATTAATTGTTAACACTACGTAAAAACTTACCAAAATCTTAGAAGTTTATAATCACAAACATTCATTTTCTCACAGATTCTGTGGTCAGAAGTCAAGAAATGGCTTAGCTATTTCTCTGCTTAGGGTCTCACAAGGCTGATATCACTCTCGGGTCATAGAATACATGGAGGATTAACTGGTGGTGACATGTTAAATTCTATTTACCATAGGCAAAAAAAGGCTGCAATACCAGAGCTACGGTATCAAATTACTGCCTTAAGAAATTTACTAGATTGTGGTGAATGGAATACAAAGTCAGGTGCAGCTTGGAAATGACCCTTAAATTGAGGAGCTAGAGCTAAGTGCTAGCTAGAGTTTGCAGGGTAGAGCACTAGAGAGGAGAAAGAATTCAGGCTACCTTTTGAATATTCAACTGAGTACATGTCCATGCTGGGAAGGCACTTAAGGGCAAGTGAAGAACTGTGAAAAAAGATTACAAGTACCAGATCAGAAGTAACTGCTCATACAGGGTCTGGAATAGCCATACTGAAAAAAGCTTACAATTCATGGGCCATTTTGTAGAGAATCCAGAATGTTCATTCTCTAGTAACGGGAAGAATTAACCTTTAACTGAATACTGTTTTCTATGCTGCTTAACAAATCCTAAAAGCAAGCTCAAAAGTTATTAGTTTCCAAATAATCTAATGACATTCCAGAACAAAGCTCAAAAATATTTGTAGGGATGCAAAAATATACATAACCCAGCAAAGTAGGATTCACAACATCTGTCAATCAATTAAAAAATATCAAAATGTAAGAATCAGGAAAATATGATAAATGATGAACAGAAAAATCGATGAAATGAAAATAACTCAGATCTGACACCAATGTTAGAATCATCAGAAAAAGGTACTGAAAGAGTTAGAGCTACATTCCATACACATAAAGAGTTAAATGGAGACAAGAGAGATATAAAAGAAGACCCAAATAGAACTAATACAGTTAAAAAAAAACTATGATGTTTAAGATGAGAATTAATAGGAGATTAGACTGTATAACAAAAGATTAGTAAATTTGAAGACCTAAAATTAGACACTCTTGAAAATGAAAGACATAGAAGAGAAAATAACTTTTTAAAAGGTGCATCAGTAGGAAGTAGATCAATGTGAAGCAGACCAATGCTCATAGAATTGAAGTTCCTGAAAGAGTTGAATTGGGACAGAAAAGATATTTGAAGAAATAATGGCTGAAATTTTTACACATTTGATGGAAATTATAAATACACAGATCAAAAGTACTCAATGCGGGAAAATTACATGAAGGCATGTCATAACCATATTACTCAAAAGCAAAGACAAAGTTAAAAATTAACAGCAACCAGACCAGAAAATATGCGTGTTATAAACCGAAAAACATATCTGGCTGTACTTCCAACACAATAACAAAACAGACTTACAGTTAATAAGCCCAAAATAACAAAAACTAAAACAGATAAAATGGAATAACAAAAACAAAACACATTTGACACATATTAAGGAAGGAGTTTCAATGTGGCATTATAAACTTGCATTCAATCCCACCAGGCACTCCTTGGAAATGCTACTCAGGGTTTCTATGAGTTTCAACTGAATTGATGGCACTTAACAACAAATATGTATGCACCTATTAACAGAGACTTAATATACATGAAGCCCAAATAGACAGAACTTAAAGAAAAATTAAAAAACGAATAACTCTCTATCTTGATAAGGACAAAAACTGATAAGCCACAAACTACCAATATCAGAAATGAGAGCAGTGACATGTTTATAGATTTTTCAAATACTAAAAAAGATTGTAAAGTATGAACAATTCTACGACAATGAACTAAAAAATTTAGATTAAAGACAAAAAGTAATAAAAGCTCCCCAAAATAAAAATAGATAACTGCACTAGCTTTAGATGTAGTCAATAAATCAAAGTTAAAGTTAAATATCCACCACCCCCCCCCAAAAAAAAGAAGCAAAGCAAAAGAACAACAACAAAAAAAAAAAAAAAGAAAGAAAAGCCTCGAGTGGTGAATTCTAGAAGACATTTAAGTATCAACTTTGCGCAGTTACATACAGTTGAATGGAAAGTAGACATCCCAATTGACACTATGATGCCCACATTATGCAAATAACAAAAAAAAGAAAACAACAAAATGTTGCAACATGAATTCAGATGCAAAAGCCTAAACAAAATTTGAGGATGTCAAATCCAGTTGGGTTTATTCCAAGATGTATAAGACTGGTTTAACATTTGAAAATCAATTTTGATTCCCAACACTAGCCAATAAAAAGGAAAACCATATGATTATTTCAATAACACATAAGGAACATTTTATGAAAACCAATATTTTCTTCTGATAAACACTCAGAAAACTAGGTTTAGAAGGAAATGTCCTCAACTTAATAAGAGCATGTATAAAAACCTACAGTTAACATCATACTTGGTGGCAAAAAAATGATATATTTAGATAATGGAATGCAATTCAGTCTTCCTAAAAATGAATTAACTATTGACACATGTTATATCATGGGTGTACCTCAAAAACATATGAAGATTTTTTTGTTGTTGTTTGTTTTTTTAATCATCACTCATCTGTCAGTTTGTTACACTGTGGTGACTTGTGTGTTTTGTGACATTGAAAGTTTTGTCATCAATATTTTAAATATCATCAGGTCACCATAGTGCACATATGTCAATGAAGTTTCCAGACTAAGACAGACTAGGATGAAGGAATTTGAAATGTTGAAATATGCAGTTAGGGTGCATTGATAATTTCTGATGATTGGAAAGCAAATTTGGAAACAGAAGAAGGGTCAATAGTTGGAAATTATGGCCTTGATGATAGAAACAATGCTGGAAATCTCATGGTAGACTTTTTCCAGACCAATGATTCATTCATTGCAAATACTTTTCTTTCAGCCACCTGAATGGCAACTATACATGTGGATATCACCAGATGTAATTCACAAGAATAAAATTAGCTACCTCTTGGAAAGAGATGATGTAGAAGCTCAATATCATCAGCCAAAACAAGACTGGGGTCGTTCAGCTGATATGAAGTGAGGGGCACAAGAATGCCCAAGCTTGTAGCTAGTACCCATTCAACCTAGCTTTGATGGCTTCATAATCAGAACTCAATGAGAGGAAGATAAAAAAAAAAAAAAAAAAAAAGGAAACAAGTGTAAATTCCTACAATTTGATGGGCTTGACTTATACTTATGGATGTAGTAGCTCAAAATTCCAACTGAGTCTGAAAAACTCTT